>NC_086017.1:47185000-47509000 GCF_029281585.2 Gorilla gorilla gorilla
ACAGGTGTGAGCCACCATGCCTGGCTGTATTGCTGCCTGTCTTTTGATTCAGGATATCACTAGTGGCATCTGGGACACAGCAGCCTTCTAAGGTAAATGGCAAAGCTCGAATAGGGGATGCTTCCTCTTAAACCTGCAGCTTATCTCTTTAGCACTTCCAAAGTAGGGTCCAAAGAATTCACTGGAGCCATGTACTTAGCCTTCAGATGAGTAACTTTTTTTTTTTTTTAAATTATAATAGAGACAAGGTCTCATTAAATTGCCCAGGCTGGTCTCGAACTCTTGGGCTCAAGTGATCCTTCTACCTCGGCCTCTCGAAATGTTGGGATTACAGGCATGAGCCACTGCACCTGGTCCTAGATGAGTAATGTTATGTAACTTCCAGGCTGAAAGGATTTGTTAATCCATAATTTCATTAGGGTGTGCTAGAATGGTTAAATATCCTGTTTAGGTTAAATGGTTAAATATCTCTTTAAGGACTTGAATTACCAGTTTTCATCTGTTGATTATGAGGTTCTTTGCTCAGATTTTTGCAGAGCTGTAGTCACAGACCCTATAACCAGAAGGAACTTTTAGAAATCAATTACATGATCTCTTATAGTCCAAAGCAGAAAAATCGCCTGGTGAGCTCATTAAAACATAGTTTCCTGTCTCTCCACACCCTTCCCAAGTCAGTTAGATTGGGGTGCGGCCCAAGAATTTCTGTTTCAAGCAAACTTGCAAGTGATGCTGTTGCTGATTTAGTCTGCAACTATAGTTTGAGTAGCCTCCTGCCTTTAAGCAAGTTGGCTTGAATCCCCACCTGTGAATTAGGTACTGAAATTTAGAGGTGTATCTCTAAGATGAAGTCATATGAAGATTTAATGTCTGTCAAATTTACATTTTATTTTTTAGAAATGTATGTCCTATGTTAGTTTTGACCGTCATGCATCTAATTAGGTTATCCTATTAAGGACTCTGCTAATTTATTTTTTGACTTTCATAAAGAGAATTTTTTAGTGGACTTTAGAATAATTGCATTTATTTAGGAATGACTAATGTTGTTGATGACTATATTTTAGCTTGTTACAGCTTATCAGATGCTTCAGAGAGAGAAGAAAAAGCTACAAGTAAGTGATTTGTCAACTGCATTACTGAGTCATAGTTTTTAAATCAGAAAGATCTTACATAGTAAGATATTTCTAAGCCTCCCTTTTAAATAATTCTGCATATGAACAAAATATTAAGCTTGTTTTACCATTATTGGAGGTTTTGATAAAGAGAAAGTGAATCCCAGAGATTTTACCTCTGTTAAGGATGAACTTCCTTGAGTTACAGATCTCGGTAGTGTTTAAGAAGTTAGGATTTACAGCATGCCTCTCTCAAGCATGTTTTCTAGTGTCTCAGTCTACAGGTTGCTTCCTTGTTTTGGTGGTAAAGACATATCTAACCTTCTGTGCTTTCCTTCTGCTTTTTAAATACCTGCAGACATCTGTTTCTTATCATTATATCAGGGTCCAAATGCAAGCATCCTCTCTTCTATAATAACTATTTCCTGCGGCTGCTGTTTGTGAAGCTTTTGATTAAGTATGTAGGGATAAGAAACTATTATATTCAGGGTGACCCACCTTGGCCCCACTATGTCATCCTGTTTGCTTGTGTTTCTATGCATTGGCTATGGAAATTTCCCACCAGGTATTCCAGGTGATAATTCAGAGGTAAGGAGAAATATCCATTCCCTTTCAAATGGTGCCATCAGTTTGCTGTGTTTTAAAATAAAATATAGTTGGCCAGGTGTGGTGGCTCACGCCTGTAATCCCAGCACTTTGGGAGGCCAAGGCGGGTGGATCACCTGAGGTCAGGAGTTCGAGACGAGCCTGGCCAACATGGTGAAACCCTGTCTCTACTAAAAATACAAAAATCAGCCGGGTGTGGTGATGGGCACCTGTAATCCCAGCTACTCGGGAGGCTGAGGCAGGAGAATTGCTTGAACCTGGGAGGCGGAGGTTGCATTAAGCCGAGATCGTGCCATTGCACTCCAGCCTGGGTGACAGAGCAAGACTCCGTCTCAAAAAAGAAAAGATAAAATTCAATGCTTTGCTCTCTTTTCTACATGTGTACCTGCCTAGAAACCTTTTAAAATAGGCAAGTATCTTTTCAATAGAGCCAATGAAATTAAAATAGTAGGTATTGCCAACACTCTTACCTATGCTGCTTGTACTAGCTAACATTTATTGAGCTCCTACTGTGTGCCAGGCATTTTGGTATATTTAGTTCTAGCCTCTTTCCTGTGAAGAAACTGAGGGAGAGTGACTCGTTCATTGTTGCACAGCTTGTAAGAGGTAGGGAGGAGAGCCAGGGTCTTTTTCCTAGCAGTTAGACTGCAGAGCATGAGCTTATAACTACTGCACTACAGTTTTTCATCATTCTCAGCATGGCATGTTCCTGCATTTAAAATTTTATATTTGGAACTGAACAAACAAAACCTGTGTTCATGGCTTTTTTGGGGAAAAGAACTTTGGTTTTTGTTTTATTCACTTACAAGTCCCCACAATACAATCCAGTCATACTCCCTTGGTCGTAGGTAAGCCATTTGCCTGTCTGTATCCCCTTGTTTTGCTTGTTAGTCCACACAAACCAGTGAAGCTCCAGATTACCCTATTCCTTTACCTTTGTATTTATGTTGTACAGGAATATGTGGTTACTTTGTTTCCATAGGTCATAACTTTCCAAGTTTAATTTCCTTTACTAGAGAAAAGTACCTTCCTTACCCCACCCCAGGAAAGGATGAGTCATTTCATCTCACAGTATTACTCTTTTATTAGCTTCTTGATTTTTTTTTTTTTTTTTTGAGAAGTCTCGCTTTGTTGCCTAAGCTAGAGTGCAGTGGTGCGATCTTGGCTCACTGCAACCTCCACCTCCCGGGTTCAAGCGATTCTCCTGCCTCAGCCTCCTGAGTAGCTGGGACTACAGGCACGCATCACCATGCCCGGCTAATTTTTGCATTTTTTTTTTTTTTAAGTAGAGACGGGGTTTCACTATGTTGGACGGGCTGGTCTTAAACTCCTGACCTGGTGATCCGCCTGCCTCGGCCTCCCAAAGTGCTGGGATTACAGGTGTGAGCCACCACGCCCGGCCAGCTTCTTGATTTTTTTTAGTGTATGGTTACTAATTTAGCCATCTGATGTTCTTTGTGAATTTTTTTGGATGGTTTTTTTTTTTTTTTGAGATGGAGTCTCGCTCTTTCGCCCAGGCTGGAGTGCAGTGGTGCGATCTCGGCTCACTGCAAGCTCTGCCTCCTGGGTTCACACCATTCTCCTGCCTCAGCCTCCTGAGTAGCTGGGACTACAGGCGCCTGCCACCACGCCTGGCAATTTTTTTTTGTATTTTTAGTAGAGAAGGGGTTTCACCATATTAGCCAGGATGGTCTTGATCTCCTGACCTCGTGATCCACCTGCCTCAGCCTCCCAAAGTGCTGGGATTACAGGTGTGAGCCACCGTGCCCGGCTGGTTTTGTTTTTTTAAATATAGACAATTATTTTGTTTCTAAGCCACAAAAACCTTTAGAACAGGCTGTTAATTGATGTGTTCCACACATTATAAGTTTCAATGAAATAAACTGTAGTTGGAATTTGATTTAATTTTAAAACATTTTATTTTTTAAATTGAACAGACAGTAAAATTGACTTTTTGTTTGGTTTACATGTCCATGCATTTTAACAAATGTATAGATTTTGAACCACTGCCACTGCCAGGATGCAGAACAGTTCTATAACATCATGATCTAACTTAACAGATTTTTCAGTATGGTCACATCTTTAACATTTTAGGCTTGTCCTCTATCTTCAGGTTATTTTTGGATAAACGGTTGTAATATTTTAAAAATAATTATTTTTGACTTGCTTTGTATTTACTATGTCATACAGTTAGCTGTTTAACCAGCTTTTTTTTTCTCTCTCAATTAAAGGGTATATTAAGTCAGAGTCAGGATAAATCACTTCGGAGAATAGCAGAATTAAGAGAGGTAAGTTTCAGTGATGAGTACTTTGAAAATAGTAATTAAATCTCATATTTATCAGAACTGTTGTATGTGCTAGGGTAGTTTCATATGCATCTCATTAGTTATACTAATAACTAACCAGTCCAGCCTACAAGACCAGGGGTCAGTTCTTGAAGTTTTTATTTGTATAGTTTTTCTAAGATACGTTGTTGGAATTAATGAAATGAGGTGTTAGCAACAGAATATCAATTGTCTGCATGAAGAGTCAGCGTCAACTTCCAAGGGTTAACTGGGTTCTTCTGTTATGTATTTCAGGCTTTTTTTTGTTTTTCCTAACCCTAAGTCTTTTTTATAAAATAAATTATGTTTACTGTAATTTTGAGGGGGGCGGGTAATTTTTCATAGCACTTAGACTGTTTGAATTCCTTAATGTCTTCCTGAGGGCCATGTGTACCCACTTGCCATCGGAGTAGGCAAGACCACTCCTGGTTTGACCTGTCTCAAATTATTTTATAATGAGTACCTGTTGACTTTTGGGGTTCTCCTGCTGTCCCTTGTCAGATGGACAAGGTCCATCTGATACCTTGTCGCTTCCCTCTGCTTTCTCCTATACAGATCCCAACAATTGCATATTTTACTGCTATTGGTGTTTTCTCTCCACTCATTTGTATTGTTTGTTGAAGAATATCTTGTTACCTATTTTTGTTATGAGTGTTCTTCATGGGTTTTTGTTACTTTCTGTTAATTTATTAACAAAAGTAGTGTTATTTTGAGAAGTTTGAAATAGGTAGCTTTAGGACAAATCAAAGTAAGTTTAATGTTTTAGGTATTATAACTGTGTAATTTATCAGTCCAAGATACAGATTTAAAAAGTATAGATAGCCTTAAAAGGGTCAGGTAAATTAATAAATCTATAAATAGTAATTGAGAAAAACTAGTATAATTGTGGGAGGAGGCAAAGAAGAAAAACAAGGGAGTATAGATTAGGATGATATCATCAATATAGCCGTATTGTCCCATAGAATATTCTTTGTTGTTATTGTCAATGACAGACTATTGCGTGAATTAACAATCAGAATTAATCATACAGGAATTTCCTGTATTATATTACCAAAGTTTTATTCTTATTGCTGTCATGTTTGATTTCTAGTCTCTCGCAATTTTTTTATATAGCCAAATTACTGAATTTTTGTGGTATGAAAGAAAGATTATATCATTTACCACAATTCCCAAATAAATTCTTTAAAACATTCTAAACATGACTTTGAAAACCAGGCTAATTTACTTTTGTTATACTGACAAGACCAAGCATTGGCCTCAGTAATACAAATAATTACAGATGTCCTTTATTAATGAAAATTTGTACAACTTCTTTTGGATTAGTAACTTAGAAAAATGTATACCCACTTTGGAAGTTATAGAGAAGGAACAAAACCTTAACTCCTGGTCTGCCCGAGATTCTGCTTTCCTAGTTGGACTGGGAATGTGTTAGTACTCAGAAAAGTATGCATGGGGATTAGGTGTATGCAACAAAAGGGTTGTGGGAAGTGAGAGAATGATAGCTAGGGTATCCTCTTTTGTTTCTCCTGCCTTATATTAATAGAAAGAAAGTGCTTTTAGCAGCTAAAAGTACCTTTGCTTTTGCTAGAGGGGCAAATAATACGGCATTTCTACCCAAAAGATTTTTCTGTTAAGCTAATATCTTTTTGCTTAACATTTCTTTTTTACTCGTCTTGTATTTTGGGAATAAATGAAGGGTGTTGATAGGTATCTTGTATTTCTGGTGAGAAATTAAATGCCCATGTTTTATACAGTTAATGATTAGATATACATAGTAATGGAGAGCGGGCATGTTTAAAATTCAGAGAGTGCACATTAGAGGTTAGGCATCAGGTTTTGATGCCTAAAACCTGATAAATCCTCTTTAAAACATTTGCATTATTTAAATATGCATTGAATAAAGACACAGGAATACCTCTTTATAATGTTATTATATCTGGAAACACAGGAATACCTGTTTTTTTTTTCCTTCCTACGCTCAGCCCTTCTCCACTAAGAGCCCTTGTCTGAGGGAGCTATACTCAAGAAAATACAGCTGAATGGGAAACACATCTACTTTATTCATAGATGAGTAAGCACCCATGTGATTGCCGGCTGTTAGTAAAGATAGACCTCCTATCTATCTATTCTCTAATTTAAATTATAGAACCAGCATTCCCTGGCAATATCAAATGGGGAAAGAAAAAGAATTGACTTAGCTAGCAGGCCCCAGCCTTACTCATCTACTCAGTTGCAGCTGTTGAGGGACTTAGAAAACTGTGAGAGAGCTCACTGGCTGAAAAGCATGCCTTGTCATGCTTGTCTGTGGTAAAATGCATTTGTGTTGACCTTTCAAAGAGGGTGGAGCTCTGTGAAAACTCTGGATGCTGCCAATTAGATTTGCAACTCTACCTTAATTTTTTAGGAGCTGGTGAAATGTTGGGGGCAAAGACCAGAGGTAAGGGAATATGGAACTAAAGGGCCTTTTTTAACTTTCCTGCCTAAATCCATAATTTTATGCATTAACTTTATCTTCCTCTATTAGGAAATATTAATACTTATCAGAGTCACAGATTGATGAATTTGTTGGTTTTTTTTTTTTAATCCACCTACATGTATTAGTTTTCTCTTGCTGCTGCAACAAATTACCACCAACTTAATGGCTTAACGCAACACGAATAATTATCTTAGAAGTTTGACACAAGCCTCACTGGGCTAACATGCTGGCAGAATAGTGTATAGGTAGCCGGGAGAGGGAGAAGGGCACATGATTAAAAGATGCTCCCTTGTAACCAAGGACTTTTTGTCTAGATGAGAAAATGAAAACATGCAAAATCTGAAAACTATAGTATAAATCGAGGAGTGTTTTTTGGTTTGTTTTTTGTTTTGGTGGGCTGTTAGGACTGCTGTGTAACAGAGTCCAGCATGGAAGGTTGTAGGTTGTAGGAAATTATTTGGAAGAAATGAAGTTTACCTTCCAGTTCCTTCCAGAAGTGGGGGAGAAGGGAGTTGTCATAGGGCCACTAACTGTTGTATTTCGGAATAAAGACATCAGGAATAAGTACCCAGATTCTTTTATTGCCATTATTTCATTAAAGTAGTTGTGGCCGGGCACAGTGGCTCATGCCTACGCCTGTAATCCCAGCACTTTGGGAGGCTGAGGCAGGCAGATCACGAGGTCAAGAGATTGAGACCATCCTGGCCAACATGGTGAAACCCCGTCTCTAGTAAAAATACAAAAATTAGCTGGGTGTGGTGGCACGCACCTGTAGTCCCAGCTACTCGGGAGGCTGAGGCAGGAGAATCACTTGAACCTGGGAGGTGGAGTTTGGCGGTGAGCCTAGATCGCGCCACTGCACTTCAGCCTGGTGACAGCGAGACTCCGTCTCAAAAAAAAAAAAAGGTTGTTTTAGTACCAAAACAATTAGGAAGGACATATTCCCAGGATAAAGTAACAGCTACTTAAATGAAAGGAATTTAGATCTAAGAAAATCTCTCCACATTGGCTTTTGTTTCTTATTTCACGATGGATCTCTGAAAACTTTATTTAGGGCATGACCAACATTTGGAGACCACTGCTGTGGGAATGTCAAGTCAGGAGACATTTGTGAGAGGAAAAGTAAAAAATATGCTCAGAGATGTTGGGGCAATGTGGGTGTTGGGCAGAATAGAGGACACTTATGAGTGTACCAGATAGTGCCTCAGTGTTTTGCTCGGGCAGTTCTTAGTGTTTTGAGAATTAATAAGTTTGAAACAATGTAAGAAGAGGGAGTTGCTTATAATTCTTTGAAAATATTGTTTGAGGAAAATTATTCTAGCAAATGTGTGAGGGATGGATAAAATTAGAGGAGGACCTGAAGTGAGAAATCAGTCTAGAAGGCTATTGAAGGAAATTAACTGTCACAAGCTTGTCTAACCTGCAGCCCGTGGCCTGCATGCAGCCCAGGACGGCTTTGAATGTGGCCCAGCACAAATTTGTAAACTTCCTTAAAACATTGTGAGATTTTTTTTGTGATTTTTTTTTTTTAAATGCTCATCAGCTATTGTTAATGTATTTTATATGTGGCCCAAGACAATTCTTTTTCTTCCAGTGTGGCCTAGGGAAGCTAAAAGATTGGACATCCCTGATCTAAAGTTTGAGAGACCTGGGCTGTGGTTATAGTTGTGGTAAAAGATAGGATCTAAACATTCTAGAAAAAGTAATAAAAAATAATGATTATATGCAGGGATTAACAAAGATAAGTAAAATGTGACTTTGAATATTTTGAGTTTAGGGAACTAGTGAAGTATAGGAATCCCAGAACGATAAAGGGCTGTCTAATACTTCCATGTGCTAACCTCTGGCATTCTAAGGGAGAAACACAGAAGACACAAGATTGAATCCAGAGGGCTAGAAGGAATCAATGAAGGACAAAGAGGAAACTGTAATTGACAGGAGTGTAGCCAGGAGCCCTAAAGCCATGGTCAGCAGGTATAGCTGAGAAAAGCTTCCATAGGTCATTTTGTCATTGTGCAAATACCAGAGTGTTCTTTCAGAAACCTAGATGCTATAACCTGCTATATACCTAGGCAATATTGTATTGTTTATTGTTCCTACGCTACAAGCCTGTACAGCATGTTACTGTACTGAATTCTGTAGACAGTTGTAACACAATGGTAAGTATTTGCATATCCAAGTCTATCTAAACATAGAAAAAGCCCTGTAAAAATACGTTATTATAATCTTATGAAACCACCGTCATATGTGTGGTCCGTCATCTTCCAGAACATTGTTATGTGATATGTGACTATACCTAAAATGAAAGGGTAATTACTGGTGGCTGGTTTTGCAGAGAGATAAAAATCAATGGATTTGGTTAGGAAGGCTCATTAATGACCTAAAGAAAGCAGCATTTTAACTAATTGCAGGAACTAGAAATTTCATTTTACAGATGAGAAAGCGTTTGGTTTCGACTATCAGACACTTCCATATGTTGGGAGGAGGAAGACTACTGGCTATCTGTTTGGTATATAATAATTTGGTGTTAGATCAGATGAATATAATATAACACAAGTAGTAAGAGTCTCAAAGTTTTTCTTTTATCTTAAGTAATTTTTTTTTTTTTTTTGGGAGACCAAGCCTCACTCTGTCACCCAGGCTGGAGTGCAGTGGCAAGCCTCAACTCACTGCAACCTCTTCCTCCCGGGTTCAAGTGATTCCCCTGCCTCAGCTTCCCAAGTAGCTGGGACCACAGATGCCTGCCACCACGCCTGGCTCATTTTTGTATATTTAGTAGAGACGGGGTTTCACCATGTGTTGGCCAGGCTGGTCTCGAACTCCTGACCTCAAGTGATCCACCCTCCTCGGCCTCCCACAGTGTGGGATTACAGGTGTGAGCCACCGCACCCGGCCTGTCTTAAGTGATTATTTATTTTCTCCACATTATTATCAATGCAGCCATCATTACAGCTCTGGAAAGTACACTTTTTTCTTCTTGGATCTTCATATTCTTTAAGGAACAAAATCATTTGTTGATGCAAATGTTTTAAATAATGTTAATGTTTTACATGCTAATTATTCTCTAATGATTGTTGCTGATACCTTAAGGGAAATGCAAATCTGTATTCAACATGTTTTTAAATTTTGAAAACTTTAAGTTTATATTTTTTGTTTTATACTGAAAATTACCTGTAAATCATTTTATGTTTTAGGAGCTCCAAATGGACCAGCAGGCAAAGAAACATCTCCAAGAGGAGTTTGATGCATCTTTAGAGGAGAAAGATCAGTATATCAGTGTTCTCCAAACTCAGGTAAAAGAATAAAAGAAAAAGTGTGGAATTTTTTGGATAAAGAAAAATAGAGGGGGTTTGATTTGGATATCTGCAAGGTTGCAAAAGTTTTTTCTTTTTTAAGACCTATTTTTAAAACTTTTTGCTTTCCTCAATTTTTTTTATTTTTAATTTTTTTTGAGACAGAGTCTTGCTCTTTCACCCTGGCTACAGTGCAGTGGCGTGATCATAGCTTACTGCAATCTCAAATTCCTGGGCTCTAGCAATCCTCCAGCCTCTGCCTCCAGAGTGGCTGGGAATACAGGCATATGCCACCACGCCCAGCTAATTTTTAAATTTTTTGTAGAGATGGGGTCTCACTATGTTGCCCAGGCTGGTCTCAAACCCCTGGGCTCAAGCGATCCTTCCACCTTGGCCTCCCAAAGTGTTGGGATTATAGGCATGAGCCACCACTCCTAGCTCTTCAGTTAATGCTAAGGATACTTTTTTATTTATTGTATCTTTTGACTAACTGCATAATAATAGCGAGTATAAAAACCAGCTGTATTGGGAGTAAACTTTTTTTTTTTTTTTTTTTTTTTTTTTTTTTTTTGAGACGGAGTCTCGCTCTGTCGCCCAGGCTGGAGTGCAGTGGCGCGATCTCGGCTCACTGCAAGCTCCGCCTCCCGGGTTCACGCCATTCTCCTGCCTCAGCCTCCCGCGTAGCTGGGACTACAGGCGCCCGCCACCACGCCCGGCTAATTTTTTGTATTTTTTAGTAGAGACGGGGTTTCACTGTGCTAGCCAGGATGGTCTCGATCTCCTGACCTCGTGATCCGCCCGCCTCGGCCTCCCAAAGTGCTGGGACTACAGGCGTGAGCCACCGCGCCCGGCCAGGAGTAAACTTTTTATTTTGATTATTTTCCCCCACTTTAGTAAGAAGAATATCATTTAATCCGTCCTCTCTCTGTTTTAAAGAAAGTACAATAAGCCATCCACATTGATGTGTTTTTGTATGTGTGGATTCAACCAACTGGATCAGAAATATTTAGGGGGAAAAAACCATGTGTAGTGAACATGTAGACTTTTTTTCTTGTCATTATTTTCTAAAATATATGTAGTAAACAACTACTTGCATAGCATTTTCATTATTTAGGTGGTTTATGTAATCTAGGGATGATTTAAAGTATACTGGAGGATGTGTGTAGGCTATATGCAAATACTACACCATTTTATATAATGGACTTGAGCTCCTGCAGATTTTGGTATTAACAGGGAATCCTGGAACCAATCCCCCACAGATACCAAGGGACAGTTGTACTACTCCCATAGTTTTTTTTGTCTTTTTTCTAATGAAGCACATTTATATTAGGTTTCTCTGCTGAAACAACGATTACGAAATGGCCCGATGAATGTTGATGTACTGAAACCACTTCCTCAGCTGGAACCACAGGCTGAAGTCTTCACTAAAGAAGAGAATCCAGGAAGTGATGTAGAGCCAGTAGGTAAGCTTCATTTTGTGAAAAGGTTAATTTAAAAACTAGAGGAGAGCCAGGCTTCTTGGCTTACACCTTTAATCCCAACACTTTGGGAGGCCAGTGTGGGAGGATCGCTTGAGTTCAGGAGTTTGAGACCAGCCTGGGCAACATAGAGAAAACCCTTCTCCACAAGAAAAACAAAAACAAAAATGAAACCCCAAAAATGAAACCCCAAGAAAACCTAGAGGAGGATTTTGAGAGATTCCAGGATATGAGCTGATAGATATGGGCTGAGGTAGAAGTGTCCGTGGTCCAAATAGTTTCAGAAAGATGCAAGGGTTTGTTTTGTTTTTTTGGTTCTTTGTTGTTATTTAGGAGAAAATAAGTGTTTTTTGTTTGCTTGTTTGTTTGAGATGGTGTCTCACTCTATTGCCTAGGCTGGAGTGCAGTGGCATGATCTCGGCTCACTGCAACCTCCATCTCCTGGGTTCAAGCGATTCTCCTGCCTAAGCCTCCCGAGTAGCTGGGATTACAGGCACGCACCACCATGCCCGGCTTATTTTTGTATTTTCACTAGAGAAGGGCTTTCACTATGTTGGCCAGGCTGGTCTCGAACTCCTAATCTCAAGTAATCTACCTGCCTCAGCCTCCCAAAGTATTGGGATTACAGGTGTGAGTCACTGTGCCCAACCAAAAAAGTTGTTTTAATATGCAAAAATTTCATAGTCTGTAACACCACATTTTCATTGTAATTGAAATTCATTTATTATGCTACACTGTTTTATTAATAGCAGTAGCTAGATTTCATATGAACAGGTCAGTTCTGCTTACGTGCTAATAAGTGGGCTATTTGTAATTGTTTGGATATTTTAGTTTTTAAATATTGCTTAAATAGTTCTATATTCATAGATATTTGTATTTGTCCTATTAATTGCTTTTTAACTGGAAAAAGAAGAAATAGCTATATTTTGTCTTAAAATTCAGTTACAGCCTTCTTTGCTTTGAGGCTTGAGGTATATACGCAATAAAATTCCCGTCTTTTATTTCCTAGCTTTTTCTTTCAAAGGGACTTATGATAAACTTGGAGTAAGTAGTTGAGCAGTTAACTATCTGAGCAACCAGACTGTGGTGGGGTGGTGGGGCGGGGGGGGTCAGTCCCGAAATTCCCAGACATGTGGAAACTTCAGACTCATAAATGTAAAGAGATGGAGAAAGTTGCACTTACAAGAACTCCTCTCAGAAAGAGATTAGAATGTGGTTGGAAAGAATACTGTACTTTATTAATACTTTTGGGAGGTGAGCTAAGACACATAATTTTGAATAACAAAAGATGATTATCAAACTGTCATTTTAAGGAGGGTGGATTCAGTTAATGTTAGTTAACTACTGTGCCATTCTGAATGGGGTTGAACCACAAAGAGGTGAATTACTACTAAGCTTCTTCAGATAAAGATTAAACAACTAATACTAAGTAGAGGTTTGGAAGGGTGCCAGTTTATTAGCTGACTAGGATTGTCCCTTCTTCATCTAAGAGTATAGCAGAATATTGGTGTAAGAATACACTCCTGGTGGGGCGTGGTGGCTCTCACCTGTAATCCCAGCACTTTGGGAGGCTGAAGCAGGCAGATTGCCTGAGGTCAGGAGTTCGAGACTAGTCTGGCCAACATGGTAAAACCCCACCTCTACTAAAAATACAAACAAGTTAGCGAGACGTGGTGGTGTGCGCCTGTAATCCCAGCTACTTGGGAGGTTGAAGCAGGGGAATTGCTTGAACCAGGGAGGTGGAGGTTGGAGTGAGCCGAGATCACGCCACTGCACTCCAGTCTGGGTGGCAAAGCGAGGCTCCATCTCAAAAAAATAAAAGAGGGAATACACACCTGTGTAGTAACAGACTGTTCCTGGAGTGCCCTTATATTTGTAACCGCCCAATGGGTTCACCTTGCCCACTGCCTAGACAGAGCTGATTTATCAAGATAGGGGAATTGCAGTAGAGAAAGAGTAATTCATGCAGAGCCGAGTGTGCACATGACCAGAGTTTTATTTTACTCAAATCAGTCTCGCCAAGCGTTCACGGATCCGAGTTTTTAAGAACAATTTAGTGGGTGGGAGGAAGCCGGTGAGCCAGGAGTGCTGATTGGTCAGGTCAGAGATGATATCGTAGGGAATCAAAGCTGTCTTCTTGTGCTGAGTGACTTCCTGGGTGGGAGCCACAAGATCAGATGAGCCAATTTATCGATCTGGGTGTTGCCAGCTGATCCATCAAGTGCAGGGTCTGCAAAATATTTCAGGCAGTGATATTAGGAGCAGTTTAGTGGTGGTCAGAATCTTGTAGCCTTCAGCTGCATGACTCCTAAATGATAATTTCTAATCTTTTGGCTAATTTGTTAGTCCTACAAAGGCAATCTAGTCTCCAGGCAAGAAGGAGGTTTGTTTGGGAAATGGCTTTTATTGTCTTTGTTTTAGACTATAAACTATAAACTAAGTTCTCCCAAAGTTAGTTCAGCCTACACCCAGGAACGAACAATGACAGCTTAAAGGTTAGAACCAAGATGGAGTCGGTTAGATTAGATCTCTTTGACTGTCTCAGTCATAATTTTCCAAAGGCGGTTTCATATTCCTTACTGATGGCCCCTTCTTATGTTGCTTTATTGTTAGTGGAAGATGGAACTTCTGCCAAAACACTGGAAACACTCCAGCAAAGAGTGAAGCGTCAAGAGAACCTACTTAAGCGTTGTAAGGAAACAATTCAGTCACATAAGGAACAATGTACACTATTAACTAGTGAAAAAGAAGCTCTGCAAGAGCAGCTGGATGAAAGACTTCAAGAACTAGAAAAGATAAAGGTAAAAGAGCAGATGAGTTTTGTTCTAATTTAATCCTATAAAGTTAGATCCACAGGCTCCACAGCATGGCTTGTACCTCCGGGAAAGGAGAGTGGATGGAAAGGGCATTTTTGTTTGCCCTGGCCTACATAACACCAAACCTTGAGACTTCCTGTGTACTTTTTTCCTTCTGCACTGTAACATGTATATAAATTAGATAAATGTTTAGAGTTCTCAAATGAGAAGAAGCTTTATTAGAGATGGAAATGAATTTAAAAATTTTTTTTAGGACCTTCATATGGCCGAGAAGACTAAACTTATCACTCAGTTGCGTGATGCAAAGAACTTAATTGAACAGCTTGAACAAGATAAGGTAAAACAACAAAACCTACGATACTAAAATTTGTCAAGAGGCCCCAACATTTACTTTTGGAAACAGTTGGAAACATTCATGCTTGTTTCTGTTTTCCAAAAATTATTGCAGCTTTTTCCATGAAAAATCTTTAATTTCTAGATTTTTGTAACTACTAGCATTAGTTTTGTGTCATGTGAAACTGATTCTCTGATTTCTTGATCCCAGTCAGCATTTTGATTTGTAGACTAGAATAACTGTTGCAAAGGAAGTTTATATTTATAGTACATAACTACTTTACAGAGAAAAGTTATTTATAGTTAAGGCATTCTAAATGTGAATGATATCAGTATGTTCTTTCAAATAATATGGAAACAGATTAATCTCTCAGATAAGTTGCCTAACAAATAAATAAGGGGCCGGGCACAGTGGCTCATGCCTTTAATCTCAGCACTTTGGGAGGCTGAGGCGGGAGGATTGCTTGAAGCCAGAAGTTCAAGATCAACCTGGGCAGTAAAGCAAGACCTCCTCTCTACAAAAAAAAAAAAAAATTAGCTGGGTATGTTGGTATATGCCTGTGGTCCCAGCTACTCTGGAGGCTGAGGCAGAAGGATTGCTTGAGCCCAGGAGTTAGAGGCTACAGTGAGCTATGGTCACACTAGTGTACTGCAGCCTGGGTGACAGGGTGAGACCCTGTCTCTTAAAAAAACAACAAACAAAAATAAGTGATAATGTATATATTAGCATAAATAAAAATGTCTACAAATGAATTTTAGAATGTGTAGATGAGATTAGAGGATTGAGGAAGGAATGAGTCTTACCTTTGGTAGTTTGGAGTTGGAGCAGCAGCTATAGCTACGCAGCAAAGACAACCAGAAAATTCATGGGTAAACAGTTTTGACCTGTCTTTCAGCTCCAAGTTCTTGGGTCCTTTTTCTAAGCAGCTCCCAGTTTGTTCCATAGCATCCACCATTTTCTTTAATATGCCGGGTTATCACTAGAGTATTTTAAGTGGTCATGTAATTAAGAACATGTCAGAGCTGTCCTGCTGTTAAAATGTATTGGCAATCTTTTTCATCCTTTTGATAATACTGCTTTGCTAGATTATACACTTCTTGAGGGGCTACTTAAATTGTTTTTTTTTTTTAAATATTATAATGAAGAACTTAAAACATTTACAAAAGAAAAGCTGCTAAAATGAATTTCTTTGAACCCACCACCCCGCTTCAACAGTTAACATCTCATGACTAATCTTGTTTCATCTGTACCTTCTCAACTGTCATTGTCCTACTCACCCAGAATTGTTTTAGAGCAAATCCAAGAAATTTTATCATTTTTTTCAAAAGTATTTTAATATATCTTTAAAATAAAAGATGTTATTTTTACAATACTATAACCACATTATCATGATCACATCTAAAAATTTAATAATTTTTAAATATGACCTGCTATCTAGTCAGTTTCAGATTTTCTCTAGTTTCTCATATATTTTTTGCTCTTTTATGAATCGGGGTCCAAATAAAATTTTTTCATTGCAATTGGTTGATATGACTCTTAAGATTTCTTTTAATTTACTGGTTCGGTTATCTTCTCTCCTCTTTCCACTATATTTTGGTTTTTGAAGAAACTGAAAGCCCATGATTTTGTTTTGAGATTTCATATAGCAGTGCCTCACTTACGTGGTTGTTATCTCTTGTCTCTCCATTAATATTAGCCATCTGGAAGAGTCATACTCTAAAGCAAGGGTTGGCAAACCCTGCGGAGAGGGTGCTAATCTTAAGACCATGAAATAGTTGTCACAAAGTCTGAACATTTTTTCAAGAGACAAGTGAACCACCTCATTTTTTGTTAGTCCTAAATGACTTTTTTACTGTATACCATTTAGTTGTCTTTTTCCCCCGCCGACCTCCATTTCTAGTGTAGATTATCCAGAAAGAGGGAACAGAAGTAACTAGCAAGTTGGAGGAATGGGGATGCCTTACAAAGTAAGGAATAGTGGTGGTACCAGAGACAGTCACAGGAAGAAAGAGAAAAACCAGGTAGATGTGTCCTGGGATTTTGCTTTATCCAGTGTGGCAGCAGGCACCTTCCATTCTCAAGTGTCTGGGGTTATCCCCATGTTATAGCACAAATCAATACTTGTAGTTTATTGTAGTGCCAAGCCAGGTTCAGAAGACTATATTTTGTTCATTATAAACTGTTTACTAAGACAGATAGCACATTTGTAGAAAGGTTATAAAATAAATCTTTTAAGTAATGTTTTAATGCTTCAAGGATTAAACTATTAAAATTTGTAATGTAAAAAATACCGTTATGCTAGGTAATAGGATTAGAGCAGAAAACAGACCTCAGTTTGTGAAGTACTGAAATAATTGTTATGCTGTACTTAGCAAGAAATATCATTGTTTTCTGCCTTTTATTTTTTGTTTTTTAATTTTTAATATTTTTTTGAGACGGAGTCTCACTCTGTCACCCAGGCTGGAGTGCAATGGCGTGATCTCAGCTCACTTCAACCTCTGCCCCCTGGGTTCAAGCAATTCTCCTGCCTCAGCCTCCTGAGTAGCTGGGATTACAGGCATGTACCACCATGCCTGGCTAATTTTTGTATTTTTAGTAGAGACAGGGTTTCGCCATGTTGGCCAGGCTGGTCTCGAACTCCTGATCTCAGGTGATCCACCCTCCTTGGCCTCCCAAAGTGCTGGGATTACGGACATGAGTCACCATGCCTGGCCTTTTTCTGCCTTTTAAATGAAGTTTTATCTGTGCTGTTGATGATGCAGTTTTGTTATGCAAATGTTTTAGAGTCTTCACTTCTATTCAGGGAATGGTAATCGCAGAGACAAAACGTCAGATGCATGAAACCCTGGAAATGAAAGAAGAAGAAATTGCTCAACTCCGTGGTCGCATCAAACAGATGACTACCCAGGGAGAGGAATTACGGGAACAGAAAGAAAAGTCCGAAAGAGCTGGTAAGAACTCGAGGGTTACTTGTTCTATGTTGGAACTCAAAAGTTATTTAAAGTGCTTGACCAGTATTTTTAAAAATGAGTTAAATATTGATAAAAATTCTTAACTATAGAGGCTCCTAATAAGACACCCATCTGCTCATTAGAGGAGGCAGAGGTTGGCAAACTGTGGCCTGTGGGCCAGATCCAGCCCACAGCCTATTTATGTACAGCCCTTAGGCTAAGGATGATTTTTACATTTTTAAATAGTTGAACAAAAGAAAAATATATGACAGAGACCACATGTGGTCTACAAAACCTAAAATATTTATCATCTGGCCCCTTACAGAAAATGTGTGCTGACAGAGTATCAAAATTCAAATTTAAAATTGTAGAACTTCCCAGTAGGTACAGCATGGTACTTATTAAATAATTGCTACCTTATAGATGCTTTAGGGTAAAGAAAAAGTATAAGTTACAGTCTGCTTTTAAAGAGAATAATGAACACTTCAGTGTTAATAGCATGTTTTGACACAATAAATGCTGGGCTATAAAGTATAGAAACCAGCATAGTATTCAACAAGGTACAAAACCGACTAAAGCTAGGAAAGGAGGGATGTTTGAAAGAGGAGAGAGCAGGATGAACTGTGCCTTCACATCAGTGAAGATGTGAGTTTTGAATTGGACCTCAAATAATCAATAGAATGGGCCTAACAAGAGAGGTGTGGGCAGCACACATTTCAGATGCTACAATGCCATAAACAGGCACAGTGATCATAGTGGGTGTGTGAATCAGCTGAAAACCATTCTTGCTGAAGTGGGAAATGCAGTTGGATTGTAAAGGAACTGACTATTGAAATCTTAAAAGGTAGGTAGCTGAGTTTAGACTTTGATATACAGAGTAACAGGAAACCAGTAATAGGAAGGCATAATGTGATGGAAGCTAGGGTTTTATGTAGAAAAGAAATGAAATAGGAAGTCAAACTTAGAAGCAAAGACAGAAATCCAGTTTGAGGGACTGTGAGCTTTAGCCACCTTGCTAGGATGGTGGTTCTGGGAAGGAGAAGAAAGGTAGAATCTGTAGAATTTGGTATCTGATCAACTCAGGGAGGCAGAAGAAAAGTAAGGACTCTAAATTGACTCCAAAGTTTTAAGCTTAGGACACTTAATGAATAGTAGTGTAGAATTAGAATAGGAAATCTAAATGGGGAAGTTGAGAATTGGAGTGAAATGATGGGTTTTTTAGATACACTGAATTTGAGCCAGTCATGAGCTTTTCAAATGGAATTGAGTTGCAGGAATTTGGAAATAAGAAATTGGAACATCTTTCAGGAGTCATCAGCCTAGGATTGAAGCCTGTGGTTAAATCTGTAGGAGAGGCGGATTTCTACAAAAGATTAAGTTTTACAGTAGTAGTAATAGTCGTGGTGGTAACAGCAGCAGCTGCTTCTGCTGACACTTATTTAGCACTTGTTGCTGCTACTACTACTGCTGCTACTATTGTTAATACTACTGCTAGCCATTACTTACTTTAGTAATGCTCTGCTCTAAGGGCTTTGCTTGTATTTACTTGTATTGCATCCTCACAAGTGTATGAAATAATACTATTATCTTCATTTTACAAATAAGCAAACCTAAGAACATAGAAGTTAAGTAATTTACCTACATTTATGCACAGAGAATAAGTATATACTCAAGATTTAATCCAGGCATTGTGACTCAGAGTCTGTGCTCTTAACCATATAGAGGTCTTGAGTTTGGCAATGAGACATAAATGAGAAAAAAAAAGTTACCTCATGAAGTCATAGGAATTGTGGATAGTTTTTTGGGGGAATATAAGATATGTTTCAAGAAACGGAGAAGGTAGGATGAAGACTTTGAAAAGGTCCTTGAATTTGGCAAGGATTTGATTTGGAGGATGATTTTATAAACCAGATTTTAAGGTGTTAAGGAGGGGACTGGGTCTCTAGACAGAGAAATAGTTGACTATTTCATAAGTATCTCCCCATCTTCTTGGACTTATTTTATGGATAAAGTGACTGGGGAATTTAGTTAATGAATTTGTTCTCATCAAACCTAAGAAAACTTCCCTTTAGAGAGAGTAGATGTCATCTTTCAGAATATAATCTTTGAAGACTGACTTGAAGCAGTTTGAGTGTTGTAAGACATTGGTTCAACAGGTTTGCTTTCAGTGAACAGAAAATCTAATGCATAACCTCAGCTTATCATATCAAGCCTTTCCATTTTTAGAACTGCTTTCTGTTGACTGTTGTAGCCAGTAGAGAGAAAATGTTGGTCAGGGGATTACATTTCTTTTAAAATTCAGTGTACTTAATGAGGAGATAGAAACTGATTAATAAATATCAAGTTGAAAAGGGTAAATGATGAAAAGGTAGACAAAATATATAGTTCATTCACATGCGGATAAAATTTTCAGGTATATGTTCCAGTTAAACTTTTAGTAGAACAGCTTTCCTTCCCTTGCTTGCTTCTCCAAAACACAGATATATTTTGTCTTTCAGTGTGATTTTCATAAACCATATTTTGATAAATATTTGATAGCGTAAAGGTTTAAAATTTTTTCTATTAATACTGTCAAAAATAAAAAATAAATACTAAAAGAATTAAGATTTAAATTATTATTACTTTTTTTTGGGCACAATCTCGGCTCACTGCAACCTCTGCCTCCTGGGTCCAAGTGATTCTCGTGCCTCAGGCTCCTGAGTAGCTGGGTTTACAGATGTGTGCCACCACACTTGGCTAATTTTTGTATTTTTAATAGAGACCGGGTTTCACTGTGTTGGCCAGGCTGGTCTCGAACTCCCAACCGCAGGTAATCCACCCTCCTTGGCCTTTCAAAGTGCTGGGATGACAGGCGTGAGCCACTGCGCCCTGCCAGATTTAAATTATTAATGGATACATTTATTTTGGAAAGTCTTTAGATAACAAAGTTGTAAGTGCTTTTATAGATTTCTTAAAAATTATATTTGTAGTCATAATAATTGAGGGCTATGATGCAAAGTTGTAACAAACTGGCTCTACATTGAAGATAATGCCTTTTACATCTATAATTAAAGCTAGTTTTACACACAAACTGTATTTCATTTAATAGTCTTAGTTGAGTCTAAACAGAACTGTTCAAGTAGGAGGTGATTCTTAGTTCAAATGTAAAGGCATATGCCAATTGAAAGAAAACTTCCAATTAAGTACTAAACATAAGAAAAGGTCAATGTAAAGGAAGTAGGATTTCTATAAATAGTCTGGCCATTGGAAAATTCAATTGCTCTATTAAATATTTGTTTTATTCTTTGTTAGATTTAAAATTCAAAGGCTAAATATAAGAACTGGCCATGTGAAGGAAACATTAACATCATTACAGCTTGCTATTAGGATTTTAGAAGTAGATAGGTCTACATAAAACTCTTATCTAGAAAATAAACTCTCCAAATGCATTTTCAACTGTGAAGAAATTTAATTCTGATATTGCTGGTAATTCTTGATGTGAATATTAGTAGACAAATCACTAATTCCTTTGGCTCACTTATTCTGGATGTCAAAATCAGCTCAAGAACGTTCCCCACTACTTTTCTTGGGAAACAGTCTCTTAAGCTGCTCCTCATATTTTTTTCTAGATGAATTGTGGTGCCTTTCATATGTTGGAGGACAGAGGAAATCTGAATGTCTTTGATTTTAAACAGAATGATTGTTTATTTTCTTTATTTTATTTTTCTGTTTTTGCATGCTGGCATAAAAAGAATAATTCTATTATAAAATACTGAGACTGTGAATACAGTGGTGTACCGATTTCAGGATGGTGTATCAACCTGTAGTTCTTAAATAGTCTCCTCTCTAGTAGAAATGTTAGGCATAGTTTTTGACGTATGAGAGCGTAGCATTCTTGTTTTGTTAAAAATATGTATTTTAGTGGATAAAGAAAACAAAAAATAAGTTTATTGGTTATAAGCGCTTCTGTAATTGTTGATAGTGTTTCTTTCTAGTTGTTACTTAAGAACAGATGGTCATATCTTCTATTAACCAGATTTTAAACTTGGAAAAGTTTGGTGATTCAGCTTAAGTACATAATGCTGTATTTTAACTCTCCAGGAAATTATATCCTCAGTGTAGCACCAGTGTAGAATGTTAATGCTACTGAAGTTCACACTAGTTCTTGGCTGTTCTCTGTGTGTGTGTGTGTGTATCAGGATAGGAGATAGGGGTAGCTAATTATTAATGCAGTGTATTACCAAAAAATTGGAAAATAGAGAAAATCACATCACTGTTGTTTTAGTAAATTTCCATTTAGTGTTTTCTCTAATTTTTTTTTTATTATTGTAATAATACGGCACATTCAATTTTGTATGTTCTCCCCCATTTAGCATTATGTTATTGACACTTTTATGTGTTGCTAAAGTTAACATATTTTAATGGCTGTGTCAAAGTGCATGTACATCATTTACGTGGTTATCATTTCCTTATTGTTTATCATCTAGATTATATATTTTTGTTATACTATTGTGACAATTTTGAGATATAGCTTATTAGATCTTTGAATTTTATCTTAGGATAAATTCTTAACCATAGACTTTTAGTCTTTTTCGTTAGCTACTTTTAAATGATTTAAATATATATAGCCATTAAAAAAGTAACTCATGCCACAATGTTAATCCTCCCTCCCATTAAAATGTTTTTTCCTACAATTATGCAACATGAATAAAGTATTTTGCTTAGATTAGGGAAGTTTCTAGAGTATAGTAACTTTTGTAAACCCCGTTTCCCTTTCATGTACCTTGCCTTTGCTGAAGTCACTTGTTTTATATGATTGGTGGCATTTAAAAACTTGGACTAACTCATAACATTGTTTGCTTTTTTATTGTCATGTTGTGTTTGTGCAGGAAATATGTTTTTTATTCATTTGTATAGTATAGGTCTGATACACCAAAAGAAATTCATTAGAACATATTTATTTGATGTTTGAAGGACCCTTTAAAATAGTTTATCTGTTTAAATAATGTGTAAGATTTATGCATTTTTATATAACAAACCAAAATCACATGTGTATTTAACTGCTTTGTTAGTTGCTGATAATTTATGTAACAAAATTTTCTTGGAGTCTTAAGTCTCACAAAACATCTTATTTTTGTGCATCCACACATGCCAATAAGTGAATCATGGTGCCTTTCCCAAGCCTTGTATGAACAGGACTGGGGTAAGGGCTATTTTTTTTCTTATCATGGGTACTTAGAATAAGCTTTACAAAGAAAATTCCATGTTTCTCAGGCAAAGAAAAAAAAAAAAGTATGAATGAAAGTAGATTTTAAGTATGCCATGTTAGATAAATAATATGTATGTATTTTGGCACTAAATGAATAACTGCTGGAAAAATTTATTTTAAGTGGCTTTTAAAATGCAATTATTTATGTCTCCAACAATGTCACTATTACTTGAAACCATCAGTAATTTAAAAACACGTTTCTGGTGCGGGATTATATTTCTAATTTAATCAATGTACTTAGCTTTAGCTTAATATTTTTCAACATTAGCCTGATGTTTTCAAGGTATTTGATAGATAAATATGTATGTAAAGTGTACATGAAAATTTGGGGCTGGGCGCGGTGGCTCACGCCCAAAATCCCAGCACTTTGGGAGACTGAGGCGGGTGGATTACCTGAGGTCAGGAGTTCAAGACCAGCCTGGCCAACATGGTAAACCCCATCTCTACTAAAAATATAAAAATTAGCCGGGCATGGTGGCGTGTGCCTGTAATCCCAGCTACTCTGGAGGCTGAGGCAGGAGAATCACTTGAACCTGGGAGGCAGAGGTTGCAGTGAGCCGAGATCCTGCCGTTGCACTCCAGCCTGGGCGACAAGAACGAAACTCTGTCTCAAAAAAAAACGAACAAAAAGAAAAAGAAAATTCGGATAAATTGGTAAATTTTTTGAAAGTCAAAGCTTAGTCAGTTTATAGAATGAATCTTGTTATATATTTTGTAGTATGGCTTAAAATGTAGTTTTCCATTGCAAAAGTGATATTTATTAAATCTCTATGAAGGCCCTAATTTATAGATAAGCATTGCACTATCTAATTTATGCCACCGGGTGGTAGTATTTTATTTTCATTTATGTAAGCTCTAGTAGCTTTCAGACTTTTTGATCTCAGGGACCTCTTAACACTCTTAAAACTTATTGGTGATTCCAAAGAGCTTTATTTATGTGGGTTATATGTATTGATATTTACTGTATTAATAATTAAAAGTAAATATATATATATTTTTTGAGACAGAGTCTCACTCTGTCACCCAGGCTGGAGTGCAGTGGTGTGATCTCGGCTCACTGCAACCTCCGCCTCCTGGGTTCAAGCAATTCTCCTGCCTCAGCCTGCCAAGTAGCTGGGACTACAGGCATGTGCCACCACACCCAGCTAATTTTTTGTATTTTTAGTAGAGACGGAGTTTCACCGTGTTAGCCAGGATGGTCTCAAACTCTGACCTCGTGATCTGCCCGCCTCGGCCTCCCAAAGTGCTGGGATTTCAGGCGTGAGTCACTGCGCCTGGCTAAAAGTAAAAATTTTAACAATATTTGTTTAATTCATTTTTAAAATAACAATTATAGGCCGGGTGTGGTGGCTCATGCCTGTAATCCCAGTACTTTGGGAGGCCGAGGTGGGTGGATCACTTGAGGGCCAGGGGTTTGAGAATAGCCTGGCCAACATGGTGAAACCCCGTCTCTACTAAAAATACAAAAATTAGCTGGATATGGTGGCGCGTGCTTGTAGTCCCAGCGACTCAGGAAGTTGAGGCAGGAGAATTGATTGAACCTGGGAGGTGGAGGTTGCAGTGAGCCAAGATCACGCCACTGCACTCCAGCCTGGGTGACAGAGCGAGACTCTGTTTCAAAAATAAAAATAACAATTATAGGCCGGGCGTGGTGGCTCATGCCTGTAATCCCAGCACTTTGGGAGGCCGAGGCGGGCGGATTACCTGAGGTCAGGAGTTTGAGACCAGCCTGGCCAACATGGTGAACCCCGTCTCTACTAAAAATACAAAAATTAGCTGGGCATGGTGGCACACGCCTGTAATCCCAGCTACTCTGGAGGCTGAGGCAGGAGAATTGCTTGAGCCCGAGAGGCGGAGGTTGCAGTGAGCCAAGATTGTGCCATTGCACTCCAGCCTGGCTGACAGAGCGAGACTCCTGTCTCAAAACAAACAAACAACAACAACAAAAAACAAACAAAAAAAACCAGTTATAAATCCATTACATGTTAGCATAAATACTTTTTCATTCTACCTATATTTTCCAAAATAAGGTTTAGTGTGAAGAATGGCCTTGTTTTACATTTTTGTTATCTCATTGCTTGGCTTAATAAAATGCAGCTGGATTTTCATGCCTGTTTCTGCATTTAATCCATTGTGATGTATTATTTTTGATTGAAATATGGGAAGAAAATCTACTCTTATATAGACACGTATTTGGAAAAGGGAGAATCTCACAGATCCTCTGAAAGGGTCTCAAGACCCCAGGATCTTTGGACCACATATTGAGAACTGCTGCTGTAGACTTTGATTTTATTTGCCAAAGAGGCTTGATGATTCAGTGGGAATTCTGATAACATTCTTTTTGTTGCTTTTTCTGTTAATTTGCATTTCATTCATTTTGTAGTGCATTTCATTCACTCATTTTGTTTGTTTGTTTTTGCTGTGATAAAGACAGGCATTGGCTTACTTACTCATTCTTCATGTCATTAACCAGCTTGTTAGGATCATCAGTTAATCTAGAGGTTAACAGCCTTTTCACACTTCTGCATTTTTGTTTATTTCCTACACTGGGAGTAGAAGTGGGTCTTGTTAACCATATAGTGAAGTGTTCTCTGGGGCAGTGTAACAAAATAGTAATGCTGCATGGAACCTCAGAATTCTGGCATTTCTTATTATAATTGATTAGGATGCTCAGGATGAGGAGTATCCTAAGAAGTGCTGGAGTAGCAAAAACAATGCCACATTCTTCCTAGCTGTATCTAAGGATTAGTTATTTTATTCCCTTTTCTTACTACTTCAGCTATCTTTTTGTGAAATATTTTTTGTCACTTAATACCTAGCATATGCTTGGCAGTTGGTAAACAGCTGCTAAGTATGTATTTGATGACTGAATGGTTGGATTATTGAGCTACAGATTGTCAACCTTTCTCATTTAACCCTTATAGAGAGCATTTGTCCATTTTTGTAATTCCCATGGATGTGAGTGAACCTCATCTGAACTGGAAAGTGAGGAGCTAGCAATAAAGGGTCTGCCCTGCATTTTACTTAACTGACAGAGGATCATACTTACAGTTCATTAAAGATTGACCTAAAAATATTTTTAAAGTGTGTGTGTGTGTGTGTGTGTGTGTTTTTTAAATAAAAATTGCCTGAGATACATTGAATTTTGCTTTGGAAGAACACAGTGTGTTCTTGCAACATTCTGCGGCAGTTCGTGCTTAGCCTTCCTATTGATGTGTGCCGTGACTGTGGTTTTCCCATGCACTCTTGCATGTTGGCAGAAGACTTGTCAGCTGTGACTGATGCACGCTTTATTTCTCCCCACTCACTTATCTTTTGTTGGGAATTTGAAAGATAAATTGTCTAGACATTTTGAACATACTTTTTTAGTACTTACATTAAAATCCTAGTTTCACTTTGGAAAGGGTAGGGAATTCACTTTTAGAATATTAGTAGGCTGTGGGCACCATTTCTAGGGGTTACAAGGTCAGGTGAGATGTTACTGGGTAGTAAGTAAACTCTCAGTATATCCTCTTTAAACATAGTGATGAGACTCAGTGTTGGAGGCAGATTTCCTGTGAGGAAGTGGCTTTATTTGTGATACAGTGTAGAATCCATAATGGGTTTGAAATATGTTTTCTGTGTTTGGATATTATATATATATATAAAATATAAATGCCTTTCCCCACTGCTGTTTTTGGCCACTTAACATTTCCTTAAAGCACGATGGGGAGGTGGAAAGCAGTGAGTTTTGTGTCAGAAAGAAGTATAACATACTGCATTTTGTTGAGAGTTAAAAGCCATTAGTAATTGATTAGCTCAGAAATTCTGCTTTTGTAAGAAACATTATTGCCCAATGGAGCTCGATCCATGTCAGCATTCTTAGTTTTTAAAAATATGGCAAGGTATGGATCATTGCTTAAAGCCAGTTTTAAAGTTCTATCATCAGGCTTATATATTCAAGTTGATTTAACATCTGAAGGAAAATTTGGATGCTTCAGTTACCATATGTCAGTGAAAGATTTCAATGGTTTCTTTCTAGGTGTGAAATTATTTGGTTCCCTGACATGGTACTGGAAAGTGGGAGAGAGGGTTAAATTTAGATGAAAAGAACTGTGAAACCAAATCCATCCTACTTTCATCGTTGTATGATGGATAATAAGTTGACTTGGACAAACTGTTTTAGTGGATTAAATACTAAAATTCGACTGTATATAGAAGAATATCCTGAAATTTACTGACTAGATTAGAAAACTTAATTAGCAGAAAATTATATCTAAACAGGAACTTGTGGCATGGATTTTTTGTTGTTTGAAAAGGTGAGAACATTACGTTTATTTTTTTATACCGTGCTGGATTCTGGAATTTAAAAAATGAAAACAGAAAATTCACTAGTATTGACTACATAGTTTTGTTTTATTTTACTTAATTGACAAAATGTTTTCATTTAAACTCTTATTTTGCTGAAAGGGTATCAAAACTGTCTTCAGTTTCTCCAGAGCCTGATTGAAGATATTTCTGTGAATTACTCAGAAATGCTGAGATGCAATTTTATATGCTGGATAATAATGAAAAGGTGCTGATGACATCTAAGCATTAAAAGACATTGTCATAACCTTTTTTCATTCCTCCAGTGTTTAAACCTTCAACACAAACTAATTGGGCAGTAAGCACTTTGTTTCAGAATCTTTCCCATAATTAGTCACTTTACTTGACTGATTTTTTTAAGTGAGGGAACTAATTTCTTGTTAGTAGTAAGCGTTCATTATTTCCGTATTTTCTGTATGCTTAACGTTAGAATTTATAGTAAAAGAATATGTAAAACAAAGACACCATTTTTGTTTCCAACATATTTATATCTAAGGATTATCATCTTGGGGTTTGCAGGCAAATGCCAGTAAAGTTAGAATAGGAATCTTTTTTTTTTTTTTTTGAGAGACAGGGTCTCACTTTGTCACCTAGGCTGGAGTGCAGTGGCACAATCATTGCTCACTGAAGCCTTGACCTCCCAGACTTAAATGATCCTCCCACCTCAGCTGCTCAGAGTAGCTCAGACTACAGGTACAAGCCACGGCTCCTGGCTAATTTTTAATTTTTTTGTAGAGATGGGATTTCACTGTGTTGCCTAGGCTGGTCTTGAACTCCTGGGCTCAGGCAATCCTCCCACCTTGGCCTCCCAAAGTGCTAGAATTATAGGCATGAGCCCCCCACTGCATCTGGCAATAGGAATCTTTATAAATGATTTCAGCTAATTAATATTCCTTTGAAATTTAGACCTTATTTGAGTATCAGTTTTATACTTTGGGCATATAAAATAAATTGGATAGATTTGCTTTTCATATAAAAGATAATCACTTTGGGAGGCCAGCGCGACGGATCACGAGGTCAGGAGTTTGAGACCAGCTTGGCCAATATGGTGAAACCCTGTCTCTACTAAAAATACAGAAATTAGCCGGGTCTGGTGGTGGGCACCTGTAGTCCCAGCTACTCTGGAGGCCAAGGCAGGATAATCGCTTGAACCTGGGAGGCGGAGGTCGCAGGGAGCGGAGATCGCGCCACTGCACTGTAGCTTGGGTGACAGAACGAGACTCCGTCTCAAAAGAAAAAAAAAAGATACATGGTTGCCAGATAAATTATTTTTTAAATGATTGAGCAAACTAAGTTGCATTTCCCTGTTGTTACCAGAATTCACCCTTCTCTTGGCAATTTGCCTTTAATAAAAAGGTTTAGAATAGATGTTTGTCTTCAGGTTTGCAATTCCTGTGCCCAAACCACTGTGTTAAACCAAATTGTTAATGAAAGGCCTTTTTTTCTGAGCTGCCATAGGTTGAAGTTCCCACATTTCTTATACCACTGGAAGTGAAAATATTATATATGTCGGTGAACAACTGTCTCCCTGGGACATACGTTTCTTGGTAGGATTACACACCCATCTTGAAAACTGAGTTTTGTTTATAGTCTATCTCAATGGTAGAGGGAAGGCTGGAGACTTCTGTGAGGACTAAAGGAAATAATCTAGGATGACAGTAGCAGTAGGATTTTCCTAGGGTATCATTATGCAAATAATGCATGTGTGTGTGTGCATGCATACATACATATACAACCCACATATATGTACATATATACACAGGCATATACAGATCCTCCTTGACTTATGATGTGGTTAGAATTTGATAAATTCATTGTAAGTTGAAAATACCAGTATCAACTTGTGAAGGGCTTATCCAGACATAACTTTATTATTAAGTGGAGGAGTGTACTGAATGAGTATTGCTTTTGCACCATTGTGAAGTTGACAAATCTAAGACCATCATAAGTCAGGGACCATCTGTATACACAAATACACGTAAACACACACATTTTTTTTGTTTTGTTTTGTTTTTTTGAGACAAAAGTCTTGCTCTGTCGGCCAGGCTGGAGTGCAGTGGCACCATCTTAGCTTGCTGCAGCTTCTGTCTCCCAGACTCAAGTGATTCTACTGCCTCAGACTTCCAAGTAGCTGGGATTACAGGCGTGTGCTACCACACCAGGCTAATTTTTAGTAGAGATGGGGTTTCACCATGTTGGCCAGGCTGGTCTTGAACTCCTGGCCTCAGGTAATTCACCTACCTCAGCCTCCAAAAGTGCTGGGAATACAGGTATGAGCCAATGTGCTGGGTCATACGTATGTATTTTTGGTGCCAAGTTACACTCCTGTTGCACCCATCCGATCTGATTTTGTTTGATAATGTTGAGCTATTTGGCTTCCTTAAAGACCTGGCCAGATGCAGTGTCTCATGCCTGTAATTCCAGCACTTTGGGAGGACAAGGTGGGTGGATCACTTGAGGTCAGGAGTTTGAGACAGCCTGAACAATATGGTGAAACCCCATCTCTACTAAAAATACAAAAATTAACCAGGCATGGTGGTGCATGCCTGTGGTCCCAGCTACTTGGGAGGCTGAGGCAGGAGTATTGCTTGAACCCGCGAGGCAGAGGTTGCAGTGAGCTGAGATCGCACTACTGCACTCCAGCCTGGGTGACAGAGCAAGACTCCGTCTCAAACACACACACACACACACACACACACACACACACACACACGAGTATTGCTTGAACCCACGAGGCAGAGGTTGCAGTGAGCTGAGATCGCACCACTGCACTCCAGCCTGGGTGACAGAGCAAGACTCCGTCTCAAACACACACACACACACACACACACACACACACACACACACACACACACACACACACACACGAAAAAAACCTTACTACTCTAGCCAAGATGATTATTTTTGCAGAGCCTGAATTCTTCCTTATCTTACCCAAAAACTCCCTGCTGTGGTAGTGCCTTTCTATAATACTGTTGAATCAGGTAAAGATTTCTTTCCGGTCACCTGGAAACAACTCTGGTTTGAAACTTATACAAATAGTAAGTTTCATTTCAAAATATTCAGCCAGTAAATGTTTAAAAAAGAAACAAAAATCTCTGCTCTTTTATTATATAGTTAAGAAGTTTTTAAAAATAAAATATGCTTAAGAATAGTTTTTCCATTCTTAAAAGTGTCATATTGAGTATATAATAGTATTACATAATTATTGATGATAAGAACTTTAGAGCAAATGAAAAACAATTGAAATTATACAGTACAGAAATAGGGACATATCTTCATTTCTTTAAATGTACTATCCATAAGGAAACTGGTAGAGAATGGAGAGCCTTCAGTAATTTATTTTTTCCAAACTTCTAAGCTTAGGCTCATATAAACAGTCTTAATATCCTAATCCAGAACTCAGTGACAAATTGGTTTTGGTGACTGAACGTTTCTTGTGGCTTTGTTCAACAACTCTAGTATCTCTTGGCTTAGAACAGTGATGAGTTTTTTAAACCTCTCCTGCTACTGCTGCTCTTAGTTCTCAAAAATTGAATGTAAAACACTTTAGCTCAATGATAATATTTCTTGAGATACTTGTTTTCTGCTGTTTTCATTATAGCTTTTGAGGAACTTGAAAAAGCTTTGAGTACAGCCCAAAAAACAGAGGAAGCACGGAGAAAACTGAAGGCAGAAATGGATGAACAAATAAAAACTATCGAAAAAACAAGTGAGGAGGAACGCATCAGTCTTCAACAGGAATTAAGTCGGGTGAAACAGGAGGTTGTTGATGTAATGAAAGTAAGAATAATTCTGTAATGAAATGGGCTACAACAAATTTGAAATTTAAGTGTATTTTTCCTTATACTCTTTGACTGTAAAGAAGAGTTTGTTTGTATTTTAGACATTGACTGTTTTCTGATATTCAGGTTGTAAAATTTTTGATAGATAAATGCATTTAATACTTAGGTAATTCTTTGGAACCTTTTAAGCTTTGCTTTCTCTCCAGTGGACTATGTTATAAACTGAGATGTGCCTTAACTGTTCTGTGGCTCCCCGACTCTTAGGCACCTTGAAGATAGGCTACTTAGCTGCTTCAGTAGCATATCCTCCAAAGAACTTGGCCAAGAAGGTACTTGCCTAATGTGTGTTGAGGGAATGAGGGAGTAAGTGACTGAGGGGCTAGATTGTTTAAATGTTTTAAAGGATCATTGTTAGTTAATGTTCTGATTACTCTTAATATAGATAGACCTCACTTTAAAAGTTAGCTTTTTGGAAAGATCTCTTAGAAATTAATGAATTTTTAAAATCCCATAGATTTTCAATTTTTCAGAAATATGAACATGTCATCATCATGGCCCCTCCCTGCTCCCAGCTTCCTTCCTCACCCATTTTTTTCTGCTTTTTTTTTTTTTTGCTTGTTTTTCCTCCTGTCATGTTTGCCTTTCTTGCCACTTTGCTCATTTTATCCTATTTCTTTACTGACTCCCCATTTATATTCTTGATATTTGATTATGGCCACTAAAATGGCTTAAGATAAATTATAGATCTGAATAGATGAGGCTTGGATTTCAGAGTTTCAGTATGCATTTCTATAACTCATGGTAAGGTTTCTGTGCTTTTACTTATGAGTGCATAACAGGCATTGAGGGGTGCAAATTATATTTCTTTCATTTTCTTCTTCCTGCTGAACTATAGGTAATTTGCAAAGCAGAAATTATTTGTGGCCAATTATTGGATATATAAGACCTTAACTATAACTGCCTGACTATATTTTAAGTTTTAAAATAGTCATATGATGTGATAAGTAATGTTATCGTGGACTCCAACAACTTAAAAATAATGTATTATTTTGAAAGGTAATAATATAGACATATGGTATAAAAATCAGAAGATATGAAGTAGTATGTAGTGAAAAGATTCCCGTTTTCCCAAAGAAAAGTGCTGTTTTCCTTTTTCAGTATATTTCCCAGAGATAGCCTGTGTATATAATTTCTCTTCTCTGATTTTTTTTTTCTTTTCCTTATAGATGGATTTATTAGGCTTTCCTTTAAATGGTATCTGGATTTTTTTTTTTTAACTTAAAAACCACATGGACAATCCTGACATCGTTTTTAAAAATTCAGTTTTTTCTTTTTTTAAACACAAAAGACAGCATGTTATATAGAATGTTCTGTATTTTGCTTTTCCACTTAATAATCTTTCTAGGAGATTGTTCCTTAGCCATTGGTAGTTGATAATTCATAGTGATACCCCCTTTATTTTAAAGGCTGCTCAAGATTCTATTGTATGAATGTCCTGTTATTTAATCAGTTTCCTATTGATAGATATTTAGATTGTTTTCAGTTTTTGCTATTGCAAGTTATGATTTTTTTTTCTTTTTCTTTCTTTTTTTTTTTTTTGAGACAGAGTCTTGCTCTGTCACCAGGCTGGAGTGCAATGGTGTGATCTCGGTTCACTGCATCCTCTGCCTCCCACGTTCAAGCGATTCTCCTACCTCAGCCTCCTGAGTAGCTGGGATTACAGGCGTGTGCCATCACGCCTGGCTAATTTTTGTATTTTTAGTAGAGATGGGGTTTCTCCATGTTGGCCAGGCTGGTCTTGAACTCCTGATCTCAGGTGATCCACCTGCCTTGGCCTCCCAAAGTGCTGGGATTACAGGCATAAGCCACCATGCCCCACCCATATTATCTTTAATACACACTAAATTATTAAAGTATTAAATGTGAGTTTTTCTTTCTGCATTCTCTGTGCTGTTCTATTGCTTTGTCTGACCATGTGCAGCTGTTTACTCTAATTTTATAATATGCTATTTGGTAGCTTCTTATTATTACTCTTATTTTTTGAAATAGTGTTGGTTATTCTTGCATGTTTATTTTGTCCAGTGGGCTCCCCCATTCTGTTTTTTTTATATATATTAACTTTTTAGATTTATATAACGAGATTTGACATTTTTATGAGATTGAGGTTTCCTATCCAAAAAAAGAACAAGGCCTGTACCTTTTAATAAATAGTACATGCCTGGAAAGCTGGCCATAATTTGATTGGTGCAGCCAGGGCGCACCTTCACCAGTGTAGTGCCCTCTCTGAGAGCATCCTTATTCCCCAGCTGTGCTCCCCTATCCTGACTTGTAGGGAACATCCCTGCAAGATGTGGAAATGGAGTCTATTATAGCAGTAGCAGCACTTGTCTTAAAATAAGAAGAAAACTACTGGTTATTCTTTTAACTATCATGGCTTTGATGACTTTGGTCTATGCAGGAAATGTGTTTTCTCTTAGGAATGTGATTTTTTTCTTCTTAAAAACTTATTAGTTTGAGTAAATTATAATAGTATTATTTAGTTGTGGAGTTACATATTTTATTCTGGGTGTCCTTATATTATCTATTTGGCTCATTTTCAGAAATCCTCAGAAGAACAAATTGCTAAGCTACAGAAGCTTCATGAAAAGGAGCTGGCCAGAAAAGAGCAGGAACTGACCAAGAAGCTTCAGACCCGAGAAAGGGAATTTCAGGAGCAAATGAAAGTAGCTCTTGTAAGTGCCTATTTTTTTTTTTCTGCTATAGGTATACTTCTCAGAGTTACAAAGTTATCATCCTCTCACTGTTGCATTCCAGTTGGAAGTCAGACTACTGGCAGTCTTGGCGTTTGGGTATAAAGAGAGGATAGAGAGTAGGCAAGCTGTCAGAGCTTATTAGCTTGGTATTGTGTGAAAATTAAATTTACTGATCTAACACACTTTCTTTTTTTTATGAGATAGAGTCTCGCTCTGTTGCCTAGGCTAGAGTGCAGTGGTGAGATCTTGGCTCGCTGTAACCTCCATAATCTCCATCTCCGCAGTTCAAGTGATTCCCCTGCCTCAGCTTCCCAAGTAGCTGGGACTACAGGTGCACACCACCAAGCTCGGCTAATTTTTATTTTTTTATTTTTGTATTTTTAGTAGAGATGGGGTTTCACCATGTTGGCCAGGCTGGTCTTGAACTCCTGACCTCAAGTGATCCACCCACATTGGCCTCCCAAAGTGTTGGGATTACAGGCGTAAGCCACCGCGCTTGGCCACACTTTCTTTTTAAAACATTTAAAAAATTTTAACAATTTCTTTCAATATTTATATTTCTCTTTCATTGTCGATGTTCAGTATAACCAACACACTTTCATTAAGCAGTGTTTTTTATCCATCCCTCCCACCTGGCAGTAGGCTATGATTAGGGACAAAAAAAGGAAAAGATAGATTAATTGAAGCAGTGACTGCATAATTTAAGAAGAGAGTGCATAATTCAAGAAGAATGTCGAAAATCTCATCAGACTGAGTGTACCCAGAGCTCAAGGCTGAGAAAATTTTGGCTGACTTGCATTTTACAGAAGAAGAAATAAAAATGGCCAAGTAATTTTTATTTTAAGTGGAATAATTTCAGTACTAATTTTCAGTCCATACGATGGCTTAAAAAAGAGTTAAATTAAAAAACTTCCTGAACTAACAAAAACAACCAGAAAGCAGATTGAGATTTTTAAAATAGCATAATTTGAAAGTTTAAAACAAAAAATATTTTTCTTCACTTATGAAAGCCTTTTATATAAGTTGCCATAAAAAAGTGTTAGTGACAAAAATGTAATTTGTTTTTGTATGAAATTATTATCCGTAAGATAATATGTGTAACTCAAAAATGCTTTCCGTGTAAAAGGATAATAAATAGTATTTTAGATTTTAATCTTCTTTCTTACATGTATTGTTGTTTTCACTCTTAGTTGCATCTGGGGCCCTGAGAATTTCTAGCAGCAGTGATTCTTGAAATGAGTTAACAAGTTCTCTACCCAGCTCTGTGGGGGCACATGGATTTACAGTATGATTGGGTGTCTGTGGTCATGAAATTTACACATATATGGGCACGTATTTGTTTTCTTTGTTGATCCAGAAAAGAACTAAAGCATTTTACAAGAATTCTTAAACTGTAACAGTACAACGTAAATTAAAAATAGGGGCAAGAAAGTTAAGGAACAAAGTGGGAAATAAATAGTGCTAAAAATGCCTGTCATAAGGACCTACTCTGAATTTTCATGCTGGGGTAACTGACCTTTGGGGACACTGAGCTAGCCTTCATATACACATGCGTGGGTACCTGTGCCTGCCCTTTTCTTAATTCAGTGGACTATTAAAATTTCCTCCTTTATGGGCATATAGAGATATATTTAAAATATAGTTTACATTAAATAATATAGTATATTTAAATGGATATTTTAAAATTAATGCTATGGAAACTAGTATTTTCTTATCAACCTACTCACAACATGGTACAAAATCTTTCCTTAATTTAAGTAGTGCACTTGAGTATAGTGAGCTGAAAGTATTGCAGTTGGCAATATCTGCTCTAAGCAATAGGTATGGATAAGTACACTTGTCTTAATTGGAGTTCAATTAAGAAATTAACATTTAATATGTTAATTGACTGTTAGAAGTACTGTCTAGAGCTTCTCTTCTTAAAACACTAAACACTTTAAATTGAATATTGATACATGAAAGGACAATCAGAGAAGCTTTTCAGGATTGATGGGGTAGTAGAGCCAATGTAGCTTTGTTTTATAGATATTGTCTTGATCTTACCCATATATTAACAAGTAATCTTCTGATTTCAGTTTGATTTTCCATGTGGGGTCTCTTTCTAAATGAGATATTCTCACAAACTGTATAAACTTAAAATCTAGTTTCTAGACTTAGAGTAGAAATATCAAACTCTGGAGTGTAGAGATGAGGTAGTAGCAATTGCATGACCTTTCACATTCAACAGTGTTTTGTAAAACAGTTAAGTAGTGGAAAAATAGCAGACATAGTGGGGTTATTGGAACAAAATTTTTCATATCAATAGTAATTGTGGCAATTACCCCACTGGAAAAGCCATAGTGCCTTGTTTCTGCAGACTAGAGCATGGGAGGAGAGAGATGATGACGTTACCTATCCAACAGGGCTGGGTGCAGATCAAAAGAAATGAATGATTCCTGGGGAAGTACTTTGCGAATGCTGAAGATTTATGTGCGTTTAAGGTGGTATTAATTATTTTTGGCACAGGAAAAGAGTCAATCAGAATATTTGAAGATCAGCCAAGAAAAAGAACAGCAAGAATCTTTGGCCCTAGAAGAGTTAGAGTTGCAGAAAAAAGCAATCCTCACAGAAAGTGAAAATAAACTTCGGGACCTTCAGCAAGAAGCAGAGACTTACAGAACTGTAAGTTTTAATAATATTCAGATTCTGGAGTTGTGAAATTATTTGCATATGAAAATTTGTTGTCTCTCTAGTCAGTATAAAGTTTCGAAGATTACTGGATTAGATTTATGTATACATGCCCTTCATTTTTAGATAGTGTGAGCTATGCATGAGAGTGGATTTGGCTTTAGGCTCTGTGTTTATTACATGGTGCTCCTGGTTCTGCCTTTAGCTGGCTGTATTTCTGTCAGCCACTCAGTCTGCTGCTTTTCACTGACCCTGCAGCATCTCCATTGCATACTCACCCTTGATGTCTAGGAAGTGGGCTCATTTTGTAGGCAATACTTGCCCTGGCGCCTTTCTGCTTGTCCAGGTTTATCTTATGCCATGTCCTGAACATAATCCAGCCTCTGCTTATATCACAGTTTAATTACACTAGTGTGTTGCTTTTGCATTTGGTTTCCCCAGTTTTTCCGTACTAAACATAGTCCCGTAATGAACATATTTGTGTGTATGTCCCAGAGTGTACGTTTTTTTAAAGGCCCTGTCTGACCCTTTCCTTAGCAGTATTTGAAATGTACAACCTGTTTTGAAAACTGACTGATGTTTAGACTTGTTAGCTTTTTTGCTCTGATTTAGATAGTAAGACAGTCATACTTCTTACTCATAGTTCTAAACCATGCTTAATTTTTCCATCACTAACACTTACAAAAGGTTCCATGGTGGGTGAAATGGACACTTAGGAGGCCTAGATCTTCCACTTGTTAGATTTTTAAATTAATTGTACTTTAATTTCGTCACCTGTCACATGAAGAGATTAGATTCAGTAATTCCTTAGGACCCTAGGACCTTTCCAGCTCTGACATTCTGTGGCTCTGCCTTATTTAACTCCTTCAGAGTCAAAATTACATTTTCATGAGATAATAGTAATCTTTGTTAAAATTCATGTAAGTTCCTTCTTTTTGAAAAAAGAACCTTCCAAATGATAATTTTGAAGGTGGAAAAATCATACATTCTTTTTCTTCTAAAATTATGAGAATAATAAAATACTATGTAGGCCTTAAAAATTGGAAAAAACCCCAATCTTCCTACCAGAAGTTACTGTTATCAATTTTATGGTTTATTTCTTTTTACTATCCAGTTAAAGTATTATTGAAAATGTAGGTAGCTGAAAAGGTTCCCCAAGTAAATAGAAAGAATCTGAAAGTATGAGTTGGGTTAAATATGTAATCTTTTCTTTTCTTTTTTTTTTTTTTTGTTTTGTTTTTCAAGACAGAGTCTCGCTTTGTTGCCCAGGCTGGAGTGTAGTGGCATGATCTCGGCTCACTGCAGCCTCTGCCTCCTGGGTTCAAGGGATTCCCCAACCTCAGCCTCCCGAGTAGCTGGGACTACAGCCCCATGCTACCATGCCCGGCTAATTTTTGTATGTTTTGGTAGAGACAGGGCTTTGCCATGTTGGTCAGGCTGGGTCTCAAACTCCCGGCTTCAAGTGATCTGCTCACCTCGGCCTCCCAAACTGTTGGGCTGTGCCTGGCCATAATCTTTTCTTTGTTATATGATTCCTTTAGTAATTGAGCATAGATTCTTTGTCTTTTCTAGTGTTTGGTATGATAATTTTGATCTTCAGGTAGGTGGTAGACATTATGTCTGTGTATCATTGCTAGTAGACAAGTACGTACTTTAATAAAAATGCATCTGTTTTTAATTAACAGAGAATTCTTGAATTGGAAAGTTCTTTGGAAAAAAGCTTACAAGAAAACAAAAATCAGTCAAAAGATTTGGCTGTTCATCTGGAAGCTGAAAAAAATAAGCACAATAAGGAGATTACAGTCATGGTTGAAAAACACAAGACAGAATTGGAAAGCCTTAAGCATCAGCAGGATGCCCTTTGGACTGAAAAACTCCAAGTCTTAAAGCAACAATATCAGACTGAAATGGAAAAACTTAGGGAAAAGTGTGAACAAGAAAAAGAAACATTGTTGAAAGACAAAGAGATTATCTTCCAGGCCCACATAGAAGAAATGAACGAAAAGACTTTAGAAAAGCTTGATGTGAAGCAAACAGAACTAGAATCATTATCTTCTGAACTGTCAGAAGTATTAAAAGCCCGTCACAAACTAGAAGAGGAACTTTCTGTTCTGAAAGATCAAACAGATAAAATGAAGCAGGAATTAGAGGCCAAGATGGATGAACAGAAAAATCATCACCAGCAGCAAGTTGACAGTATCATTAAAGAACACGAGGTATCTATCCAGAGGACTGAGAAGGCATTAAAAGATCAAATTAATCAACTTGAGCTTCTCTTGAAGGAAAGGGAGAAGCATTTGAAAGAGCACCAGGCTCATGTAGAAAATTTAGAGGCAGATATTAAAAGGTCTGAAGGGGAACTCCAGCAGGCATCTGCTAAGCTGGACGTTTTTCAGTCTTACCAGAGTGCCACACATGAGCAGACAAAAGCATATGAGGAACAGTTGGCCCAATTGCAGCAGAAGTTGTTGGATTTGGAAACAGAAAGAATTCTTCTCACCAAACAGGTTGCTGAAGTTGAAGCACAAAAGAAAGATGTTTGTACTGAGTTAGATGCTCACAAAATCCAGGTGCAGGACTTAATGCAGCAACTTGAAAAACAAAATAGTGAAATGGAGCAAAAAGTAAAATCTTTAACCCAAGTCTATGAGTCCAAACTTGAAGATGGTAACAAAGAACAGGAACAGACAAAGCAAATCTTGGTGGAAAAGGAAAATATTATTTTACAAATGAGAGAAGGACAGAAGAAAGAAATTGAGATACTCACACAGAAATTGTCAGCCAAGGAGGACAGTATTCATATTTTGAATGAGGAATATGAAACCAAATTTAAAAACCAGGAAAAAAAGATGGAAAAAGTTAAGCAGAAAGCAAAGGAGATGCAAGAAACGTTAAAGAAAAAATTACTGGATCAGGAAGCCAAACTTAAGAAAGAGCTTGAAAATACTGCTCTAGAACTTAGTCAGAAAGAAAAACAGTTTAATGCCAAAATGCTGGAAATGGCACAGGCTAACTCAGCTGGAATCAGTGATGCAGTGTCAAGACTGGAAACAAACCAAAAAGAACAAATAGAAAGTCTTACTGAGGTTCATCGACGAGAACTCAATGATGTCATATCAATCTGGGAAAAGAAACTTAATCAGCAAGCTGAAGAACTTCAGGAAATACATGAAATCCAATTACAGGAAAAGGAACAAGAGGTAGCAGAGCTGAAACAAAAGATCCTCCTATTTGGGTGTGAAAAAGAAGAGATGAACAAGGAAATAACATGGCTGAAGGAAGAAGGTGTTAAGCAGGATACAACATTAAATGAATTACAGGAACAGTTAAAGCAGAAGTCTGCCCATGTGAATTCTCTTGCACAAGATGAAACTAAACTGAAAGCTCACCTTGAAAAGCTGGAGGTTGACTTGAATAAGTCTCTGAAGGAAAATACTTTTCTTCAAGAGCAGCTAGTTGAACTGAAGATGCTGGCAGAAGAAGATAAGCGGAAGGTTTCTGAGTTGACTAGCAAGTTGAAAACCACAGATGAAGAATTCCAGAGTTTGAAATCTTCACATGAAAGAAGTAACAAAAGCCTAGAGGACAAGAGCTTGGAATTTAAAAAACTGTCCGAGGAACTAGCGATTCAGCTAGATATTTGCTGTAAGAAAACCGAAGCCTTATTAGAAGCTAAAACAAATGAGCTAATCAACATTAGTAGTAGTAAAACTAATGCCATTCTTTCTAGGATTTCTCATTGTCAGCACCGTACAACTAAAGTTAAGGAGGCACTGTTAATTAAAACTTGCACAGTTTCTGAATTAGAAGCACAACTTAGACAGTTGACAGAGGAGCAAAATACACTAAATATTTCTTTTCAACAGGCTACTCATCAGTTAGAAGAAAAAGAAAATCAAATTAAGAGCATGAAGGCTGATATTGAAAGTCTTGTAACAGAAAAAGAAGCCTTACAGAAGGAAGGAGGCAATCAGCAACAGGCTGCTTCTGAAAAGGAGTCTTGTATAACACAGTTGAAGAAAGAGTTATCTGAAAACATCAATGCTGTCACATTGATGAAAGAAGAGCTTAAAGAAAAAAAAATTGAGATTAGCAGTCTTAGTAAACAACTAACTGATTTGAATGTTCAGCTTCAAAATAGCATCAGCCTATCCGAAAAAGAAGCAGCCATTTCATCACTAAGAAAGCAGTATGATGAAGAAAAATGTGAATTGCTCGATCAGGTGCAAGATTTATCTTTGAAAGTTGACACTCTGAGTAAAGAGAAAATTTCTGCTCTTGAGCAGGTAGATGACTGGTCCAATAAATTCTCAGAATGGAAGAAGAAAGCACAGTCAAGATTTACACAGCATCAAAACACTGTTAAAGAATTGCAGATCCAGCTTGAGTTAAAATCAAAGGAAGCTTATGAAAAGGATGAGCAGATAAATTTATTGAAGGAAGACCTTGATCAGCAAAATAAAATATTTGATTGTTTAAAGGGTGAAATGGAAGACAAGAAGAGCAAGATGGAGAAAAAGGAGTCTAATTTAGAAGCAGAGTTAAAGTCTCAAACAGCAAGAATTATGGAATTAGAGGACCATATTACCCAGAAAACTATTGAAATAGAGTCCTTAAATGAAGTTCTTAAAAATTACAATCAACAAAAGGATATTGAACACAAAGAATTGGTTCAGAAACTTCAACATTTTCAAGAGTTAGGAGAAGAAAAGGACAACAGGGTTAAAGAAGCTGAAGAAAAAATCTTAACACTTGAAAACCAAGTTTATTCCATGAAAGCTGAACTTGAAACTAAGAAGAAAGAATTAGAACATGTGAATTTAAGTGTGAAAAGCAAAGAGGAGGAGTTAAAGGCATTGGAGGATAGGCTTGAGTCAGAAAGTGCTGCAAAATTAGCAGAGTTGAAGAGAAAAGCTGAACAAAAAATTGCTGCCATTAAGAAGCAGTTGTTATCTCAAATGGAAGAGAAAGAAGAACAGTATAAAAAAGGTACAGAAAGCCATTTGAGTGAGCTAAATACAAAATTGCAGGAAAGAGAAAGGGAAGTTCACATCTTGGAAGAAAAACTTAAGTCAGTGGAAAGTTCACAGTCAGAAACATTAATTGTACCCAGATCAGCAAAAAATGTGGCAGCATATACTGAACAAGAAGAAGCAGATTCCCAAGGCTGTGTGCAGAAGACATATGAAGAAAAAATCAGTGTTTTACAAAGAAACTTAACTGAAAAAGAAAAGCTATTGCAGAGGGTAGGGCAGGAAAAAGAAGAGACAGTTTCTTCTCATTTTGAAATGCGATGCCACTACCAGGAGCTCTTAATAAAGCTAGAACATGCTGAGGCAAAGCAACATGAAGATCAAATTATGATAGGTCATCTTCAAGAGGAGCTTGAAGAAAAAAACAAGAAATATTCCTTGATAGTAGCCCAGCATGTGGAAAAAGGAGGAGGTAAAAATAACATACAGGCAAAGCAAAACTTGGAAAATGTGTTTGACGATGTCCAGAAAACTCTCCAGGAGAAGGAGCTAACCTGTCAGATCTTGGAGCAAAAGATAAAAGAGCTGGATTCCTGCTTAGTAAGACAGAAAGAAGTACATAGAGTTGAAATGGAAGAGTTGACCTCAAAATATGAAAAATTACAGGCTTTACAACAGATGGATGGAAGAAATAAACCCACAGAACTTTTGGAAGAAAACACTGAAGAAAAGTCCAAATCACATTTGGTCCAACCCAAATTGCTTAGTAACATGGAAGCCCAGCACAATGATCTGGAGTTTAAATTAGCCGGGGCAGAACGGGAGAAACAGAAACTGGGCAAGGAGATTGTTAGATTGCAGAAAGACCTTCGAATGTTGAGAAAGGAGCATCAGCAAGAATTGGAAATACTAAAGAAAGAATATGATCAAGAAAGGGAAGAGAAAATCAAGTAAGTTTTATTTCAGCTTGAATATTTTTATGGCAGTCCTTCTTAATTAAGTCTGCTTTTTTTGTGTGCCTAATACAGTTATTTTAAATTATTTGGATAAGTTTCACCAACCCAAAATATTAAACATAAATCCAATATGTTAAATATGAGGAGAAATAAAAACAATTTAGGGCAAGTGGCAGTGTTATTCCGTGTCCATTTAGGAGAGAAAAACCTTTTCTTGCATATAAGATTCTGGTTATTAGGGACATATCCAAGTAATTATTTTCTTTTTGTTTTGTTGTTTTTAATATTAGCATATTATTATATAACATAGATGTGTTTTGAAAAAAAAAATTAAAGTGGAAAACAAAAATTCTCTGGTCCCCAGGACCACTCCTTAGAGGTAATCATAGTTGATATGTACCTGGACACACACACACACACACACACACACACACACTCTCTCTCTCTCTCTCTCTCTCTCTCTCTCTCTCTCTCAAATGTTTTCATACAATGAACTCATACTGTATGCACTGTTTTAAAGACCAGGTAGCTCCTTGCAGCTTGTTCTTTGTGTGGCAGCAGTTAACGGTACATTTTTATTACTCAGACAAGAGCAGGAAGATCTTGAACTGAAGCACAATTCCACATTAAAACAGCTGATGAGGGAGTTTAATACACAGCTGGCACAAAAGGAACAAGAGCTGGAAATGACCATAAAAGAAACTATCAGTAAGTAAAATTAAGTTCCATAAGGAACAATTATGTCAGCAGAGGCTATAATTTAAGCTTATCATTTTTGCAGTGGTGGTAAGTGCATTAAGTCATTAAACTGGGGAAGAAATAATCCTTGCCCAATAACATTGTCTAATGGGAACCTGCCCTGCTTGGCAATGACTTACCTTAAGGAGAGGGGGAGCAGGTAAAACAATCTGAAAGTATTAGCTAATTAATTACCTTGTAAAGACACTTTTGCTCAGGGAGAGGATACATTTGATCACTGTTGAGCTAGATGTCTCATTAAACATCTTAAAATGCTTATATAAAATTAAATTTCATCAAAATTAATTGGAATGAGAGTTGTTACTGAAATTGAGATATAAATATTAACTCTTGACTAATGTGTTTTCTTGTGTGTGTCCATTTTTATTTATTAGATAAGGCCCAGGAGGTGGAGGCTGAACTTTTAGAAAGCCATCAAGAAGAGACAAATCAGTTACTTAAAAAAATTGCCGAGAAAGATGATGATCTAAAACGAACAGCCAAAAGATATGAAGAAATCCTTGATGTTTGTACCTTATTTCTTCTCTCTCACTTTTGAAATTTAGCTGTAATAGATTTCATGGTAGTGCCAAAGATTTCCTTTTCAAATGTGTTTTTTGAATGAAAAGGGTTTTTTTTTTTGACTCAATATTATTCAAATTAGTACTGTTATATGCAGATTTATAAAGTTGAGTTGATTTCTGCCAGGATTGTAGTTTCCTGATGAGATTCTGCTAACTAGGCAGCACAGTCCCCTTGCTAGTATCGAAGCAACAGTAGATACTAAAAGGAAGAATAGATTCTTTCCCATCTGCCTCACAGATTCTGACTGAACTGTGAGGGGAACCAGACTAAGAATCAAGACCTTGTGCTTCGGTGAAGTCTAAGTAATGGGATAGTGAGTGTGTATTTAAATGTGGCTGCTTAACTTAGCTGGAATCTTTCTGGGAGGGACAATCAACTTTACTCTTATCTCTACCCAGTATGTGGAGGTTGATTGGTCTCAAGAGAAGAAAGCTGGGAAAAAATGGAATGCATAAGCCAAATCTTTTATATTTAGTGGAAGGTTATTTCAAAGTACTTACTCTACTAATGCCATGTTGCAATTCACAGAATATGCCACTAATGCATTGCCATTAGCAAAATAAGATAAGCCATGAAGATAAATCATAAATGCTAGTTAGTACTTTGGACTAACATTTGAAAATGTTTTCAAATGTAATACAATATAAATTGTTCTTGGTTGGGTTACAGATTCTGTAGTTGCTCTAAGCCTTATTTCACTATATGCTAAGAATCTTTTGGTGATTAAGAATTCATAAATCAAAGAATCATACCTCAGCTGACTATGTCAGCAGAAGTCTGAGTCGGGAACAGATTCTAATAATTATTTTAAATGTAATTGAAATGGCTAGAATTCCAAGATATAACACATGCCTATAAATGCCACCTTTTATAATTCTTGAGCTTTATATGTCATTATGAAAAGATTTAAATAATTTCACATTTTCTTATACTTCCATAGAGGATATATGTGCTAAATGAAAAAAAAAAAATATTGTTTCTTGAATGCCTAGAGAGTGTTGGAAGATACAGTAAAGCTAGTTTAGTTCTACTTTTTTTTTTTCTGTTTTTGTTTTTCAGAAGGAAAAGCCAGTTCAGTGTAGTTAAGTAATTTCCCTAAAACTACATAGTGGTAGAGCAGTGATTCTTCATTAGCTTTACACATTTTATGAAAAAAGACTTCTTCCTAAGAAAGGAACTTAGAGAAGGCAGTTATTTATCATGGATAATTAAGTCAGGGAGATTCATTTGCAGGGAGTAAATTGTGCCATAGCTCTAGAATTCCCTTTTGTGAACTATTTCTTTGTCTCGGGATGTGTGGGGTAGCAGATGGTAGACTTTTCTAGAGTCATGACAGACCTTTTAGGTAGAAGGGTGAGGGAACAGAGAGACAGGTTACTGTATACCCTTTGACATGGTTCCTCCTTAAAAATCTGCTGTATTTTAGGGAAGTTAATGAAATTGTTCTTCAAGCTTCAGGCTTAGAGTAGTACAGCAAGTGGACAGGAAGTGGAGGGTGGGCAAGGGAGTGGCGTGGACTCTTTTCCAAGTTCCTTCCTGTGCCTTGGACCAGCACTGCCATTGGAAATATAATGCAAGCCGGCCAGGCACGGTGGCTCATGCCTGTAATTCCAGCACTTTGGGAGGCCAAGGCGGGTGGATCACCTGAAGTCAGGAGTTCAAGACCAGCCTGGCCAACATGGTGAAACTCCATCTCTACTAAAAATAAAAAAAATTAGCCAGGTGTGGTGGCGTGTGCTTGTAATCCCAGCTACTCAGGAGGATGAGGCAGGAGAATCGCTTGAACCTGGAAGGTGGAAGTTGCAGTGAGCTGAGATTGTGCCACTGCACTCCAGCCTGGGTGACACAGTGAGACTCCGTCTCAAAAAAAAAAAAAAAAAAAAAATGCAAGCCACAAATATGAGCCATATTGTAATTTAAAGTTTTCTAGTAGCCACATTTAAAAAAAAAGGAAACAGGTGAACTTAATAATATATGCTACCAATGCGATATAACCAAAATACTATCATTTCAACATGTAGTCAATATTAAAAATATAGGCATACATATAAATTCTTTGAAATTCACTGTGTTTTTACATTTCATCTCAATTTGGAATAGCAACATTTCAAGTTCTCACTAGCCACAGTTTTAGGGTAGCTAGTGCCTGCTATATTGAATAGTGTAGCCTTAGACTTTCAACTGCTAGGACTAGGGCTGACTTTGTAATTAAATAGCCAGTCCCCATCCAGACATCCCCAGATATACTTTATCCCAAAGAAATTTTTTTAAAAATGCAAATATTGCTAAAAAGGACTATTAGCAATTCTCAGCAAACACCATATTGCTTTGATTCAAATCCATGTTCTCTATGATTCTCCCATTTAAAAATTTCTGGGATTGGAGTTTCATGTGGGATTTGTATGTATTATGTAGTAGTGTTTTTTTTTTTTTACCCTTTCTTAAAAGCTATTATCAAATTGGTGATTTGTCTCAGTGATGACATTGTAGAATGCTGCATTTTTGTCACCTATTAAAATAATTATGTGATTTGTTAATAGCAAGTTTGAGCACAGGGACATTTTCATTTTTCTACCTTGAATGACATTCTTACCATTCCTCCATTTGAAGAAGCTGGAAACTTTTGACATCTTTAATTCCCAGTTCCTATGTCTCTAAACACCATACACATATATATTAATGTACCTATTTGGTCATTAAATCTGCTTCTCTCCCCAGCACAATTACCTGACATATAACGGGCTCACAGGATATGGTTTGAAACATCCTGAGAATCATGTTGCTTGTTCCTCTCCTCTGAACTCCACTGCTACTACCACAGTCTGTGCTACCATTTTTTCATCTGGCCCGATCTGTTGTATTAATGTCCTACCTAGTCCCCTTACTGCAGTCCTTTTTCGCTAACATAGTCATCTGTCTGTCAGAGTTATTTTCTGTCTGGAAACAAAGGTGTGATTTATTACTTCTCCTAAATATGTGCAGTGGTTTCCCATTGTCACAGTGATACCTTGTCTATTTTGGTCTGTGTTCCAGCCAAACTCAACCATAGCTAGTTCTTCCCTGTATGTTTCCTTTGTACATGCTTTTCTGTGTGCCTAAAGTCACATTCTCAAGCTTCATAAGTTAATGCAAGCGTTACCATCTCTCTTTTGGCTAAAAAAAGGTCAGGGCAGCGGGGGTGGTGTGGTGCATGGCCACGCCCAGTGGCTTATGCCTGTCATCCCAACACTTTGGGAGGCTGAGGCAGGAGGATGGCTTGAGCTTGGGAGGTCAATGCTGCACTGAGCTATGAACGTGCCTCTGCATTCCAGCCTGGGTGGCAGAGTGAGGCCCTGTCTCAAAAGAAAAACAACAAAAAAAATTAAATAAAATGTTTAAATTTAATTTTTATTTAGAAAAATTTTGAATCAAATGTATTCACATGGCTTAAAGATAAAATAATATTAAAAAGTATTCTTGGAGGCGGTATACATGTATAATGAAAATTGTACCCATTCCTCCTGTGTTCTGTGTCCTCTCCCTCTTCTCCCTCCACCGGCAACCATTAGTTTCTTATACTCCAGTGTTTCATTATGTAAACAAGCAAAAATGAAATATATTCTTATTTTTTATTTTTTTCCCCTTTCCTACTCAAAAGGTAGCTTTTTGAATATACTTTTCTATGTCGTTTTTTCACTTGTTCTTTTTTTTTTTGAAACCTCTTAAATGTAATTAATTGCATCTGTGTTCCTTGTTACTCATGTATATTTGTTACTTATGTGATTTTTGTCATATACACATGCGTGTAGGAGTGTATTAATGAATCTGTCCTCTCCCTTAGACTATAAGCATCACTCTGGAGAAGAGATTTTGTTCTTCTCTAGTCGTGAGAATCTGGCCCAGTGCCTGGCACATACGAGCACTTGATAAATTTGAAGGAGGTGACACATGGTAGGCAGGGAAGAATTCATTTGGGAGAAGGGCATGGTGACTTGCAAGTTGGAGACACACAAGTAGGGGTGCTTACCAAATAGCCTAATCCCAATCTCAGAGCAGTCTCACTTGCAGAGTAGCTCGTAAGGCTATATTAGGTACAAAATTGGTTTCTTTTTAACATTGACTGTATTTTAGTGATTTTGTTTTGGCATAATAACTAGTCTTCAAAACATAACCTGTCATATATATACATAAAGATTCAACTTAGTTTTTCTTAGTGTTTTTACTTCAAAGCAACAATATACTTTTTTTTTTAAATCTTAAAATAAGACTAGAAGGCTTTTATAAAGGAAATTACATAACTGTTCCTTAAATTAGAAATGACACATCAAAGATTCTTTTCTAATTATTGGGGGGGCTTGCTTTAGATTAGTATCCCACAGATGTCAAAGGAAATGTCAGACATAGCTAATTGTCATATTAGAAACTGAGCCTGACTAAATAAGTAGCTATAGAGGTTATTCTTTCAAACAAGGCTAAACCACATTGACACAGCCATACAAGAAATGTCAACAAACCAAGACAGAGAGCAGTGATGCATTTACAACAATTTTCGGTTGATGGTGTTTTAGAGGAGGAGGCCAAATTCACGTGTGCCTCAGTGGGAAGATATCTAAGATATCTAAGGATATCTAGTAGAGATCTCTGCTGTACTTACGTTGAGAAAAGGGATTTGTTTTTGCAATTAAGTCTAAGAAAATTTCATGGCAAGTGGTATTTAAAATTAGATTTTCTAAATGTCGTATGATTCATTGCCTTACTTTGTGCCATAGGGCCTAACTATGTTTGCATTTGTTTTTGAGAATGATGTTTCTGTTTTTGGTAAGTCAGTGTCTATTAAATCAGATACCTGTTTGTGGTTATTTTTCCTGTTAAGTCTCTTGCTCAGCAAACACTTGCCCTCATTACTCTAATCAGATCAATATTCCAATTCCAAATATTATTTTAGCACAAAGGTTATTGCAGGGTTTATAAGAATAAAGAGAAGTCTGGGTAGCCCTGTACAATAAATCATGGCAATGACCAAGACAAATGAAGGAATGTAAGGATGGAAAACAGCCTTTTACCAGGGCAGTCAAGACAAGAGAGGACAATTTATATGCCAAATTTTATAAGTAGGAATATTGGATCAATAAGTCACATATTGCTCTTTCTAATTCAGCCTCGTCTGTTTTTTGCAGTTTGAGACAAAGGAAGTCATTACATTGATTACCAGCACGTTGGACAGTAACTCATTTCAAAAGATTTTAGTAGAACATTTTACCTCAGAGAACAACTGGTGGGGGTAAATATATAGGAGATGTGCAGCCTTGTCAAATTAGGACAAAGGACCATCTGTTGATTTACACAGCCTAACTAAAGAGGGTGAGAAAAACTGAAAACCCCATAACTTCTGTGATCAGTAAATTGCCATCTGGTTGGGTAGTGCTGTGTATATAAATACCTACTACTTTATTTTAATGACTATTTTCTAGAAATCAAATTCCAATATAGAAAATGCTGAAGTCTTAAAACACAGGATACGTATTGTAGTTCTATCACAATTCTGTTATATATCTAATTGTTGCTTAAACCTGGGAACCCTAGTTTAAGGGGAAATAAACAGCTTGATGAGCTTTTTGGGATGAGGAGAGAGGGAGTGAGGGTGAGAAAAATGGTATCCTAGGAATAATGAGCATTGGAAAGGGCTTGGAGTTTAAAGTGAGGCATGAAGGAAAGTGTTTAGAGCACAATAATGAATTAAAATAAAAACAGTAGTGTGTGTCTCAAAAACTTAAATGTTTATTTCCCTACAGAGGTAGTTTTCTCTATACCATGTTGCCTCTCCAGAGTGCTTTTTTGATGTGTTTGTTTACTAATGCTTCTTTTTTTTGTCTTTTTCTTTTTTTTTTTTTTTTTTAAATCCTAAAGGCTCGTGAAGAAGAAATGACTGCAAAAGTAATGGACCTGCAGAATCAACTTGAGGAGCTGCAGAAGAAATACCAGCAAAAGCTAGAGCAGGAGGAGAACCCTGGCAATGATAATGTGAGAGGAGTTTGAGTTTGCTGCACGTGTTTCTTGAAAACATTGTCATTTCTGTGATTTGACTAGCCTACTAACATACATACATATTTATCTCATTTAATCCTAATGAAAACCCTTTGAGATTTTACCTCCGTTTTGTAGACAGATAAACTAAATGTTCAAACAGATTAAATAAAATGTTCAAGCTCACACAATAAATGTTGTGGTGAGGATTTAAACCAAATCTACCAGACCTCAAAGCCTAGGCATTTTGTTATTACCAGTGCTTCTCCATCTTTTCCATGGAAACAATAGCAGAGGAAAGTGAATGTTATAACCCTGGAGCATAGCTAAAAATGGTCCATCGTAAATGTGATACTTTCAGATTTTTGGATTTTTGTGCTAAAAATTCACGTTAATTTTATATCCTACTCTATAATACATCCTTAGTTGTAGTCACATAAAAGTGGTGTTTTTAGTTGTATATCATTAAGAAAAACAATTTCTATCTTTGTTTTGGCCAGTGGACCAGATGCAAATACAATGCAATGATTTGGGAAAATTGGACTGAATTCAAAGAGAACTGGCCTGAAAATCTAAGCTTTTTTTTTTTTTTTAAGAGTCCTAATCCTTAAGTAAAATTGACACTATGAAAGGTAGACCATGTTTACTCTATGGCTTCTTGTCCTGCTGTGCACCTCAGCAGCACACACCCACAGTTGGGGAAGGCTGGCACTGTACGTTCCTACTGCCTAAAATGTTCTCACTCATCCAGGATGGTCTTTTCATAGCACAGTCATGGGGGGAATGGGAAAGTGGGTGGTCACTATGACTTTATCCTGGAGAGGATTCGTTACAGAATGTCAGTTACCAGATAACAATTTTTTACACCACCAATTACATGGATGACTTACCTGCAGTGCAGAGAAAGAGCCTCTATAAAGAGCTTTGCTACTCTGTGTCACTTGGTAGGCATATGTCAGGTGTAAGCACTGAGCAAGCTGAGAGGACCATTTTCTGTTTCTTTAATAGCTAAGTTAGTTCTGTTTAAATTTTCTTTATTTTCTTTTTTTGCCATTTAGTCATGTAGTCATGACTTGAGTATTCCAGGTGCTATTATATAGTACTTCTTTTGAGAAAATACATGTATTTAACTGTCTAACATGAGCGTTTCCTTAGTATCAAAGTATTAATATTGCATATAGTAACATTTTAACTTGTGTCAGGATGCCATAGAATATTGAAACATTATGAAATATTAAGAAGGACTTTTGAGTCCTTTACCTTGTGTCATAAGAAAGGTAAGAAAATAGCCTTAATTTGGCCGGGAGAGGTAGCTCATGCCTGTTATCCCAGCACTTTGGGAGGCCGAGGTGGGCGGATCACCTGAGGTCGGGAGTTCGAGACCAGCCTGACCAACATGGAGAAACCCCATCTCTACTAAAAATACAAAAAAAAAAAAAAAAAAAAATAGCTGGGCATGGTGGTGCATGCCTGTGGTCCCAGCTACTTGGGAGGCTGAGGCAGGAGAATCGCTTGAACCCGGGAAGGAGGTTGCAGTGAGCCGAGATCGTGCCATTGCACTCCACCCTGGGCAACAAGAAGAGCAAAAGAAAGAGAGAAAGAGAGAGAGAGAGAAAGAGAAAGAGAAAGAAAGAGAGAAAGAGAGAGAAAGAAAACTTAATTTTTATTTCTACTCAACATTTTTTTTTCTCCTTTATTCTTCATAAATTTGTATCCTTCTGGAGCATCTTCTGGTGCTTCTGTATATCTTAAATTGCAATATGTATTTAGAGTATAATATTTTGTAAAACAAAACAGAACATTTGTTTAGAAGCACATATTTAAAGTTGCCTTACCTCAAGTCTGACCACTCCCTTGAGACTCTTAACCCTGACTTCCTTTTTCCTTATGTTATATCTTTATATTGCTTTGTTTTACTGTTTCTTATAGCTATTATTGTATACACTCATGTTTTTTCTTTCCATTTTTTCAGGTAACAATTATGGAGCTACAGGTAAGGCTAGTTCTTCCTTTTTTTTTTTCCTTTTTTTTCTTTGAGACAGATTCTCATTCTGTCGCCCAGGCTGTTGCCCAGGCTGGAGTGCAGTGATGCAATCTCGGCTCACTGCAACCTCTGCCTCCTGAGTTCAGGTATTCTTATGCCTTAGTCTCCCAAATAGCTGGGACTACAGGTATGTGCCACCACGCCCGGCCAATTTTTTTTTTAATTTTTGTATTTTTAGTAGAGATGGGGTTTTGCCATGTTGGCCAGGCTGGTCTCAAACTCCTGAGCTCAGGCAGTTCCCCTGCCTTGGCTTTCCAAAGTGCTAGGATTACAGGCTCCAGCCGAGACTAGTTATTCTTTGAATTTGTCTGAAAGTCATGCATTTTAGGGGTATTCAGTGTTATAAGTTAAAACTTAAAGAGACTATTTAACAAAAATTTCCAAGCAGTGCAGAAATGTGTCCGGGCAATAATGAAACCTATGTGCGTTTCAGATCTGACTTTTTGTTCTTTCAGACACAGCTAGCACAGAAGACGACTTTAATCAGTGATTCGAAATTGAAAGAGCAAGAGTTCAGAGAACAGGTACAGGCCTAATTGGTACCTTTTATTTTGAACTAAAGTTACGTTAATATGTACTTGGATCTCAGCTAATTTTTAAATAGTTGGCTTTGAAATTTTTCAGTCTTACACCCAGGAAATTTTATTTCCAAATCCAAAGGTACTAGAGGTTTTCTCTCTAAATTCATGATCATATATATTTAAGCAAGAACATTTGTATCATATTATTTTTAATGCTTAACATTTTTTATAACAATTTCTGATTGTATAATGTATAGTAATTTATGTTCTACAAAGAAGTAATTTTTTGCTTTTATCGGAGAGAAAATAGTCATCTATCTTTGGTACTTTTTCCAAGTGGTTTAATTGTCCTAATTTAATTTGCCCATATATTATTGATGGACAATATATGTAAGTCAGTTTAAATAGGACCATGTGTGTACACCTTCAAGGATGCACAGTACACCCATACCAGGATATGTGGTATATGATCTTTAGTAAAGTCTTTTTCCAAACTCTGGGAGAAATAGTGGCTCAAATCAGCAGGCTAAGTTTGAAGGCTAAATCTCCTGGGATTTTCCCAGTTCTTTTAAAATTCGTACAGACAAAAATCTTGATAATTGTTAGAACTGAGTGATGGATGGGTATATGAGCATTAATTGTAGTATATTTTCTTGGAATATGTTTGAAATTTTTCATAATATTCTAAAATTTCATAAAGATAGGTCCCAGTGTGACTTTATTTTTTTGTTTCACTAGTGATTTAGCTTTTCCCATCTATTCTCAAGATTACTGCTTTAAAATTCTTAAGATCAAATCTTGAAAACTGCCCTAGCATAACAGTTTTTGTATTAGTTATTTTTACTGTGGGAATATACACTTTAAAAGTTAACATTTTAATCATTTTAGAGTACACAGTTCATTGACATTTAGTTCATTTGCAGTGTTGTGAAACCATCACTGTTACCCAGTTCCAGAATATTTCATCACCCCAAGAGGAAACTCCATACCCATTAAGCAGTCACTCCCCATTACCTCCTCCCCATAACACCTAGCAACCACTAATCTGCTTCCTGTCTCTATGGATTTGCCTATTCTGGGTATTTCATATAAATGGAATAATAACAATATCTGACCTTTTATGTTAGGCTTTTTTTTGTTTTTTTTTTTTGAGATGGAGTGTGTCTCTGTCATCCAGGCTGGAGTGTAGTGGCACGATCTAGGCTCACTGCAAGCTCTGCCTCCCAGATTCACACCATTCTCCTGCCTCAGCCTCCTGAGTAGCTGGGACTACAGGTGCCTGCCACCACGCCCAGCTAATTTTTTTGTATTTTTAGTAGAGACGGGGTTTCACCATGTTAGCCAGGATGGTTTCGATCTCCTGACCTCATGATCCGCCTGCCTCAGCCTCCCAAAGTGCTGGGATTACAGGCATGAGCCACCATGCCCGGCCTGTGTCGGGCTTTTTTTCAGCTTAGCGTAATGTTTCAAGATTCATCCATCTTAATAGCATATATCAGTATTTAATTTCTTGTTATGGCTGAATAATGTACCATCGTATGGATATACTACATTTTGTTTATCCATTCATCAGTTAATGGTCATTTGGGTTGTTTCCTTCTTTTGCCTATAGTGAACAGTGCTACTAAAAACATTGATATACAGGTTTTTGTTTAAACACCTGTTTCCAGTTCTTTTGGGTATATACACAGGAGTGGAATTACTGGATCATACAGTAATTCTATGTTTAACTTTTTGAGGAACTGCCAAACTTTTCTACAGTGGCTGTACTATTTTACATTACCATCAACAAAGTATAAGAGTTCCAGTGTCTCCGTATCCTCACCAACAAGTTTTTTGATTATTGCCATCCTAGTCAATATGAAGTGATACCTCGTTGTGGTTTTAATTTGCATTTCTCCAGTGACTAGTGATGTGAAACATCTTTTCATTGGCTTGTTGGCCATTTATATGTCTTCTTTAGAGCAATGTCTACTCAAGTCCTTTGTCCATTTTTTAGTTGGATTGTCTTGTTGAGTTGTAAATGCTCTTTATATGTACTAGAGACAAGTCCCTTATCAGATATTTGATTTGCAAATATTTTCTCCCATTCTGTAGCTTGTCTTTTTACTTCATTGATAGTGTCTGTTGATGTACAAAAGTTTCTAATTTTAGCAAAGTGTAATTTATGTATTTTTTTCTTTTATTCTGTGTTCTTTTGGTATCATATCTAAGAAATCTTTAGTTTTTTTAGTTTTTTTTTTTTTCGCAGAAACAATTCTTGCTCTAAACCATTTGTCTTAATTTTATTTGCCTATATTCTGTCTTCAGCATTAAAAAATCTTGTGGTGACAGCAATCTTTCTTTTTCTTACATACAGTTTCCCTGTGAATCTTATATGGTCTGATTATTTGTTATTTTTAGATTCACAATTTAGAAGACCGTTTGAAGAAATATGAAAAGAATGTATATGCAACAACTGTGGGGACACCTTACAAAGGTAAGGATGATCTCGTGTCATGTTATTAACCGTTATCTTTTATTGGTGGATTTGTGCATGATTTTTATTTTTGTCTTTGCTAATTTATATTTTTTTCTCGTTTTAAAATTTTTAATGGTTTTATTTTTTCTTATTTGACAAATGCATATATGTATAGTGTGCAACATGCTATTTTGAGTTATAGATTCATTGTGGAATGGTTAAACTAAGTGCATTGCCTGACATACTACCTTTTTTGTGTGTGTGTGATGAGAACACTTTAAAAATCTACTCTTTTCACAGTTTTCAAGAATACAATAAATTGGGTGGGGAATAATACAATACATTAACTGTAGTCAACCGTATTTTACAATAGATCTCTTGAACTTATTCTTCCTTATTGAACTGAAATTTTGTATTCTTTGGACAGCATCTCCCACCCCCCACAGTCCCTTATAACCACCAGTTTACCCTGCTTGAGTTCAGCTTTTTAGATTCCACATGTAAGTGAGATTATGTGGTATTTGCCTTTCTGCACCTAGCTTATTCCACTTAATATAATGTCCTCCAGGTTCATCCATGTTGTTCCAATGGCAGAGTTTTCTTCTGTTTGGAGGCTGAATAGTATTCCGTGTGGTTAATCTGTTTTTTACAATGAATATATTTTACCTTTTACCAGCTGACTTTAAGGAAAGAAAGATAGTAACCTGGCGGGCATGGTGGCTCACGCCTGTAATCCCAGCACTTTGAGGGGCTGAGGCAGGTGGATCATGAGGTCAGGAGATCAAGACCATCCTGGCCAACATAGTGAAACTCCATCTCTACTAAAAATAAAAAACAGTATCTGGGCATGGTGGCATGCGCCTGTAGTCCCAGCTACGTGGGAGGCTGAGGCAGGGGAATATCTTGAACCCGGGAGGTGGAGGTTGCAGTGAGCCAAGATCACGCCATTGCACTAAAAAAAAAAAATGATCCACCTGCCTCCCAAAGTGCAGGGATTACAGGCATGAGCTACTGCACCTGTCCCAAAGGATTTTAAAGATGAGCTTGAGTCTTTATGTGGTAATTCCCCTGAGATAATCAAGATCATTGAATAATCTTATATAACACTTATCCATTCTCTAAAGTTCAATTTCATTACCTCACTGTATTAAGAATAGTTTTATTTTGCTATATGTTTTGTAAACCTTTCTGCTTTCTTATGGGAAGCATGAGGACATAAAAACCATTTGGCATTCTCTTCTTTTGTGTTTTTGAAAGCTCTCATTACTATCAAATAATGTAAAATACTACACAAATTTTAACTAAATTACAGGACTTGCTGTGGATCCTTTCCAAACTGGAGCTCCTCAAAAAGAAGTAAAAACCAGCCTGGAAATTTCCTATGCTCACTGGGGAGATGATTCTTGCTGCAAAGATTATTTGCTATAGCTAAGTCACTGAATATCTCAGCATAGAACTAGACTGAATCAGCCTACAGCCATACCACCGTGAATGCTCCCAATCTCATCTGATCTCAGAAGTTAAGCAGGGTCAGGCCTGGTTAATACTTGGATGGGAGAACTATACTAAATCAATACTCAGCAGTGCATAGAGAATAGTATCGATTCCTTTTGTTATTTTCCATGTAAGAATTTCCTACATAATTAATTTTTTCTCATATTTATGAACACATATATACAATTTATTTAATAGCTAACTCATAATACTAAGCGCTAAACACTTACAAACACGTTTTTGTCTTTTTTTTTTTTTTTTTTTTATTTTATTTTATTTTTTATTTTTTATTGATCATTCTTAGGTGTTTCTTGCAGAGGGGGATTTGGCAGGGTCACAGGACAATAGTGGAGGGAAGGTCAGCAGATAAACAAGTGAACAAAGTTCTCTGGTTTTCCTAGGCAGAGGACCTTGCGGCCTTCCGCAGTGTTTGTGTCCCTGGGTACTTGAGATTAGGGAGTGGTGATGACTCTTAACGAGCATGCTGCCTTTAAGCATCTGGTTAACAAAGCACATCTTGCACCGCCCTTAATCCGTTCAACCCTGAGTGGATACAGCACATGTTTCAGAGAGCACAGGGTTGGGGGTAAGGTCACAGATCAACAGGATCCCAAGGCAGAAGAATTTTTCTTAGTACAGAACAAAATGAAGTCTCCCATGTCTACCTCTTTCTACACAGACACGGCAACCATCCGATTTCCCAATCTTTTCCCCACCTTTCTCCCCTTTCTATTCCACAAAACTGCCATTGTCTTCATGGCCCGTTCTCAATGAGCTGTTGGGTACACCTCCCAGACGGGGTGGTGGCCGGGCAGAGGGGCTCCTCCCTTCCCAGTAGGGGCGGCCGGGCAGAGGCGCCCCTCACCTCCCGGACGGGGTGGCTGGCCGGGCGGGGGGCTGACCCCCCCCACCTCCCTCCTGGACGGGTTGGCTGGCCGGGCGGGGGGCTGACCCCCCCACCTCCCTCCCGGACAGGGCGGCTGGCCCGGCGGGAGGGCTGACCCCCCCACCTCCCACCCAGACGGGGCGGCTGGCCGGGTGGGGGGCTGACCCCCCACCTCCCTCCCGGACGGGGCGGCTGGCCGGGCAGAGGGGCTCCTCACTTCCCAGTAGGGGTGGCCGGGCAGAGGCGCCCCTCACCTCCCGAACGGGGGCGGCTGGCCAGGCGGGGGGCTGACCCCCCCACCTCCCTCCCGGACGGGGCGGCTGGCCGGGCGGAGGGCTGACCCCCCCACCTCCCACCCAGACGGGGCGGCTGGCCGGGCGGGGGGCTGACCCCCCACCTCCCTCCCGGACGGGGCGGCTGGCCGGGCAGAGGGGCTCCTCACTTCCCAGTAGGGGTGGCCGGGCAGAGGCGCCCCTCACCTCCCGAACGGGGGCGGCTGGCCAGGCGGGGGGCTGACCCCCCCACCTCCCTCCCGGACGGGACAGCTGGCCGGGCAGAGGGGCTCCTCACTTCCCAGTAGGGGCGGCCGGGCAGAGGCGCCCCTCACCTCCCGGACGGGGTGGCTGGCCGGGCGGGGGGCTGACCCTCCCCACCTCCCTCCCGGACAGGGCGGCTGGCCAGGCGGGGGGCTGACCCCCCACCTCCCTCCCGGACGGGGCGGCTGGCCGGGCAGAGGGGCTCCTCACTTCCCAGTAGGGGCGGCCGGGCAGAGGCGCCCCTCACCTCCTGGACGGGGCGGCTGGCCAGGCGGGGGGCTAACCCCCCCACCTCCCTCCCAGATGGGGCAGCTGGCCGGGTGGGGGGCTGACACCCCCACCTCCCTCCCGGACGGGGCGGCTGGCCGGGTGGGGGGCTGACCCCCCCACCTCCCTCCTGGACGGGGCGGCTGGCCGGGCAGAGGGGCTCCTCACTTCCCAGTAGGGGCAGCCGGGCAGAGGCGCCCCTCACCTCCCGGACGGGGGCGGCTGGCCAGGCGGGGGGGTAACCCCCCCATCTCCCTCCCGGATGGGGCGGCTGGCCGGGCAGGGGGCTGACCCCCCCACCTCCCTCCCGGACGGGGCGGCTGGCTGGGTGGGGGGCTGACCCCCCCACCTCCCTCCTGGACGGGGCGGCTGGCCGGGCAGAGTGGCTCCTCACTTCCCAGTAGGGGCGGCCGGGCAGAGGCGCCCCTCACCTCCCGAACGGGGGCGGCTGGCCAGGCGGGGGGGTAACCCCCCCACCTCCCTCCCGGACGGGGCGGCTGGCCGGGCAGGGGGCTGACCCCCCCACCTCCCTCCCGGACGGGGCGGCTGGCCGGGCGGGGGGCTGACACCCCCACCTCCCTCCCGGACGGGGTGGCTGGCCGGGTGGGGGGCTGACCCCCCCACCTCCCTCCCGGACGGGGCGGCTGGCCGGGCAGAGTGGCTCCTCACTTCCCATTAGGGGCGGCCAGGCAGAGGCGCCCCTCACCTCCCGAACGGGGGCGGCTGGCCAGGCGGGGGGCTAACCCCCCCACCTCCCTCCCGGACGGGGCGGCTGGCCGGGCAGGGGGCTGACCCCCCCACCTCCCTCCCGGACAGGGCGGCTGGCCGGGCGGGGGGCTGACCCCCCCACCTCCCTCCCGGACGGAGCGGCTGGCCGGGCAGAGGGGATCCTCACTTCCCAGTAGGGGTGGCCGGGCAGAGGCGCCCCTCACCTCCCGGACAGGGCGGCTGGCCGGGCGGGGGGCTGATCCCCCCACCTCCCTCCCGGACGGGGTGGCTGCCGGGCGGAGACGCTCCTCACTTCCCAGACGGGGTGGCTGCTGGGCGGAGGGGCTCCTCACTTCTCAGACGGGGCGGCTGCGGGGCGGAGGGGCTGCTCACTTCTCAGACGGGGCGGTTGCCAGGCAGAGGGTCTCCTCACTTCTCAGACGGGGCGGCCGGGCAGAGACGCTCCTCACATCTCAGACGATGGGCGGCCGGGCAGAGACGTTCCTCACTTCCTAGATGGGATGGCGGCCGGGCAGAGACGCTCCTCACTTTCCAGACTGGGCAGCCAGGCAGAGGGGCTCCTCACATCCCAGACAATGGGCGGCCAGGTGGAGACGCTCCACGCTTCCCAGACGGGGGGTCCGCCGGGCAGAGGCTGCAATCTCGGCTCTTTGGGAGGCCAAGGCAGGCGGCTGGGAGGTGGTTGTAGCGAGCCGAGATCACGCCACTGCACTCCAGCATGGGCGCCATTGAGCACCGAGTTAATGAGACTCCGTCTGCAATCCCGGCACCTCGGGAGGCTGAGGCTGGCAGATCACTCGTGGTTAGGAGCTGGAGACCAGCCCGGCCGACACAGCGAAGCCCCGTCTCCACCAAAAAAATACGAAAACCAGTCAGGCGTGGCGGCGCGCGCCTGCAATCGCAGGCGCTCGGCAGGCTGAGGCAGGAGAATCAGGCAGGGAGGTTGCAGTGAGCTGAGATGGCAGCAGTACCGTCCAGCTTCGGCTCGGCATCAGAGGGAGACCGTGGAAAGAGAGGGAGAAGGAGACCTTGGGGAGAGGGAGAGGGAGAGGGAGAGGGAGAGGGAGAGGGAGAGGGAGAGGGAGAAGGAGACCGTGGGGAGAGGGAGAGGGAGAGGGAGAGGTTTTTGTCTTTTTTAAAACATTATTTTTCTCAGATTTCTCAAGGATAATATAGCTTATCTGCTCATTTAATCCTCTTAAAAACCCAAGCATTGTGGTGCAGTATGTACATTAATCTCTTCGTCATGCTGCCTCTTTAAAGAGTAAAATGAGGCCGGGTGGGGTGGCTCATGCCTGTAATCCCAGCACTTTGGGAGGCCAAAGTGGGTGGATCACTTGAGGCCGGGAGTTTGAGACCAGCCTGGACAACATAGCAAAACCCCATCTCCACTAAAAATACGCGTATGGTGGCGTACACCTGTAATCTCAGCTACTCGGGAGGCTGAGGCAGGAGAATCGCTTGAACCTGGGAGGCTGGGGTTGCAGTGAGCCAAGATCACACCACTGGACTCCAGCCTGGGCAACAGAGTGCAACTCTGTCTCAAAAATAAATAAAGAGTAAATTGAGCACCTATCTTGCAGTACAAAATAAAACATTCCTAGTTCTTTAGAAGCCCCTGTGTGTCTGCCTTTACAATGTCTTCATCCCTCTCATCATTTTTACTGTTTCCCCTGACTTTTCTTAATCATTATCTTGTTCTTTATCATTTACCACCTGTATTTATATTTTCAAGCAATATTTTGTTTAGATTTTGTTTGCTTTGTGAATTTATGTAATTCAGTCATACCATAAGCATTCTTGTGTGACCTGTTTCTTTTGCTTAATATAAGGTTTGAGAGTTATCCAGATTGTGTGTAGTTGTTCATTTCCATTATATTAATTTTGTACATTCTTTTTCATTTTTCCTAGGACACGTGGAAATTTTTCTCTAGAATATATAAGAATGGAATTGCTAAGTCATAGGATATGAATATTTTTGTGCATATCCCATATTAGGTTAAGCCAAACTGTTTGCTATATTTTTTGTAGTAATTTCCACTTCCATCAGCAGTGGGTGAGATTTCTCACCACTCTAGCACCTCATCAGTGCTGGATATATAATTTTTTTTCTTTTTTGAGATGAAGTCTTGCTCTGTTGCCCAGGCTGAAGTGCAGTGGCGTGATCTCAGCTCTCTGCAACCTCCACTTCCTGGGTTCAAGCGAGTCTTCTGCCTCAGTTTCCCAACTAGCTGGGAGTACAGGGTTCCACACCCAGCTAATTTTTGTATTTTTGGGAGAGATGTGGTTTCACCTTGTTGGCCAGGCTGGGTTTTTTGTTTGTTTGTTTGTTTGTTTGTTTGTTTGTTTTCAAGACAGAGTTTTGCTCTTCTTGCCCATGCTGGAGCGCAATGGCGCGATCTCAGCTCACCGCAACCTCCACCTCCCGGGTTCAAGCAATTCTCCTGCCTCAGCCTCCCGAGTAGCTGGGATTATAGGCATGCGCCTCCACGCCTGGCTAATTTTGTATTTCTAGTAGAGATGGGGTTTCTCCATGTTGGTCAGGCTGGTCTCGAACTCCTGACCTCGGGTGATCCGCCTGCCTCGGCCTCCCAAAGTGCTGGGATTACAGACGTGAGCCACCGTGCCCGGCCTGGCCAGGCTGGATTTGAACTCCTGAACTCAGGTATCTGCCCACCTCTGCCTCCCAAAGTGCTGGGATTACAGACGTTAGCTGCTGCGCCCGGCCTGGCCAGGCTGGTTTTGAACTCCTGAGCCAAACAGTGCCCATACATTGCATTTGATTGATAAATTACTTAAGTCTCTTTTGAACTCCAGGTCCTTCTCCACCTTTGCTTTTATCATTTATTTGATGAGAAAACCAACTTACTTGTCATATAGAGTGGACCACATTCTTAATTTTCTGGATTCTGTCTCCCTGGAGTCCTCTGTTCCCTGGTAGGTAGAACTAGAGGCTTGAGCAGAGTTAGGTTTGATTAGATTTAGCTTTGCATTGACAATGGTACTTCATAAAGGAAGTTGTGTAATTCTTGTCTTACATCAAACGTTCATGACATATTTACGATTTGAAGATCTGCCACCCAGTTCCAGGTGTGATCCATCACTTTTCACCAGATTTTAGCATCCATTGGTAAATTCCCTGATCTGTTACTTCAGTAGTGGTTGCATAATGGTGTTAGTAAAATTCCACCATTTCTTGTGCATATATTAATTGGAATTCTTCTATAAATAGGAACTTTTCCACATTATCTATGTGGTTACCTTGAGGTACAACTCAAACAAGAAAAGCAGGATAAATTCTATCTGTTTACCCGTTTCAGACTAACTGAAACTGGTCAATGTCTCACTCTGTCATTCAGGCTGGAGTGTAGTGGCGTAGCCTTGGCTCACTGGGACCTCTGCCTCCTGGGTTCAAGCGATTCTCATGTTTCAGCCTCTAAAGTAGCTGGGATTACAGGCGCACACCATCACACCTGGCTAATTTTTGTATTTTTAGTAGAGATGGGGTTTCGCCATGTTGGCCAGGCTGGTCTCGAACTCCTGACCTCATGTGATCCACCCGCCTTGGCCTCCTAAAGTGCTGGGTCTATAGGCATGAGCCACTGTGCCTGGCCAGTTAGTCTGTATTTTTGAAGATCTGTTTCTGCTACCTCTAGTGTGTTTCATTGATCCGTTTGTCTATGCCTGCTCTAATACCTCACTGTCTTTTTTTTTTTTTTTTTTTTTGGTAGAGATGAGGTCTTTCTATGTTGCCCAGTCTAGTCTTGAACTCCTGGCCTCAAGTGATCCTCCTGCCTTGGCTTCCTGAAGTGCTGAGATTTCAGGAGTGAGCCACCATGCCTAACCTTCACTATCTTAATAACTGTCACTTCATAATAAGTCTTGATGTCGGGCTGGGGAAGCCGTCCCACTTTTTCTTTAAGAATTGTTTATTCTTAACTCTTTGAATGTCCATAGAAATTTTAAAGTCATCTTGTTAAGTTACTTAATGCATACATACACATTCCTGGGAGGATTTTGATTAGGCTTGCATTTAATTTATAGAAAAAGAGAATTGGCATTTATATGGTACTGATTCTCCAACCCATAACACAATATACCTCAACATTTGTGTAGGTATTTAATGTCTGTCAGTAATGTTTCTTGGCTGGGCACAGTGACTCATGCCAATAGTCTGAACACTTTGGGAGGCCAAGGTGGGAGGATCACTTGAGCCCAGGAGTTTGAGACTAACCTGGACAATGTAGTGGGACCCTGTCTCTAGACAAAAACGTTAGCTAGGCATGGTGACATGTACCTGTAGTCCCAGCTACTTGGGAGGCTGAGGTGGGAGGATCACTTGAATCCAGGAGGTTGAAGCTGCAGTGAGCTGTGATTGCACCATTGCATTCTATCCTGGATGACAGTGAGACCCTGTCTCAAAATAATAATAATGTTTATTGTTCTCAGTAGTAATCTTGCACCCCTTTTATTACGTTTATTCTTAGATGTGATTGTAAATGTAATATTTATTTTCTAACTAAATGCATATTTTAAAGGCATTATGCATTATTTGAGGAAACTCCAAGCAGGCTTATGTTATAAAATTATCTGTAACACACAATTAAAATTGTGTTAAATGTCAAGTGGATTTTTCAGTTATACACTTTGGAATTTGGCCCAGATAAAGTGTGGATTTTAAAATGCTGAGTGGTACCTAGATGAAGTTATTTGGGAAGACCCATTAGAGGCAATGAGTAGACAATTTGGAAAGCCTCTTTATTTGAACAATAGCTAATTTCCTCGCATAATTGCTTAAAACCAGAAATAAGAGCTATAAAGTCTTCTGTACCCACTGTTTGGGAGAAGTCAAGTAGAGACACAAGTATTGAAAAATAATATTAATTCTCTGTCCTGGAAAATAGCTATCCCAGCACTTTGGGAGGCCAAGGCAGGCGAATCATGAGGTCTGGAGTTCAAGACCAGCCTGACCAACATGGTGGAACCCTGTCTCTACTAAAAATAAAAAAATTAGCCAGGCGTGGTGGTGCACACCTGTAATCTCAGCTGCTCGGTAGGCTGAGGCAGGACAATCACTTGAACCCGGGAGGGGGGGGTTGCAGTGAGCCACCATCGCGCCACTGCACTCCAGCCTGGGCGACAGAGCGAGACTCCATCTCAAAAAAAAAAAAAGTAATCTGCCTATTTAATAAAATTACTTATTTTCTGAAAAGTGAAAAAGAGCTGCGTTTTGTATAGATCTAGAGGAATAAAATACTCAAATATGATATATAGAAGGATATATTACTCAGAGGAAATAATGTGTTTTCATTATTTAGTTCTTAAGAACTCTATACTTGCAAAGTATAATTTGAGTGAGTTGAGTCTTCTAAAAGTATGCAGTTAAAAAAATATTCCAAACATGAGTGCAGGTAATGTACATGTAATGTATGGAGGCTATTTAACACCTCAGAATCCACCATCCAGAACATTGCCATTTCTTTTGAGGCTTCTTGTGCTGCTCTGTAGTCCTTATATCTCTGTTGTTTCCCAGTAGTAACTGCTGTTATTATATTACAACATAACTAGTTCCTTTAAAAAAATCGATTTTAATGTTTTATATGTTTTGGGCTGTATAGAAATGACATCATACTGTATGTGTCCTATGTAAATTACTTTTTTATCCAATATTGTTATTTTGAGATTCATTCTAATGTGTGAAGCTATAATTTGACCATTTTCAATGCTGAATTTAATAATAATACATTATATCTTTATGTCACAGTATATTCTCTTGTTGGTGGGCATTTTAGTTGTTGCAATTTTGCTTTTATAAACAGTGTAAGTAAACATCGACTCCTACTGTACATGTGAAGTGTTTCTCTAGGTTATATTGCTAATAATTGAATTTCTGTGTCATATAATATGCTTGTTTTCTATGTTACAAAGTTTTAAAAGCAGTGCCAAATTGTCATCTGTAGTGCTTGTTTTCAGTTTCCTCTCCTAGTAGTACACGAGTCTCCATTGTTTCACGTCCTCACCAGTGCTTTGTACTGTCTGACTTTTAAGATTCTGCTCATCAGACATATGTAAATGACACATAACACAGTTTGTTTTCACTGAACAAATGGTTATTTAAATTCTAAACCCAAAGTAATGTACAATTACAATAAAAGGCCAGAAGAAAGAGGAGGAAGAGAAAAAGATGTGAGAAATAAAATTGTTATAGTAATTCTTGTTTTTGCTTCCAAGCATAAAATAGTAATTGGAATGTTTAGTGTGCATGTGTGTATACAATGCAATATGATACAATATAAAAGCAATGCCTCTCTTTGTTCCATTGGTTGTTTTTTAAATCTATTTTTATAAGTAATAAGTAGTTTACCTGGTTTTGTCTTTACAGTTTGATCTATTTTTTATTTGACAGGTGGCAATTTGTACCATACGGATGTCTCACTCTTTGGAGAACCTACCGAATTTGAGTATTTGCGAAAAGTGCTTTTTGAGTATATGATGGGTCGTGAGACTAAGGTATAAATCATGTCTCGTGATTTGGTGTGTGGCTTAATTTTAAAAGAAATATGTTCCACTTTTAATACACATGTGAATGCCATATGTTTACTATTAGCAAATCAGACATGCTAATAGTAGGTAATAGATAATTATTTTATTGCTCTTAGTTTACAAAGTGAATTGGTGGATCTTGCTTATATTTGTTACATTTATAAAACATTAATTTCGAAAATACTATTGGGTAACACTGAACGCTAAACATTAAAATTTCATTAACATAAGAATAATTTGTGAACCATGTGGCTTTTTTTCTTCTTGACTTAGTATCTTTAAGTTAGAAGAATAGATTTCATTTTCAAGGAGACTTTAGGATATTATGGATAATATTGGAAATAGTCATAATTATTAGCTACCTAGAGAGATTTAGAAACATTATGCTTTATAGTTACTGTAAGAAAATCCTTCTGCACTTGTGGAATATCGATCATTTAAAAATTACCCCATGTAAGTAATAATGCTTGGCGAATTTGTTTTCTAGAATGTTGCATTTATTGTAAGGTTCTTAAATGTAGAGTCTTGTCTTATTCTTATTTGTATCCCTTGCAGTGTTTTAAAAAGAGCCTTATTGGACATTTGGTAAATATATATTGAATTGAGTTAAATGCTTCTAGGGAAATTCATGAGCCTTTCTTCAAACAGAATTTTTCATTTAAAGCAGTTTCTGTTTTTTTGACATTTTTTACCTTCATGGAATTTTAATTGTCTGTGTGCCGTGGCTGAGAATGGGATAATGAATTTTCTATGCTCGAAAGCAATCAGTGTTTTAATGTATGGGTGTGTGGGAGTTGCTGAGTCATAGGATACTAAGCAGGTTCAAGCACTGATTTGGCAAATATATTTAAAACCTAAAAAGCAAATATCTTAAAATAATATTATAAAAGGAAATATCTTAAAAGAATATGATAAATGTATAGATTGGAGATTCAGCTAAATACCAGGAGTGGGTTAGAATCCTTAATATCTGTAGAAATCACATTTCATTATATCAAGTTAAAGTAATATCTAATATTGTGAACAGGTATCACAGAAGGGAGATATTAAATCACAGCAATTCAGTGTCTTTTTTTTTCCTCAATGCCATTTTTCAAAAAGTTCAAGGGTAGCTAAAACTAATTTTCTCCTTATCTTTTAAAAACAAAACTAACGAAATACAGCTTTCTCTTATTATGTCCTTATGGGACATACACTATCTCACCTCAAATACAGGGTATATTATGTCCCTGTGGCGGGATATTTGAGGTGGGATAGATAGTTTAAAGTTACCTTGTTATTGTATTGGGGGTGGGGAGGAGAGGCATATCTTTAAAAAACAAAAAGCTTCTCAGAACTTTAGCTACCTTGGCTCATTAGTGAATCTAAAGCTATGATGCAAGGGTTGTTACTAAATAATTTATTTAGCTTTTTCTTGATCTGTAAAATGGAGAGACAGACTGCCTTAACCTGTTTCTTCTGAAGGTTATGAATGTATGTGAGATGAGATAGCTACAGAGCTTAACTTCCCTGAAGAAAGACCTAGCATAAGCATAAGCATAAGAGGCTTATGGGGCAGTACCAATTCATCCAAGTCTAAGCTTGTGCTTCAGGGCTCTGCAGTTAATCTTAGAGTGTGACTTGGGAAGTAGCTGAAAGGGATGTCCCATGGCACAAGCAGCCCCATCTAATAAGCTGGCTGGGAATTTGTGTTGAGGAGTAGTGCTCTCTCTCCTCTTTATCTTCAGCGTCGATTCTCCTTTTCTGGCTCTAAAAATGAAGAGTAGTCTATCATTCTGCCATCACATTGTATAGGCAAATAGAAAATTGGTACTAGGTATTTACTTTTAAGTTGCTGCACATTTATTGAGCATGGCCCTTTATCACCATGGTAGATAGCAAGATGACATTTGATACCATCTCTAACTTTAAGGCGTTCACTGTGCAGTAAGGAAGGGAACTGTTCTCATTAACCATAATGTGATGATGAATGTAGTAAGTGCTGTAAGACAGAAACAGAGTCCTCATATTTACCTGTGAGAAGATCAAGGAGAACATCATGGAGGAGGTGGTGTGTATACTGGGATTTAAGAGGAGATGTTAGATTTTGATAGATAAGCCCAGATGGTGGAGGGGTAGCCCAGACAGGTTTCAGGCAGGAAACATAGTGTGGGTTTTTGAAATCACAAGTAGCCTGGTCCAACTAAAACACTGGATTTATGAAGGGGAAGTAATTTAACTTAAGGCTGCACAGAGAATGCAGGGCCTTGAATGTTTTCAGAGTTTTACCTGTAGGTATTGGGAGGGGGTAGCCCTGAAAATTTTCAAGTAGGGATTGACAAGATCAGAGCTGTTTTTAGACACGTCTTTTGTGGGTTTGCCCAATTTCTATATATTGACAAAGAATTTGAAATGGAGACCAGGTTGCAGTTTTAGAATAAGTCGGAGTATGTTGTGCCCTTTGTGATTTGATTACCATCTGCAGTTGTTTCTTGTCTAGCAGGATTCATATGTCTTCTCACCTGTGTTTCTTCATCTGCTTTTGTACACAGTGTTCTTTATTTTATGAGGCAGATGACTTTTTAAAAGAAGACTATATATAGTACATACGTTCTTGTAGTATGGAGTTAGGTAAGTTCCCTTCCTTCCTTCTGTCCGTATACTTTCTTTTTCTTGGGTTTTGATCCTCCATGCTAATACTGAACCTGAAATTCAGCCTGTTCTCCTTTTCAACATAAAGTGTTTCTCATCCTAAGCTTTATTGAAGATGCCTCTCCCTAAGGAATACCTGGCAGGAGAGGTCACTTCTAAATCAGGTGGCTCATTTGAACTTTTCCTTACTTCCCAGGGCCTGAGGATATTGTATGTAGAGTAGACAGTCTGGTATCTTTTCCAAGGTGTGGCAAAGAGCCTGGGCTTCTCCATTAAAGTGTTTTCTGGCAAGCCAGGGATGAGCTTTAACTCTTTACTGGGTAATGAGCTGCAGATTCACTGATGAATTTAGAGGTGGGTTTACCATTTAATGTTGTCTAGAAACACGAAGAGACAACTAGCCACAGCTATTTTTTTTTTCCCCAAACATGCGTGTGCATGCATGTATATGTTGTTTCTTAGTAAATATAAATGGACTTTTTGGTACTTGGAGCTTTATGTGGTGTTGATATTAGAGAAATGCTTCCTATAATTCTGAATCCCTGAATTTTAGATTTTTTGGTACTTATAAAAAAACCTTTATAGATAGTATACCAGAAACTGCTTCAGGTTATTATTAAAAAGAAAAAACTGAAATGGTTACTACCTCATATTTCTCTTTCCATTTCATGCCACATGTTTACAGGCATACCTTGGAGGTATTACGGGTTCAGTTCTAGACCACTGCAATAAATGAATATCACAATAAAGCAAATCACACAAATTATTTTGGTTTCCCAGTGTATATAAAGTTACATTTGTACTATACTGTAGCCTATTAAGTGTTCAATAGGCATTTTGTCTCAAAAAAGTATATACCTTAATTTAAAAATACTTTATTGCTAAAAAAAAATGCTAACATTCATCTGAGCCTTCAGCAAGTCATAATATTTTTGCTAGTGGAGGATATTACCTCTATGTTGATGGCTCTTGACTAATCAGAGTGGTGGTTGCTGAAGGTTGGGGTGTCTGTGGCATTTTCCTAAGACAGCAATGACATTTGCCATATCAGTTGACACTTCCTTTCATGAGCATGTTTGATAGTATTTTACCCACCATAGAACTTCTTTCAAAATTGCAGTCAGTTCTCTCAAAATTGCAGTCAGTTCTCTGCTGTGGCTTTATCAACTAAGTTTATTTAATATTCTAAATACTTTGATGTCATTTCAACAGTGTTCACAGCATCTTCACCAGGAGTAGATTCCATCTCAAGAAACCACTTCTTTGTTCATCCATACGAAGCAACTCCTCATCCATTAAAGTTTTATCATGAGATTGCAGCAATCCAGTCATGTCTTCAGGCTCTGCTTCTAATTCTGGTTCTCTTGATAGCTGCACTATATCTACAGCTACTTCCTCCACTGAGGTCTTGAATCCCTCCAAATCATCCATGAAAGTTGGAATCTTCTTCCAAACCCCTGTTAATGTTGACATTTTGACCTCTTCCCATGAATCACCAATGTTCTTAGTGGCATCTAGAACAGTGAATCCTTTTCAGAAGTTCTTCACTTTGCCCACTGTCATGAGAGGAATCATTACCTATGGCCACTATAGCCTTATAAAATATATTCCTTAAATAAGAAAACTTGAAACTTGGAATTACTTCTTGATCCATGGACTGCAAAATGGATGTTGTGTTAGGCATAAAACAATTTAATCTTGCTATCTCCGTCAGAGCTTCTGGGTGACCAGGTGTATTATCAATGAGCAGTAATATTTGAAGGGAATCTTTTTTTCTGAGCAGTAGGTCTCAACAGTGGGCTTCAGATATTCAGAAAACCATGCTGTTAACAGGTGTGCTGTCATCCAGGCCTTGTTTCATTTCTAGAGCACAGGCAGAGTAGAGTTAGCATAACTCTGAAGGGCCCTAGGATCTTTGGAATGGTAAATGAGCATTGCCTTCAACTGAGAGTCACAGGCTGCACTAGCCTCTAACAAGAGAGCCAGCCTATGTATTAAAGCTTTGAAGCTTTTGAACTTCTCCTCTGTAGCTATGTAAGTCCTAGGTGGCATTTTCTTCAAATAGAAGGCTGTTTCATCTACACAGAAAATCTGTTGTTTAGTGTAAACGTCTTCATCAGTTATCTTAGCTAGATCTTCTGGGTAATTTGCTGTACCTTCTCCATCAGCACTTACTGCTTGTATTAGTCCCTTCTCACGGCTGCTAATAAAGACATACCTGAGAATGGGTAATTCATAAAGGCAAGAGGTTTAATTGACTCACAGTTCTGCAGGGCTGAACTAATGACATGCAGAAGGCCTCAGGAAACTTACAATCATGGTGGAAGGGGATGTAAACACATCCTTCTTCACATGGTGGCAGAAAGAAGTGCCCAGCAAAAGGGAGAAAAGCCCATTATAAAACCATCAGATCTCATGAGGATTCACTCACTATCACGAGAACGGCAGCATGGAGGTAACTGCGCCCACGATTCAGTTACCTCCCATTGGGTCCTTCCCACAACACGTGGGGATTGTGGGAACTACAATTCAAGATGAGATTTGAGGTGGGGACGGAGCCAAATCATGTCACTGCTTTACCTTGCAATTTTATGATATGGAGATGTTTTCTCTCCTTAAATCTCATGAACCGGTCTTTTAGCTTTAAACTTTTCTTCTACGGCTTTCTCACTTCCCTCAGCCTTCATAGAATTGAAGGGAGTTAGGGCCTTGCTCTGGATTAGGGTTTGGCTAAGGGAATGTTGTTACTGGTTTGTTCTTCAGACCACTAAAACTTTCTCCAAACTTCTATCCAGACCACTAAATGAAATAAGGCTATTACATTCTGATTCGTGTGTTCACTGAAGTAGCACTTTTAATTTCCTTTCAAGAACTTGTTTTACGTTTACAACTTGGCTAACTGGCATACAAGGCCTAGCTTTCAGTCTCTCTTGGCTGTCAAAATGCCTTTCTCACTAAACTTAATTGTTTCTATCTTTTGATTCAGAGTGAGAGGCATGCGAGTCTTCCCTTTTACTTGCATACTTACAGACCATTGTAGGGTTATTAATTGGCCTAATTTCAACATTATTGTGACTCAGGGAATAGAGAATCCCAAGGAAAGGGAAAGAGATGGGGGCTCAGCAGAACACAAGCAACATTTTTGGATTAAGTCCACTATCTTATATGGGCATGGTTTGTGGAGCCCCAATACAGTGACCATCATAACATCAAAGGTCACAGAGTACAGTAACAGATATTATAATAATGAAAAGGTTTGAAATACTGCAAGTATTATCAAAATGTGACACAGAGATATAAAGTGATCACATGCTAGAAAAATGGCACCAATAGACTTGCTTGACAAAGAATTCCCACACACCTTCAATCTGTAAAATAAAAACAAAGCCAAAAACCAAGAAACGGTTTCTGTTAAGCTCAGTAAAGTGAAGCGCAATAGAATGAGGTTTGCCTGTACTTGGTTTCTAGACTTCAGTTTAACACACAGATTCTGTTCTGTCTAGGCAGTACAATTTAAATGATGCGGGTTTTTGTAAAATGCCTTTGGAATTTTCCAAGAGCTGAGTTGTCTTATGTATGTTATTGTTGTTGTATTTTTAACAACAGGGTCTTACTCTGTCACCTGAGTGATAGCGGTGCGATTGTAGTTCACTGCAACCTCAAATTCCTGGATTCAAGCAATTCTCCCACCTCTCCCAAGTAGCTTGTAATACAGACATGAGCCATAACACCTGACTAATTTTTAAGATTTTTTTGTAGAGATGGCCATAAATAAAATAGCCATAATCCTGGCTAATTTTTAAAATTTTTTGTAGAGATGGGGGTCTCACTGTGTTTCCCAGGCTAGTCTCTAAACTTCAGGACTCAAGCGATCCTCCCACCTCAGTCTCCCAAAGTGTTGGGATTACAGTTGTTAGCCACCATGCCCGATTGAACTTTTTTTATTACCAAAATAGCAGAAGATGAAAGATAAACGGAAGAAGAGGTCTGAAACTAAAGTCTTGCCATGTGTGGGATTTGTGAGTGGGGAGCAGTATTAGTTTATCTGTTAGTAGAAATAAGTATTGGAAATATGTGAAGTGTCTTGCCTAGACTTAGTGTATATAATAGGAGCTTTACAAAAGTTAGTTCCTTTCCTTCCTGGAAATAATTATGATACTTTTTTTCCTAATGACGTGAGTCTCCAAAATTTTTGGTTAACTATATTATCTTTTCCTTAATGACCTTCCCCAGATCACTTCCACCCTTCTCCCTTCCCCCATATGCAAAGTCTATGTAACTATGATCAAGAAATGTTAGAGTCAGTTTTCTGGGCTACCCTCCCATCCACTGTAGGAATCTTTAGGAGAATACTACCACCTGATTTTGTATGTAAGCACTGAAGTTGTTATCCTACTTATTTCATAAGTGGTATCTTCTTTCCTCTCTGTCTCCCTCAAAACATCTCATCTTGATACAAAATAGGGAGTTTCAGCCTTTGAGGAGAATTTTCCAGGAGCTTATGGGTGACAGTCTGACTTACGGTATATTTATTTAGATCTGCACAATTTATGATCTTGTTTTGCAAGCCATGTGTAATGTTTCGATTCATCATGTTTTCTACCAAATAAAACATCTTGTGTTTATTTAAAATGTAATTTGTATTTCTATTAGGTTGATGTGCTGCATGTCTTGAAAAATACCTACTGAGCATGTTCATGTTCATGCAGTAGCCGTGTTTATGAGATATATGATGTGATTTAGTTAAAGCTGAACATGGGGGGTATTTAAAATCTGATTATTTAGAACATATGTTTTGGCAATACATCACTTACTAGATAGATTTCTGCAAATAAGCCTTTTAAAATGAATATGTAATAAAGTTTTATTTTAATAAAGGGGCCAAGAGCATTAGAATTTTATATAGCTTCATGCTATTGTAAATGCATCTTGTTAAAATAATATAAATCTAGACATTGTAAGGAGTCCTTTTAAATTGAAATTCTAGTGTTGTTATTTCCTTGACTAATACCTTCACATCATACTTCTTTGTTCGTGGCTTTCATTGAGAGCACTAAAGAATCCCACCAGCAGAACATGTCAGAATGGGTTGAGACTTTATATGCTTCACTGTCTGTTAGTGATCATCTCTTGTTTTTCTTGTAGACCATGGCAAAAGTTATAACCACCGTACTGAAGTTCCCTGATGATCAGACTCAGAAAATTTTGGAAAGAGAAGATGCTCGGCTGATGGTAAGTTCTAGAAGTGGGCTCTAGATAGAAGATGATTTCCCATCTGTTTATATTCTGTCTCATTTATAAGGACTTTTGAGTTGGTAAAATAAATTTTAAGATTTCAAATCTTTATTATATCACAGCCTGAAAAATGAGTGTGCATTTACACTAAGAAATTTAACCAAGGGTAAATGTGAATGGATGCCCTCAAGGGAAGGAAGAGTCTAATTTAATACCATATAAGAGGTCGACACCCGTATGTATGCTATATGGCATTTCCAGAACTTGGGCTGTTTATGGAAAGGATGGAAAAGACATTTGTTCTGGTATATCCAGTAATAATTTTTTAAACCAAATTATATCATCATGTTAGATGATTTATATATTATAGTTCTTTATTGCATTCCGGTTGATTTCCAAATACATTAATTCTGGGTGAAAGAATTTAAGCATTCTTGAGCTTTTGATACCTTATGGGGGAAATCAGACAAACAATGAATTATTTTTAAAAACATAGTGTGAAGTCAGCTGTAATTGAAAAATGAAAGAAACACACACTTTGTAAATTATAAAAAATTCTCCATGCCAAAGTTATTTTTGCCCTGGGCCAGTAATTTAATAAGATCCATTCTAGGCAGAGTATGAAACTTGAAAAATTTGGGTCCTGCCTTCAGCTCTCTCTTTCTGCTTCCTTTCCTTGTCTTGATAGTAGCCTGTAGAGCCCTCCGTGAATACCCTTCTCCTCCCAATCTCTTTACCTATTTCATCATACCAGCACTGGTTTTATTCTCTCTCTCCTCACTAAAGCAAGCCAGCATCTTTTCCTTAATGGTGGGTTAGCGTGTGTCTGAGCATCTCCAATAAAGAGCATAAGTCAGTAAGTCCCAAAGTATCTCATCGTATCCCAACAGATTGTTTTCTTACAAAAGTTCTTGATTCTCTTGAGCCCACATCTCCTTCTCTACATGATCACCTATTTGTTCTGGTTTGTTCTGGTTCTAACTCATAGAACTCAACCAAAAATCTGGGGATGGCCTAGATGGAGGGGTTTTCCTCCTCCCGGCTAAATAATACCTCTTGCACTTAGAGCGTTTTATGAAGTTCCTCTGACTCTCTGCACAAGGTCAGCCCTGAAGGGACCCCAATATCTCAGGCACATTCTGACCACTTCTTCTTGGTCTCCTCTAAGCTCATCCTAGCATTCCCTGACCTTTGTGCCAATGCTTCATTGTATATTGTATTGTATTATATACTTATTGCCTATTTTCTGAGGCATTTGCTATTATTTTGGTTAGCATTTAATTGTTTTTTGTAAAAATCCCTCCTCCGCCACTCCCTGGCATTTAGTAGCCTGAAAAGCAGTGCTTTAGTTATTTCTGCTTATAAATATTTTTGATAAAGAAATATGTCACTATAATGTATACCATTCATCAACAGAGAGAATGTTGTTTTAAATTATAATGAACATCTAATTCTACAAGCATGAAATTTTGTATTCATGAGTAGAAATTTTTCCTTTACTGAGTAAAATATCTTTGTGAAGATAAAAATTTCTAATGCAGTTTGAGCCTGTTGACATAATTTTGTCATTATGGTCCAGTTTAAGAAAATAATTTTAAATGATGTAAAAGGGCTTTTATTTAGTTATCTTTATTCATTCTCTCATAGCTGCTTTATCATCTTGATAAACATCTTGATGTTGGAATATGGCAAACTTTACTTTTACTGCATTTTCTTAGGATTTGCTATATAGCGTAGGCTCATCCTAAGTCGCTGCTCTAGCAAATGTGGTAGGAAACATTCCCCTTCATTCCATATACACATGTAGTCTTTGGTTGATTTGCTTTGATGAAAAACAAATCGAACTGGTAAATGTAGGTAGTGAATCGATAAAACTCTTAAAGCAGACAAAAAAGGTTTATTTTTGTTAAGTTTAACTTAAAAAAAAAGTCTTTGAAAAGCAGACTGTTTTCTTCCTGAATACAGTGGTATTAATTCTAGGTAGGGATGAAATGGTAGCTGATTTATCCTTCCTGAAAGAATCTTCCTTTATCCCAGAGGTTGACCTGCCCAGAAACAATGTTCTACTTTTCTACTATTCCTTTAAGCAAAGTCTCATCCATTATTATCTCTTGCTTAATGAATAAGTTCAGTCAACAGTCATCTACTCTTCTAGTTGTTATGGGAAATATAGGAAAATAGAAGATACGGAAGACATTGGTTGTTGACCTTGTGGAACTTTTAATTTTAGGGGGAAGGGGTAATATCCATTCATACATGAATAAAAAGATATGCTTAAGTAATATGATTCAAATAATAAAAATGATGCTTAGGAAATACGAAATTTTATGATGAACATGAAATGAGGAAGTCCCCAAAATACGATATGAGATGACATGGATTAATCAATTTGAGTCAACTTTTGTCAATTTAAGGAGATTCTTGATACTTGATAATGTGACTCATGATTGTTTCATGAGTATAAGAAAGTTGAAGCAAGAGTTACCTTTGTCAGAGATTGCCATCATTCATAAAATGAGCAATAAGAATCACTGTCTTTGAACAAGTCTCTTGAAGAAATATCAGCTAATTTCATATCCCTGTCCATTGAGCTGTAGCTCCCTAGAACAAAACACAGGTATGAAAATGATTTTTCTTTTTCCAGTTGAAAGTGCACATAATGAAATGTGTAGAAAACAAAACTTTAGGAGTTTATTAAATAATCATTTTTAAATGATTTAATCACATTAGTTTTAAATGTATGCTTCAAATGGATCTTTTCTGTAAGTTTTTGTAACTGTGCAGCTATGGTTTCACTTCTATTAAAATCAGCAACCCTAAGTTTTTTGTTATTTTTGCCTAAGGACTGAAAAGCTGGTATAAGAAAACCAAAACAAACCTAAAACATTTTGCCGAGCTGCCCCCTCTGTCAAATTAATATTTGGGATGCTTGCAAAAGTGTGGATTGTACTTTGTGTTGACAGCGTGCAGCCCATGTTAGTTTTTACATTATTTATCGGGTATTATCAGAGGAATACATTCTAAAACTTTTGCTTTTTGACCATGATGATTATACATTTACTTTGTAGCACTAATCAAAAGCTTTCTATGACTGCTGGTGAGGTACTTTTCAATATATCTTATCTTTACTATACTTCCCTCTCTTCAGTGAGTTTTATACTCTTTATTTAAAAAACCTCATTACAGGATACAAGTTATTACTGTTTTCAGAGTTTAACCTAGTCTCAAGAGTAGATTTTATAGATGAGAAATCACTATCTGTTAAGTAAGGTTAAATTACAGAGCATAATTACAGTCTGGTTTATTTGAGGGTCTTGGTGTATAGGGAAGGAATCTTAGTCCTTTGTTGACTTGCTATGGAAACTCAGGCAATTCTCAGAGCCTCTTTTCTTCACAAGACTAACATAATCTTGTTAGGATTGTCCGGGAACCAGAGTACAGTTGCCTGCACTGAGTGATAATGTAGGGATGGTGGTGATAATTAGCCTCCTTTTAGCAATGTGTAGAACTAGTCTTTTCTGGAAAAAGACTGGAAAGGTAAATCATTGATGTGTATAAGAAAAACCATTAAAGACCTCAGTAGGAGGGTCAAGTCACACGATGACACCAGCCCACAAAATGCCCCCATCTCCAACTTCGGTACCGTAGAGTACCAGCCACATGCGATATTGCTGGGATGAGAGCCTAAATCTCAGTGGTTTGACTGCTGTATAACTTAGCGCAAACTGTTTTCATATTTTTGACCCTCATTGGTAAAATGAGATTGTTGGATTATACTATCTCTAAGGTTTCTTTCCCCACAAAGTATAAAATCTTGTTTTAGATTTGTTTCAAGTAGGAAAAAGAATTGCCTTCTAAACAGCAGGCAGAAGTTAAAACAAAATGCACATACCAAATGCACATATCTCTGTTTTTCCTAGAACAGCTTTTTTTCCCTCCTCTCAATTTTTAGTTTACTATACCTTGCTACTTAATTTTATGATGGTTTAGGTAGCTTAGATGGCCAGAGTAGACTGGATATTCGAGTAGCACAATATGGGCAAGAGTGAATACGTAAGTTCTTGGCTCATCTAATTGTTTGTGTTTTTATTAAATAAAACTGTCCTAGAAGTACACCCTGATTTTTTTTAAAATGAGAGTATTATTACATTATTTAAGATAATTTCATTAGGAAAGTTTATTGTAATGGGTAACAAGTCATCTCAGAATTGAGATTCCTTTGTTATATGGAAACCCCTCTTTAAAAGTTTTCTTAGACATTTTTCTCTTTAGAGTGCTAGCAAAATGTAATGACATAAATGGACATCACTGTTTTCTTGATGACTCCATTAAAGAAAATTTCTCTTTGATGGAGAAGGTTGGCTTGTTTGTGTTCTCTGTCCATTCTAGTCATCTTTTTCAATTGCTCTTCTGTTGACTCTCCTTCAACTTTGCTTTCACACTGATCCTTGGTGGTGTATATAGTTCTTCATCAGTCCTTGCCCCGGACCAGTCTTGTATTCTCTTAACGTCTCATTTTCTTCCCCTGTTGGAATTTTCAAAATTTCCTCCGAATTAGTAAAATCAGAACTTTTCAGCATTGCTAGGTACAAAAGTTTTCCATTCCCACACGAGGTTTACCCTTTCCCTCTGCATGGGCTCAGAAGATGCATGCAAGGTGAGTTCAGGAAACACATACAAATAAAACTGACACATTATAGAAAATATTGCACATGTCAAATACATATTTGTTTTCTTGAGATTGGTTTTGATTCTGGTATTGGTAGAATAAGGTAATACGTGATCACTGGAAAAAATATTATAAGCCAGAAACATAGAAAGGGAGTCCCTCATGATCTTCAGCCTCCAGACTACTTCTGCTATGCCAGTATCATCTCTGTGAACAGTTTGGGGAATATCTCCATGTTTTCTAAGCCATATAATTACATATTTATAGTTACTCCTTTATCATTCATTTTATTTTATAAAAATGAGAGTATGCAATGGCTTGCTTTTTTCACTTAACATATTTTTATATTATTCCACCTTATTACAAATTGGTCTCATTCTTTTCAATGGCTGATTGTATGATTATATGGATGTCCTACAGTTTAGTTCACCAGTTTTCCTCCTCATTCCATTTACTTATGTTTTCAAGATTTTCAGTACTTTACAAGCATAGACATAGGGAACATCCATATACATGGATTTTGTATACTTCTGCCGGAGAGGATATTAACCTCATTGTGTTGTGTGTGTTGCACATATTATTTTCTAGCTTGTCTTTTGGTTTTGCTGCTTTTTGCTAACTTTAAATATGAAAGATAAATAAAATGATGTTTCTGAGGTTGGCCACACTATCCAAGAATAGACTCAGATTTTATAAGCAATCTTTATTTTTAATGCTGCCATTTTAAGTCACCGTGAAGGTAATTAATGATTTTGGACAATGACCATCTTAAAATGGGGCATAGAATTTATTTAAGGTTTGTCACAGTAAAAACTATATTTGAGATTGAGTTTCCTTAAATTGAAATTTCAGTTTGGGTCACCATTCCTGAAACCATTTCTGATACATTGTTGAATTACAAGAGAGTTATTCAGTGATCAAATTGACACATTAGGAATGAGAATTCAACATATAGACACATGGCTTTTCAAACTCATCATCATTTTCCCGAAAACTTTTTAGGGTAAATTGAGATTATGTAAATCAAATTTTAATGTGTACTTTCATGGAATTATGAAAGAGATCCTTTTGTAAAGCAAATAATCGCCCCATAATTCAGCTGGTAAATATGTATTTAAAATATGCAGTACACCTTTCATTACGTTGTTTAAGTCTTCAAATGAAAGTTGCAAGTAAAATCTCAGCTACATAATATTATATTTACCTAGGATATGGGGGGAGGTATTACAGATTCCTTATTCCTTGCCTGTACACCCTTGATTTGGGGAGATTTGAGAAAAATTTAAGTACAGTCTGTAATCCTATGAACTTCATATACACATACAATCTATGTGTTATATTAAGTCTTAAAACTAACCCAATAAGCTTTTTTTCTTCCTGGCTTTGTAGTTTACTTCACCTCGCAGTGGTATCTTCTGAGTAAACCATCAGTCTGTGCTTAGTTAGCATGTGGTGAGTGAAGAACAATGTCTTGTGTCTTTTGTGCAAAAATCAAATGTGTTGCATGATACTAACCATTTTGCTGGAATTCTTTTGCTCTTGTTTAATAAATATATGATTATGCTATGGGTTAATATAAGTATTTTCTGTTCATTCTGTTATATGGATCAATAATAGTTAAAAATTACTACCACCAGTAAGAGTTATATAATTTTAGGAAATTTCATTTCTTTAAAGAGTAATTGAAAGTTTGAAAATTGCTCTTTGAAATTTTGTTAAAGAATCCAAAAAAGTATTTATGTAACTTATTTTCCCTTTTGTTTTTAATTTTCCAAGAATGATCTTTGAAATTATGATTGTGAGAGAGAAATGAAAAATCATTTTCTAGATAAAAATGAAGTGGTATATTCCGTGAGAATTCAAAATCCTGTAAAGCCTGAGTCAAGGCCAGTCAGAAATAGTGAAAACTAGTAAGATCGATTTTAAAATATAGCTTTATTACTTCCTGAAATCAGACAGTTTAACACAAGACAACACATTTGTCCTGAGGTGACCGTTAGGCAGCCTACTTTAAATGAATGTGATTCTTTCTGATTAACATATTACAGTGAAATGCAGGCATATGAAACGTTTCAACGCAGTTGACTCTCTTCATCATTTAAACCCTCTCCCCTCATCTCTATGTATTTTTCATGCTATTAGGTTGATTTAGCACACCCTGAAAATGTAGCATACATCTTTGCCTCAGCCTTTGCTAGAATTTTCACAAAATCAAAAACAGATCACAATTAATAGGGCTTCACTATAATTAAAATAAATACTCTCAGTGATTGTTAATATCCAGCTAATAATAGTATCAAGGTTTAAAATGGCAAGATACAACATTTCTCCGTTCTTTTAAGCTTTTATTTATTTATTTATTTTAAATAAGTAGAGCCTTTATCACCCTGGCTGGAGTGCAGTAGTGTGATCATAGTTCATTGCTGCATCAGCTCCTGGGCTCAAGGGATCCTCCCACGTCAGCCTCCCAAATAACTGGGACTATAAGGCACCTATTTTTTTATTTTATTTTATTTTGTAGTTATGGTCTTGCATAGGCTGGTCTCGAACTCCTGGGCTCAAGCGATCTTCCTACCTCAGCCTCTAAGCTTTTTTTTTTTTTTTTTTTTTTTTTTTTTTGAGACGGAGTCTCGCTCTGTCACCCAGGCTAGAGTGCAGTGGCACGTTCTTGGCTCACTGCAAGACCTGCCTTCTGGGTTCACGCCATTCTCCTCCCTCAGCCTCCTGAGTAGCTGGGACTACAGGTACCCGCCACCATGCCCAGCTAATTTTTTGTATTTTTAGTAGAGACAGGGTTTCACCGTGTTATTCAGGATAGTCTCGATCTCCTGACCTCATGATCTGCCCACCTTGGCCTCCCAAAGTGCTGGGATTACAGGCGTGAGCCACTGTGCCTGGCCCTCTAAGCTTTTATCTTTAAAAATCTTCTGTGCCTTCATTTGAGCCTCCTTTTGATTTTAATATATATTATTTGATTTGCCTTAGCGATTATCCAGAACTATCTTATTTTTGTCATCCACATTACAATGGCTGGCAGTACAATGCATAGTTTTATTAGGTTACTTTGATAATAAATGTGAACATTGAAAAACTGTAAATTCTATAGCTAACCCATTAAGTCTTAATGTTTTCCTTTTAAAATAATATTAATACTGCATTGCACTTGTTAGTATTATTGCAGCTGAATATCAATTATCACTGGAAATGTATATTGTGCAGCATTTCTATTAATTGATTAATTGATTGTCTCCTCAACTTTTAGTTTGAAACATTTCAGACATAAGATTTGCAAAAATAGTACAATGAACACCCATATACCCTTCACCTAGTAATGTTTGGCCAGATTTTCTGACTTGCTGTCACTCTTCTTCTCTCTCCATTTATATTATTCCCCATTTGTAACATTTGGCAATTACTTGCCGACGTGCTTGCAAGCATTTGACAATTGTAAACATAAACTAAGTACTTTAGCATGTATCTTTAAGAACAAGGACATTTTTCTACATACAGTACAGTTATTACACTCAGGAAGTTTAATATTAGCTAATACTAATATATAGTACATAATACTCAGTTTTTTACAGTTTTCCAAATAATGTCTCCCATAATTTTTTAGAATCCAGGATCCACTCAAGAGATTTCACATTGCATTTAGTGGTCATATTTTCCTAGTCTTTTTTAAACTAGAAAACTTCTAGCTTTTTTGTCTTTAATGATGCAGCATTGTTGAACTGATCTTGAATTTTGTTTCCCACAACAGATGAAGCTACGGTTTCAAAATAAAAACTGACAAGGAATTTACGTATAACAGAAGATCTTGTTGGTGTCTTCTTTAGGTTCCTAGGACCAACATGATTATTGAACTAGTTTTATAAATAATATACTATTAGTAGTACATTATGAGTAGTGAAATATTTGTTCATTTACAAATTCAGAAGACTAAAACTCCCCCTATCCACTTAATATATATGGAAAGTTTGCCTCTATTAATCTTACTTGGTAATTTATTTTTATGGGATTTTAAACTCATATCTTGATGTGACTACTGGTTTTAGCATTTTCTTTTCCTTTTCTTTGTTTTATATTTGAGATGGAGTTTCACTCTTGTTGCCCAGGCTAGAGTGCAGTGGCGCAATCTCGGCTCACTGCAACCTCCACCTCCCAGGTTCAAGTGATTCTCCTGCCTCAGCCTCCTGAGTAGCTGGGGTTACAGGTGCCCGCCACCACACCCAGTTTATTTTTTGTATTTTTAGTAGAGACCGGGTTTCACCATGTTGGCCAGGCTGGTCTCGAACTCCTGACCTCAGGTGATCCACCTGCCTCGGCCTCCCGTAGTGCTGGGATTACAGGCGTGAGCCACTGCTCCTGGCCAGCGTTTTCATTTGAGAAACATTATGAGGAAGACTTTGGCTTTGTCATAGCTTTTTTTTTTTTGCCCCCCAGCATGGTCACACCAGCCTAGAGTGCAGTGGCGTGAACACAGTTCACTGCAGCCTTGACCTCCTGGGCTCAAGGAATCCTCCCGCCTCAGCCTTCTGAGTAGCTGGGACCACAGACACATGCCACCACACCTAGCTATTTTTTTTAAAAAAAAGTTTGTAGATACAGGGTCTTGCCATGTTGCCCAGGCTGGTCTTGAACTCCTGGGCTCAAGCAGTCCTCTGACCTTGGTCTCCCAAAAGTGCTGGGATTATAGGCATAAGCCACCGTGCCCAGCCAGCATTTCTAATTAATTTATTTTTTGAGACAAGGTGTCACTGTCGCCAAGCCTGGAGTGCAGTGGTACAGTCAGCTCACTGCAGCCTTGACTTCCCAGGCTCAAGCGATCCTCCTGCCTCAGCCTCCTGAGTAGCTGGGACTACAGGCACACACCATCATGCCTGTCTAATTTTTTCTATTTTTTGTAGCAATGGGATCTCACTATGTTGCCCAGGCTATTTTTAATTTTTAAATTAAATTTCTTAATTCCAGATGAGACATAAATTTTCACACCAAAATGCTGTTTGTCTTTTGCTATTACGTCATGCTGGGAGAATTGCAATTTGTAGAATAATCAGCACACTGGGTAACAGGAAAGAGCTCTTTCTCATCTTTATTTTTTATTGTTTTTTTTGAGGCAGTCTCTCACTCTGTTGCCCAGGCTGGAGAGCGATGGCATGATCTCGGCTTACTGCGACCTCCGCCTCCTGAGTTCAAGTGATTTCTCCTGCCTCAGCCTCCCGAGTAGCTGGGGTTACAAGCACCACCATGGCCGGCTAATTTTTTTGTATTTTTAGTAGAGACAGGGTTTTGCCATGTTGGCCAGGCTGGTCTCAAACTCCTGGCCTCTAGTGATCTTTCCACCTTGGCCTTCCAAAGTGCTAGGATTATAGGCATGAGCCACTGGGTCCAGCCTGTCATCTTTAATTCCAGTTCAATATTTGTGAGATTCAGCCAAGTCAGCGTGTTTACTCCTGGGTTACTGTATAAAGTGGTAGCATTCAATATATGGTAAACGGTTGCAGTTCCAAATTTCACTTAGAAATGCCATTTTCCAGGATTGCTGACTATAGGTTGGTTTGCATCATTGCAAGAATGTTAATTTTTAGAAGATACCTTTCAGATTTAGTGTTTAGACAATTTCTACTTTTTTTTTTTTTTCAGAATGGGGTCTTGTTGTGTTGACCAGGCTGGTCTCGAACTCCTGGCCTCAAGTGATTCTCCCATCTCGGCCTCTCAAAGTGCTGGGATTACAGTCATGAGCTACCACACCCAGCCTTATTTCTGCCTCTTTACTGCAGTCTCTAGACCATGGAATAGAATTTTATTTCAAACTTGAAAAAGCAAATATCCCAAAAAGTCAACCTAAATGTTTTGGGGTTTTTTGCCCCCTTTCTTTATTCTCTTTTCCTTTTTCTTTTCCAGTCATGGCTCCGATCTTCATCTTGAAGAAGAGTGACATTGGGCGACTGCTGCTTGGAAAACTGTCCACACTTGCTACTCTTTGAGAATGAAGTTGTCATTCAGGGCCCCTCATGTAGCCAAAAGACCAAGAAAAATCTGGCCCACAGATAAGTTGCAGACTGCCTTTAAAATAGATTTTATCAGTGGAGAAATGGTGATAGTTTTTTCTTCAATTTTCTCTTGGGAAGAGTTTTATGTTGTTTAAAAGATATTTTGATAACTTAACCAGCTTTATGGGCTTACATAATATTCCTTTCATCCATTCTTTTTAAAGAACGGCTTACCTTTCCTATTTATTTTTAGGGTGATTTTTTAAAAACACTTGTGCAATACATTTTGAGGTGAAACTTAATGGATTTTTTCTGATAAATTAGAGCATTTAATTGACTATTTTATTCAGGTTGATCTGTTGAATATTTGCTAAAGACCAGTTCTTTAAGCTAAGACATGTAATAAATCCCAAATGGCAGTACCTCATTGTTTACTTAGCTTTTGTACTTATATTTTTCAGAGGAAAAAACACTACTGTAAATTGTGAATAGCCAATACATAACTGTATTGTATGCAAATCTGTGATTGTTGGCAGTGTCGTCTCTGAGAAACAGATAAATAAAGTTTATTTACTATATAACATTTGTTTATTGTACTTCTTCCTCAGTTGAAATCTATTTTAAAATGGTTAAGAATGCATATTCTATTTGGATGAATTTAGTGAGGAATTATTTGTCAATATAACTAAATGCTGAGCATTTGAAAAGGATTTTCACTTTCAAATTTGGTATGACCAAGTTAGAAGGAGCATGGAAATAAATACCCCATGATGTCTGCTTTAGGATTCTGACAACTTGGGAATGCCTCCTCTCTCTGGAATAGACCATACTTGAATTATTTTTTAACTTGGTGAAAGAGAAATTTCTGCACACTGAGAGATGGGTACTGTTCAGAGGGCTTCACACACCCTTCATATTCTAGGAAATACAATACTCAATATCTAGGTATTATCTAATCTCTGCCTCAAGGTAGAATCTCAGTTTTCCAGCCAGTCTGGACCTTAGCTCCTGATGTATCTTACGTTGTGATAGAGTGGGGAGTTCTGGGGGATAGATAAACAAGGGGTTTGCCCATAACCCACAGCTGACTCATTTACTATTCCAGTAAGAGAAGAGGGTCTTCTTAGCACACACCCACCCCACTCCCCCAGCCTCGTTTTTAAAATCATGGTTTACTTAAATTGGCAAAATTTTGTCCCACCGAAGGGTTTCTGACAACAGATATGACTTCTTACCCTTATCTTTTTCTAGGGTAGAAATGGTGGACTCTCAGTGAAATGCATATGCAACTTTCTCTCTTTAACCCTTTTATAGAGACACACATGTCTAAAAGAGGAAGGATCAAACAGAGCAGCAAACTTTTTCTATAAAGGCCAGAAAGTACATATTATAGGCTATATAGTTTCTGTTGCAACCTTTCAACTCTCAGCTCTCATAGTGCAAAAGCAGCCATAGATAATGCATGAAAGCATAGCTTTGTTCCAACAAAACTTTATAAAAGCAAGTCTCAGGCTGGATTTGGCTTGCAGGCTGTAGTTTGCCAACCCCTTAGAAAGCAAACAAGCTGGATTTTAAATATTTATTTAGGGGGCAGCGGTGGCTATCATTTAATATATAGGAGTTGCTCATTTTTCTTTAGTACAGCTATGCAGCCCTTGTTTCAGAAAGGGGTGCAGTAAACTCACTTCACCTTGATTAAGAATAATGGTGACATTCTTTCAATGTTACTTGTTCCAGTGAGCACATAAATCCAGACACTGAGGTTCAGAAACTAAGGCTGTCTCCAAGACCTCATGACTGCAGCACACAAAAAGATTGATGCTGTAAATATATTGCCAAAAAACAAGCATTTCACTTTGAAAGGTGTTCAGATATTACGTTAGCAAGAATTTTTGGCAGAAAATTCACTTGAAGTTGCTAGAATTCATAGCCACTTTGTTCAGGTCAGGTGCATGTACGACCTTAGTCGTAGAACTACCTTAGTAGAACGACCTTAGTGTTGACTGTCATTGAAAATTGTTGAATTAGGTGTTCCTGAATTAAAGGAGTGGAACATTATTTCTGATTTTCCGACATATAAGTGTTGACTTTTTTTCTTTCAAAAATCCATTGGCTATAAAAACTCATGTCTGTAGAGTAGGTAACACACATAGGCTATTAGGGTGCTCATGCATTTTACCTGCTGCATGCCCAGAAAATGGACATGGCTCAGTTGGAGCTTCCTTATCCTCTGCAGTAAACTAGAGCCACAAAGGTATAGGCTAAAATACTGTGCCCAGACTGAATCTTTTCCTTATGTCTGAAAAAGCAAACAGGGAAGATTTACTGCCTTTTTTTTTTTTTTTTCTGATTCTGAAAGAAATTTAGGCTAATTTTAGACTAAATTTCTATGAAACTCTGTCCCATATGGAGAGTTGCGGTCACTTTTACATCCTAGTTCTTCCCATGAAGTCACCAGCGGTCGCCAGCTTGACCACCCAGTAGATAAGATACCAAAGCAAGTTATGTGACCCCCGAGCTGCCCACTTCCCTGCGTGCCATTCATGCCAAGCTCCCTTTCAAAAGTGCCTGCTTTCTGCTTCAAAAGTCAAGTGGTACCCTTAAGGGAGGAAGCCTATATTTTTTTCCCTAAGCTAACTTTGGAATAAAAAGTCACTTTCTTAACAGCAAGCGACTGAACCTGTATTTCGGTTCCAATTTTGGTGGCCCATGTGGGCTGCCCACCCGGGCTACTGAGGCTCTGCCTGAGGGAAGATAAACTAGAATGGTGGAGGTGGCGACTGTGCCATGTGTAGTGGCTGGAAGGCTCCCGCTTTACCTTTTTTTTGTTCTCCTTTCTTTCTTTCTCACACCCTACTTGTAAAACCTGGCTCCTAGGCAGAGGCCTACCAGGCTACGTCTTCCTTTCTCTTCTTTTCTGCCTGCTTTACATCTGCTGTTACTAAGTTGCTGGTGCTAAGATAGGATTCCTTATTTGTGGTCTAACTAGAATGTAGACGTTGGAAACTCATTTGAAACTGAAGAAGAAAAGAGTAGAAGAGTTGTTGGGTTTTTTTTTAACCCATTCTGTGATTTAAAAAACAAAAACCATACCACCATAGAGACTGCTTTACCCAAATTTTAATTCATAGCTTTTGTTGGATTATATATTGGAGCTAAGAAAGTTTAGCCATGTAAACAGGTTCCAGTTTCACCAAAGAATAGTGTGGATCCAGCCATCTTTCATAAAGTGGTGAGTATATATATATATATATATATATATGAATGAGACTTATTAGTTCAATGAAAACAGCTAAATCTTCTGAGCTATCAACAAAATGCGCGTATGTTCTTAAACACTTAATAAGCACAGGCTTTAATAATGGTTAGTAGGGAAATAAAGTTCTGTAATATCTGTAATATCTCCATTTTCAGAAGTAATCTAAACTGCCAAAAATGGGAAAATTGGGTACATATAAATGGGATAAATGCATGTAAGTAAACTTTGTATAATTTAAAATCTTAAAATCATTTTGGTTCTTGTTTGATGTGTGGGTCATTTTCATGAAGAGTAGGGGTTATTATATGGGAAACATGTTCCAGAAATTGTAGAATGGTTCTCATACATAAAATGCTAATATCTGATAGGCAGTTCAGAATTTCTTGCTTCCTAGGTTTATATAAAATGTGCCAAAGAAGATGTGTTCTTATTAAGAAAAAGAATAGTTTTGTCTAATTCTAAAGTTATCTAGAAGTTAATTCAAATTATGGACTTGAAAAGGCTATTGCATCCGCATAACTTTCTATATTGCTTTTAAAGTCCTTGTGCTGCTAAGTTACACGGCTTTGGGCTGGGTGAGGTGGCTCACACCTGTAATCTCAGCACTTTGGAAGGCCAAGGTGGGCAGATCACCTGATGTTAGGAGTTCAAGACCAGCCTGGTGAAACCCTGTCTCTACTGAAAATACAAAAATTAGCCGGGCTTGGTGACACACTCTTGTAATCCCAGCAACTTGGGAGGCTGAGGCAAGAGGATTGCATGAACTTGGGAGGCGGAGGTTACAGTGAGCCGAGATGGTGCCTTTGCACTCCAGCCTAGGCGACAGAGTGAGACTCCATCTCAAAAAAAAAAAAAAAAAAAAAAAAAAAAAAATTACACAGCTTTGACTCTTGGGTCTAAAAAGATCACATGATAATGCTGTGTCTAGCCTTAATTCTTGTGAGCAGTTAAAATTCTTTGTAAGTTCAACAATGACTGCTCTAGGACCTTATGGGAAGAGCAGTGGCACCTGTCCCATGCTGTAGCTCAGTAGCTGAGGCTTTGCTTTTTTTTTTTTTTTCGAGACAGTCTCACTCTGTCACCCAGGCTGGAGTGCAGTGGCGCGATCTCAGCTCATTGCAAGCTCAGCCTTCCGGGTTCACGCCATTCTCGTGCCTCAGCCTCTCAAGTAGCTGGGACTACAGGCGCCTGCCGCCACACCCGGCTAATTTTTGTATTTTTAGTAGAGACAGGGTTTCACCCTGTTAGCCAGGATGGTCTCGATCTCCTGACCTTGTGATCCACCTGCCTTGGCCTCCCAAAGTGCTGGGATTACAGGCGTGAGCCACTGCGCCCAGCCAAGGCTTTGCTTTTTTACAGTGGAGGCTTGGGTTCAACTTCTGGCTTAGGGAATGAGTCCTTTCTGCTTTGTTATTTCTGTGACCGTTTGCCATTTATTAATACTTTTTCTCTCCATGGACAGCTTCTGATTTCCTGCCTTAAAATTTACCTTTCTTTGAGCTATATTTTGGGGGCAGTTCCAGGTAAAAACCATTTGCCATCCCTTTGAAAATACCTTGTGCATCTGTGGTTGTCATACCCTAAAGGCTTATTGATTTCACATAGGAGGTTACCTTTAGTTAAGTTAAAAAAAAAAAAAAGGCAAGTACATATATTTTCAAAAGCCAGAAATATCAGCTGTTTGTCCTGGCTAAAATCTGGTGGTAATAGATTTTTTTCTTTTTTTTTTTCTTTTTCTTTTTTTTTTTTTTTTTTTTGAGACAGGGTCTCACTCTGTCACCCAGGTTGGAGTGCAGTGGCATAATCATGGCATACCACAGCCTCAACCTCCTGGGCTCACATGATCCTCCCACCTCAGCCTCCTGAGTGACTGGGACTACAGATGTCCACCACCATGCCTGGCTAATTTTTGTATTTTTTGTAGAGACGGAGATTTGCCATGTTGGCCAGGCTGGTCTCAAACTCCTGACCTCAAGTGATCCGCCCACCTCAGCCTCTCAAAGTGTTGGGATTACAGGCGTGAGCCAACACGCCCTGCCGAGGTTTTTAAAATATTTTTCTTTTGAGAGTTCCGTAGTTAGAAATCAACTTAATTTAGACTGGTGTTTGCATTTTATGTGTACGGATAATGTCTTAAGGCCCCTGCTTTCCCTCTAAAAACTTCTTAGTCAACAGAATTCTGTTTGATTCTTTATTTACTCTTGTCTGGTCCTCCTTCCTCTTGTATCTAACCTTTTATCACCCTACCAGATCTGCTTCTGTATGTCTATGTGTGTCTATTCATTATGTGTCATGTGCAATGTTTCACTACCAAAACCTATGAGAGGGTTTTTTTTTTTATACTTCTAGGGTATATGTGCATAATGTGCAGGTTTGTTACATACATATACATGTGCCATGTTGGTGTGCTGCACCCATTAACTTGTCATTTACATTAGGTATATCTCCTGATGCTGTCCCTCCCCAATAACTGGCCCCGGTGTGTGATGTTCCCCTTCCTGTGACCAAATGTTCTCATTATTCAGTTCCCACCTATGAGTAAGAACATGCGGTGTTTGGTTTTTTGTCCTTGTGATAGTTTGCTGAGAATGATGGTTTCCAGCTTCATCCATGTCCCTACAAACGACATGAACTCATCCTTTTTTATGGCTGCATAGTATTCCATGGTGTATATATGCCACATTTTCTTAATCCAGTCTATCATTGATGGACATTTGTGTTGGTTCCAAGTCTTTGCTATTGTGAATAGTGCCGCAGTGAACATACGTGTGCATGTGTCTTTATAGCAGCATGATTTATAATCCTTTAGGTATATAACCAGTAATGGGATGGCTGGGTCAAATGGTATTTCTAGTTCTAGATCCTTGAGGAATCACCACACTGTCTTCCACAATGGTTGAACTAGTTTACAGTCCCACCAACAGTGTAAAAGTGTTCCTATTTCTCCACATCTTCTCCAGCACCTGTTGTTTCCTGACTTTTTAATGCTCGCCATTCTAACTGGTATGAGATGGTATCTCATTGTGGTTTTGATTTGCATTTCTGTGATGGCCAGTGATGATGAGCATTTTTTCATGTGTCTGTTGGCTGCATAAATGCCTTCTTTTGAGAAGTGTCTGTTTATATCCTTTGCCCACTTTTTGATGGGATTGTTTTTTTCTTGTAAATTTGTTTGAGTTCATTGTAGATTCTGGATATTAGCCGTTTGTCAGATGAGTAGATTGCAAAAATTTTCTCCCATTCTGTTTTAATTAATGGTCTTAAAAATAATAAGTGCTTAATTCAAATATGTTGTCAGAAAAATAGCAAATTTAATGCTCATGTGACTTTAATCTTTGGTAAATACAGTTTAAAGATTATCAATAAAGTAAAAAAGTCTTCAAAATTTAGACATTTGGTCTAAATTAGGCAGGTCAGATACTGTTTGCTAGATGCTTTAGGGTCATAAATTGCTTACATGACTTAATTATTTGACTTGTCTCTTTTATGGCCAAGAGATTCTAAATAAAGCCTAGGGACATACAGAGTTAGCCCCTCAGCCTAGTCTGGGAAGAGTCACACACTGCCTGCAGCTCTGTCCTTGTCTTTACAATCTGGTGCATGGTTAAATTTGCTTACTTACCAGGTTTTTCACCAAAAATAAAAGTTGCTGAGAGTTGACATTGTAACATGTAACTGAGGCTACTGGTGAGACAGTTTTACATGCAAGGTGTATAAGGAAAGTCGAATGTGTTTTTGATAAAATGTTATAAGAAGGCATGGAAGTATGGTTTTCATTAAAGGGAATGTAATTTTGTTTAGTTCAGAAGTTTTTAAGGATTGTCTTAACCTAGAAGAGTAATAGGACAAAACTGAAGGTTTAAACAAGTTTAAAAATATTTGTGAAAGATTGATCTTGTAAAAGAAGTTCTGTGAGTATGAGCCAGTTGGCTAAAATTTGAAGGGGATTATTTAGTTTTTCTGTAAATTAAACATTAAAAGCACAATGATGCAGTGCCAGAATCTTGGCCCATCTATCTGGATAACAGATTTTCTTAGAGTATTGATCTGTTCTTTAAAAGAAAATTGCAAAAGGGTTATAAAACATTTATGGAAATTTTACCTTATGGTCAAATTAAGTAAGATTGGATAGATTTATTAATGAGGTTTTATCAAGAATTGGGTTTAACATTAGTAGGACACTAATGCAAAGGTGAAATTTTGCTTCCTTTTTTCAACAAGACTTCTGTGTAATATTGAAAGATAATGAAAGATTTTTCTTTGCTTTTTAGATAAGTGACAGGGGAAATAAAAGAGATTCAATTGGTCTCATGCTGTCTTTATTGGGTCTTGTTTAGAAGGCTGAATCTCTCTTTTATCAACAAGTAAAGATTTTTGCCTTTAAAAATTTTTCAAATTATCATTTTGGCTAAATAAATGACTTACAGTGGACCTGGGATTCTATTTTAAAATATTAAATGTTTAAAACTCTGATATTTGACAAGCATCTTAAAGTCAAATTCTAAATTAAACCTTTTAAAAAATCTGGTTAACTCTTTTAGATATTAGGTACCCTATAGTCCAAAAGAGGCATATTTGTCTTATTTGGTGTATTAAAACCATACAGGAAAAGTTGTCAAATATAAATGGTGTTTGACTTTCTTTGTGTTATATTCATGTAAATATGTTATTAACATGTGTTCCAAAATTGTATAAGATTCCTATAATTCTGGTATGTCTCAGTATATGTTTTCAGTAATATGATTATGTTAAATTATTTACTTTTTAATACACAAAGAAAAGAGGTTTAATTGGCTGATGGTTCTGCAGGCTGTACAGGAAGCATAGCTCTGGCATGAGCTTCTGGAGAGGCCTCAAGAAGCTTACAATCATGGCAGAAAGTGAAGTGGGAGCAGGCACTTCATATGGCAAAAACAAAAGGAAGTGACAGAGAGTGGAGGGGGAGGTGTCAGACACTTTTAATCGACCAGATCTCACTATCATGACAACAGCACCAAGGGGATGGTGTTAAACCATTCATGAGAAATCTGCCCCCTTGACCCAGTCACCTCCCACCATGTCCCACCTCCAACACTAGAGATTACAATTCAACATGGGATTTGGATGGGGACAAATATCCAAACTGTATCATTCCACCCCTGGTCCCTCCCGAATCTCATGTCCTTTTCACATTTCAAAATAAAATTGTTCCTTCTCAATAGTCCCCTCAAAGTCTTAATTCATTCTAGCAGTAACTCAGAAGTCCCAAGTCCAATCGAGAGTCTCATCTGAGACTCATCTCCTTCCCACTATGGGCCTGTAAAATCAAAACAAGTTATTTAGTTCCAAGATACAAGGTGGGGTAGAGGCATTGGATAAACATTCCCATTCCTAAAGGCAGAAATCAGCCAATAGAAAGGGGCTCCAGGCCCCATGCAGGTTAAAAACCCAGCAGGGAAGTCATTGAGTCTTAAGGTGCCAAAATAATCTCCTTTGACTCCATGTCCTATATCCAGGGCACACTGGTGCAAGGGGTGGGCACCCAAGGCCTTGGGCAACTCCACCCTTGTGGCTTTGCGGGGTTCAGCCCTGTTGCTTCTCTCACAAGTTGTTGAGTGCTTGCAGCTTTTCCAAATGCAGAGTGCAAGCTACCAATGGATCTACTATTTTGGGACCTGGAGGATGGCGGCCCCCTTTCCCACAGATCCACTAGGCAGTGCCCCAATGAGGACTCTGTATGGGGTCTCCAACCCCACATTTGCCCTCTGCACCATCCTAGTAGAGGTTCTCTGTGGGGGCCCCCTGCAGCAGGCTTCTGCCTGGGCACCCAAGCTTTCTCTTGGATTCTCTGAAATCTAGGTGGAGGGTGCCAAGCCTCATTCCCTCTTGCACTGTGCACCTGCAGGCTTAATACACATGGAAGCCACCAAGGCTTACAGTGGCTTGTGCTCTCTGAAGCAGTGGCATGAACAGTATCTGAAGCCCTTTAAGCCAAGGCTGGAGCTGGAGCTTCCAGGATGCAAGGAGTAGTGTCCCAATGCTGCACAGGGTAATGGGGCTCTGGGCCTGACCCACAAGAAGCCATTCTTCCCTCCTAGGCTTCCAGGCGTGTGATGGGAGGGGCTGCCAAAAAGGTGTCTGACATGCCTTCAAGGCCTTTTACCCTTTGCTTGGCTAGCAGCACTTGGCTCCCTTTTAGTTATGCAAATTTCTCTAGCAAGTGGTTGCTTCATGGCCTGCTTGAATTATTCTCCCCCAAAAACCTTTTTCTTTCTCTGCCACATGGCCAGGATACAAATTTTCCAAACTTTCACACTCTGCTTTCCTTTTAAATATAAATTCCAACTTTAAATCATACCTTTGCTCCTGTATCTGAACATAGGCTGTTAGAAGCAGCCAGGCCCTATCTTAAAAGCTTTGCTGCTTAGAAATTTCTTCTGCCAGATACCCTAGGTCTTCACTCTTTAGTTTAAACTTCCACAGATCCCTAGGCCATGAACAGAATGCAGCCAATCTCTTTGCTAAGGCTACAACATGTATGACCTTTGCTCCAGTTCCCAATAAGTTCCTCATTTTCAGCTGAGACCTCAGCAGCCTGGATTTCACTGTCCATATCACTATCAGCATTTTGGTCACGGCCCTTTAACCATTCTCTAAGAAGTTCCAAACTTTCCCTCATCTTTCTGTCTTCTGAGCACTCCAAACTCTTCCAGCCTCTGCCCATTACCCAGTTCCAAAGCTGCTTCCCCATTTTTGGTATCTTTATAACAATGCCCCACTCCTCAGTACCAATTTTCTGTATTAGGCCACCCTTACACTGCTGTAAAGAGATACCTGAAGCTGGGTAATTTATAAAGAAAAAAGTTTTAATTGGCTTATAATTCTGTAGGCTTTACAGGAAGTATAGCTCCAGCATCAGCTTCTGAGGAGGAAGCTTACAATCATGGCAGAAGGTGAAGTGGAAGAAGGCACTTCACATGGCAAAAGCAGGAGCAAGCAAGAGAGAGCTATTCTGTTAAATTATTGTGTCCCACAGAGATGACCAGACTTTAACTGTGACTGTTTTGAGACTTGTCTTCCATAACTGTTATTTTACTTTAATGTTTTTCAAAGGCAGTGTTATAATCAGCTCTAGCACTCTGACAGATGATCTTGAATGCAGGTTTCTGATAACTTTGGAGATTGTGACATTATAATAGAGGGGAAAACTTTCAAGATTCCCATAGAGAGCTAATGTGTTCATGAATATTGAGCAGAACATAAGTTAATTACATAGACTGAACTGATGGAAGACTGAAATAGTCTTTTTAAGACTTGTTTAAAACATTGCTAGTTCATTTGTCTTTCAGAATCTGGAAAATCTTTTTTCTTTCTGCAATTTGGACTAGATCATGAATTCTTTCCAGGCTACAGATCCCAAAGCTAATGCTTTCAAATTTTTCTTCCATTCTTAAAATCTGGGCTCAGTGAAATTACTACTATATTATTCCTTGTAATATAGGCAAGAAAAACATGTCAGACTGCTATCACCTTCCTCCTCTGTAACTAAAGGTGCTTTGAGTCCAACATCTGGATAAAGTGTGCCCAACGTTAACCTTTGTTTTTCTTCTGTTTTCGTAGAAATGGCTCTTATTGAAAATCTGCCTTCATCACATACAGAGGTCTAGCCCATCTGCAATGCTACCTCCTGGATGGGACACAGCTAATTAAACTGACCTATTCTCAAGAACTAGACAGGGCTTATGACCACTATCATGAATATTCATAGCTCTTCCTGTAACTTGTTAAATATATATTTAACCAACCTGTCATCATATCCATTACAATTGGCTTAATTATTAGGACTAAATGCTGCATATATATCCCAGATAATTCAGGAGATGTCTTGATAACCCTGTATATTAGTTCTCACACTGCTATAAAGACATACCTGAGACTGGGTAATTTATAAAGAAAAGGGGTTTAATCATCTCATGGTTCTGTGGGCTGTACAGGCTTCTGCTTTTGGGGAAGCCTCAGGAAACTTAACAGTCATAGTAGAAGGCGAGGGCAAAGTAGGCACATCTTCACATGGGCAGCAGGAGAAAGAGACAGACAGAGAGAAGGGAGAAGTTCTACACACTTTCAAAGAATCAGATCTCATGAAAACACACTGTCATGAGAACAGCAAGGGGGGAAGTCCACCTTCATGATCCAGTCACCTCCCACCAGGCCCCTCCTCCAACATTGAGGATTACAATTCAACGTGAGATTTGGGTTGGGACACAGAGCCAAACCATATCACCCTCCAAGACATGAACCAACAAATCAAAGTTATGTCTGATCCAACATTGTTGCTAGATCATCCTGATTCAGGTCAGGACTATTTTGGTGGCAGAAGCTACTTATGACTTTGGTCCTTGTGCAAGAATAAGCAGACTTCCACGTTGTGGATTTTACTGTTGTTGCACCCTCTGAAAGGGAATGCAAGGCAGGCTTTCCCAGAAACTTTCTAGACCTTGCATCATAATGCTCCAACAAATATTATCTGTAAGTCCAGGTACTCATGAATATTTCCAGCCCCAAGTAGATTAGTTCCCTTCTGATGCTCAGTGACTATGTCTCCATTAGCAGTAAGTACTTAGCTAGAATGAATACAGTGCCCAAATCCCATAGAAATGGAATGGAACTTGGCAGTGAGGAATTGTAACAGAGTACATCCATTTTTCTAAGAGATAAAATGAATAATTAAAAAAAAATTTTCTCTTTCCCCCTTTTCCCCGCTTCCTACTTAGCTCTTTGGAAATGCAATTATAACCTTTTACCTCCCCTTCACCAGACACTCCCTACAGGGCAAGCGCATCTAACTTTGTCCTAAGAAGCTCTGCTGGGAAGCTCTCTCCAACCAGGAGGTTGTCTTAAGAGAAAACAGTTAATTTACATCTCAAAGTATGCCCACTACAAAACTCTGTCCCACCTGGAGCGTTTCGGCCACCTTTACAATATAGTTCTGCCCACAAAGGCACCAGTAGTCACCAGGTCAGCTACCCACTAGATAAAGCCCCGAAACAAGTTATGTGGACCCCTAGCTGCTCACTTCCTCTCTTGTATGCCATTCATGCAAAGTCCCCTTTTAAAAGCACTAACTTTCGGCCGGGCGTGGTGGCTCACGCCTGTAATCCCAGCACTTTGGGAGGCTGAGGTGGGAGGATCACGAGGTCAGGAGTTCGAGACCATCCTGGCTAACATGGTGAAACCCTGTCTCTACTAAAAATAAAAAAAAAAATTAGCTGGGCGTGGTGGTGGGCGCCTGTAGTCCCAGCTACTCGGAAGGCTGAGGCAGGAGAATGGTGTGAGCCCAGGAGGCGGAGCTTGCAGTGAGCCAAGATCGCGCCACTGCACTCCAGCCTGGTGACAGAGCAAGACTCCATCTCAAAATAAATAAATAAAAAATAAATAAAAGCACTCACTTTCTGCTCCAAAAGTGAGGTGGTGCCCCTAAGGCAGGAAGTCTGCATATGTTCTCCTAAATTAGCTTTGGAATAAAAAGTCACTTTCTTTATACCAGGCCTCACTCTTGTTAATTGGACTCTGCAAGCAGCTGCATTTTGGTTACACTTTGGTACATTCAGTAATAGCTTTTCTTTTCTTTTCTCTTCTCTTCTTTTCTTTTCTTTCTTGAAAGGGTCTCACTGTCATCCAGGCTAGAGTGCAATGATGCAATCATGGCCCACTGCAGCCTCAATCTTCTGGATTCAAGTGATCCTCCCACTTCAGCCTCCTGAGTAGCTGGAACTACAGGTATGCACCACCTACCTGGCTAATTTTTAAAATTTTTTTGAAGAGACAGGGTCTTTGTTGCCCAGGCTGGTCTTGAACTTCTAGCTCAAGCAATCCTCTTACCTCAGCCTCCCAAACTATTGGGATTACAGGCATGAGCCCAGCCCATACAGTATTTTTCTAATATGTGAGTGGATGGACGGAACAACAGGCTGTGTGTATGTACATAAATGTATATGTCTATTTATATTGAGTCATTAAAATTTCTTTGAAACCGTCTTTAATTGCATAATATTTTATCCTATGAATATACCGTTGTTTAACTCATTTTTCTGCTGTTGAACATTTTGGTTATGTGCAGTCACTTTCATTCAGTACTCCATAATGCTCTTACTTTTCTGTAGGTAGAAGCACTTGAAAAAACAATCAGGGCCAACCTGTCTTTCCGTAAGTAGCCTTTGGTGCCAAACAAGTGGGTACATTTCAGATTATCATGTGGCAGGTTTGTCTGGTGCCATATCCCCTAACACTCTAAGTCGCAGTGCACGGGTCAGTATTCTGAGTTGGTATGCTTTTAGAACAACACCTTTCAACACTGGGCTCTGCTCAATTTGATGTGTCAAAGATTAGGGGAAATAGCAATGACTAAAGCATACTTTCTATGGCCAGAGTAGGTGGGTGATAGGTGAGGGTGCAGGAAGGGCAGCAGCAGCATGCCTTCCATCCTTGAGCCACTTGTTTCTATTATAACAATCAATTTTCTCTCACCTTAATTTGGGATCCTCTTTGGTTAGGTGGTGGTGGTTGTTGTTGTTATTTTCTTTAGATATGTTCAAACTCCAAGCATGTGAACATTGTCTTAATGACACTTTGTAAACAATGCCACCATTTAAAAATTTAAAGATTTTCCTCCAGATTAGCCTAAAATGCAGATATGGTTTTATTCCTTATAATTTTACAGTGGCTTACTCCCCTGCTTCTGGAAGACTTCTTGGTTGCCCCACACCCAGATTAGGCACTCTTTCCCATTTAAACAGGAGTATTCAGTGTGTTTCCCTATCTCTGTTCCTGTTTCTCTTCCACTACTGTATGTTGGGAGTGGGTGGGACAGATAATTTGTCTTTAAAATTCACAGGTCTCCAAGAGAAGTTGAATCAAGATCTGGCGTTGATCATGAGATCCTGGACATAATGTCAATGCAATCATTGGACAAGTCTTTTGGGATATCTTGGGGAAGAGGATGAGTATATTTTTCCCAGCAGCCAGGAAGGAAATGAATATTTATGATTCAGTGTGCAGATCATGGTAGATTGGATTATTGTTTTCAATTCTTCACTCTCTCCCTGTGTTTGGATTTCGCAGCCACATACTTTGTTATATGATTTTGCGGTATCTCCTGTTAGAATAGATGGAGTCCATTTCTCTCCTGGCATTGGGTTTGGGTGTGTGAGTTTTGGGTGGATAGAACATACGCCACATCTGAGCAGATGTTTTGAGAGCCCTTGCATGGTTCAGCCATTGCTCTTTTATCTCCACCATGAGACTGAGATATAGGCTGCTCCTTCAGCCTGTGCCCTGGAAGAATGAAGACACATGGTGCAGACATGTAACATGAGTGAGAAATGAACGCTTATTATTGTAAGCCACTGAGATTTGGGTGTAATTCTTTACCGTAGAATAACCTTGTGAAAGATGACTACTATGTTGTGTAAATAAACACACACACCAAAACAACAACATGAACAACCAAAATAAATTTCAGGATAATGTCTTGAGTTTTTAAAAGTGTGACAATGATATGTCTTGCTATGAATTTCTTTAGGTTTATCCTGTTAAGAGTTTGCTCAGCCTTTTTAACCTGTAGGTTTTAATATTTTGCCAGATTTGGGTTATTTTCAGCTATTATTTCTTTAGGTGTTTTTTCAGCCCTACCCTACTTCTGAGATTCTAGTGACACAATGTTGGATCTTTTTTTGTAGTCCCACAGGTCTCTGAGGCGCTGATCATTTATTTTTTCAGCCTATTTTCTCTGTGTTGTTCATGTTGTGTAATTTATTGTTCTGTCTTCCAGTTCACTGATTCTTTCCTTTGGAACCCTCCATTCTGCTATTGAACCCATCCACTGAGGGTTTTTTTTTTTCTTCCTGGTATTGTATATTTTAGTTCTAAAATTCCCACTTGGCTCTCTATAGCTTCCGTTTCTTTGATGAGAATTGTTTGTTTGTTTCAAGCATGTTTGTAATTGCTCATTGAAGTGTCGGTAGGATAGCTGCTTTAAAAAATCTTTGCCAGATATTTCTAACATCTCTGTCATCTTGGTGTTGGTATCTACTGATTATCTATTTCTACTCAAGTAGAGATTTTCCTGGTTCTTGGTATGTCTAGTGACTTTCAACTGAAACCTGAACCTTTTGGATATTATGAGACTCTGGATCTTCTGTTTTAGCTGGCCCTTTTTGACACACTTTGACGGGGAAGGGCACCTAGTTGGGGGCACACCATTACTGCCAGGTGAGGGCAGAAGTCTAGGTTTTCCACTTGGCCCTCATTAACACCTGGAGTTGGGGAGGGTCTCCTTATTACTGTTGGGTGGAGGTGTAGAGTTAGGGTTCCCCAGTAGGCCTCCTCTGATACCCAGTAGGCCTCCACTAATTACATATATGTATACACACACACACACACACACACACACACACACGCACACACACACACACACACATCTTATCTTAATCCCAAATATGATAGTACAGGATAACATTAAGGTTGTTTGACCTAAGGGCAGGATTTAGTAAGTATGTGAAAGAAATCTCAGAAGCATTCCCGCAACTGGGGTTAATTAGCATCCAGGATGAAGTTGTTTTACCCTTCACAGGGGTGGAAGTCCAGACTTCCCATATGGTCTCCACTGACATGGGGACATGATATGGTAGGAAGGTCTCACTGCCTCCCACTAGGGATGCTTCCTACGTGGCCTTCTCTGACATCACCCTGGACAGAGTGTGCTTCCTTTACAGCTTGGCAGATGTTAGAGGTCTAGGCTCTCCACTCGGCATTTGCTGGCATGAATGGGGGTGGGCCTGCAGTATTTTCTGTGGTGTTTGGCTGGAGTAGACAGTTGTCTGAAAGCTTTCTGTCTTGCTAGGCTGCCTCTGTCCTGGTTCCTTGGCTAGAGAGAGGAGTTCTTTTTTGGAGATTTTTTTTTTTTTGGTCTGAATTCAGCATTTACAGGTAGCTGGCTTCTTCAGCTCCAAGTCAGGGATCTATGAAGCAAAGAGAAAACCCAGGGAACTCACCACCATGGCATTCCTTAGGTCCCAAGGTCTCTAGCCGGTCTGCCTTCGCTTCATCTTTTAGAGAGTTATATTTGTTTTATATATAATGTCCAGTGTTTCTAGTTGCATTCTGTAGGAGGCATAGGGAGAAGTATGTCTATCTTCCCAGAAGCAGAAGTCCCCAATACAATGTGATTTTATTTATGTAAATTTTTAAAGTTGTATGTATTGTCACAGATATACATACTTTTAATAAATGTATGCATATATAAACTGGAAGGATATATAGTTAATTCACCATAGTGTTTATAACTGATCTTCCCTGATCACTACCACCCAATCTCAGTTTCCTCACACTTCTTTAGTTTTTTCTTATGGCATCTAGTATTGTCTGCCCTCATGTTGTGTGTTTATTTGTTTATTGTCTTTTTCCTCATACTAGAATGAAAACTCCAAGAGGGCAGGAACATTATCCATCCTGCTCACTGTTGCATCCTTAACACTTAGAATATGTAGTAAGCACTCAATAAGCATGTACTGAGTGAATAAATTAATGAAAAAGTGAATAAGAAAGGGGATAAAATGTATCAGTACTTTCTCTGTAATTAAAAACAAAACATTTTGAAAAGACTGAGAATATCACCTCTTTCTCCAATGAGAAGGCACATGGAAATGCAAGGGAGTATGAGAAACACAGTTATGGGCAGAATATGGACTCTTATTTTATAAGTCAATTAATCACAAATACTGCTATTTTAAGGAACCAATTACTTGTAACACAACTCACAACTGATCAAGACACACCAGTGGGAATGAGTACAGCTGGAAAGAAGCTCTCTATTGTTTTAATTCCTACTTTATTATTATTGTTTTTTTAAATTTTTTAAACAACTTTTAGGTTCAGAGGTACATGTGCAGCTTTGTTATATAGGTAAACTCGTGTCATAGGGGTTTGTCGTAGAGATTATTTTATCACCCAGGTACTAAGCCTAGTACTCAATAGTTATTTTTTCTGATCCTCTCCAGATGCTGGCAAGGTTGCAGAGCAAAGGGAACGCTTATACACTGTTGATGGGAGTGTAGATTAGTTCAACCATTGTGGAAAGCAGTGTGGTGATTCCTCAAAGAGCTAAAAACAGAACTACTATTTGACCCAGCAATCCCATTACCAGGTATATACGCAAAGGAACATAAAGACATATGCACCTGAATGTTTACTGAAGCACTGTTCACAATACCAAAGACATGGAATCAACCTAAATGCTCATCAATGACAGATTGGGTAAAGAAAATGTGGTACAGATGCACCATGGAATACTATGCAGCTGTAAAAAAGAATGAGATCATGTCTTTTGCAGAAAAATGGATGGAACTGGAGGCCATTTTCCCTAGCAAACAACTACAGGAACAGAAAACCAAATATCACATGTTCTCACATACAAGTAGCAGCCGCATAATAAGAACTCATGAACACAAAAAGGGGAACAACAGACCCTGGGGCATTCCTTCTTTTCTAGATAAGTTTTTCTTTTGGGATTTGAGCCTCTTTGATTTGAAATTTAGCATAGGCCCAGAAGAAGACTCTGTCCTCTGAGTTGAATTTTTCCTAATCTCCTGGAGAGGCAGCATTGGCTGCTAGCTAAGAGTACAGCCCCTGGGGCCAATGCTATGGAGTGAATGTGTCTCCCAAAATTTGTGTGTTGGAAACTTAATCCCCAGCACAACAGTGTTGGGTAGTGAGGCCTTTGGGGAGGTGTTTAGATCCTAAGGGCTTCGCCCTCATAAATGGATTAATGCCACTATAAAAAGGGCTTGTGGGAGTGGATTTTCTCTCTCTTGCCCTTCTGCCTTCCACCATGTGAGGACACAAAAAGAAGTTCCACACCAGATGCTGGCATCTTGATCTTGGACTCCCCAGGCTTCAGAACTGTGAGAAATAAATTTCTGTTCTTTATTAATTACTCAGTCTCTGATATTCTGTCATAGCAGCACAGAACAGACTGAGAAAGCCAGTCTGTCAGTGTTCAAGTTCTGGCTTGACCATTTGCTCACCAGGCAAGGGAACTAATCTGTAAGCCTCATTTTTCCCATCTATAAAATGGGAATAATAATAGCATCTACCTCTAAGGGTGGCTGTAGATTGAATTACTACTTATAAAATGCTTAGAATGGTGTCTGAAACACAGTAAGAGCTCAATTAAAATTGTCTATTGCCAGTCTCTTGTTAATAGCTTATAAGATTGAAATTATTAATTATTAACTATTAACATGCAAGAGTGCCAGGTAAAATGCAGGTTGAACAAAACTAAAGCCAGGCACTTTTGTGGTTGGCCACAATAGGCAAGGTGCTAATGACTATGGTCACCAACTGCCCAGAACCAACCCCTGCCAATGCCAGGAAGACCTTACAGAGAAGAGCCTAAGCCAAAAGAGGTGCCCACGTTTGCCTGGAGGTTGGCAAAGGGAAGACTCATTAAAAAAGACAAGCAAAGACTGCAGGGAGGGGCTTCACCAATCTGGCTGTCCTTTCCAGCCCTTGTTGCTTTCTCACACACTGTCCTGCCTTGAGAGCAGGATTTCCTTCCTTTCCCTCTGACCTCAGAGGCACCCCACTCTAAGTGGGTCTATTTCATCTCTCTGTGCCCTCATCCTGCAGGGATCCTTGAGATGCTGTGTCAGGCTGAACTCTAGTGTTTGCAAAGCTAATGATCACTTGGAGCAGCCAGGGCTTCTCTGGGGCAGGCCCGAAGGAAAGCTCAGGAGGGGGCCCCTGCTTTAACCTTGGCTCTAAGTCTGTTGGAGAAAACTCAGGATTTCCTGAGCCTAAAGCCAGAGTTGCCATCAGGTTCTCTATTAGTCCTATTTGTGTTCTATTAGTCTGTTGGTGACCACCTTGCTGCATTACCCTGGGATAATCCAGGCTTGTTTTGCTCTACCCTAGGTCTGTGAGGTGAATGGCTGCCCAGTAATCCTACTGCCAGTATTCAATGAGAATACACATGCTCACTTTGTTCCTGCCTGTGTCAACCGTAGCAGCTTCGCAGTCTTAACCACTGGGTCTAACCTTCTTGGCCTTTTCCTTTTACCTCAACTCTGCTCAGTCTCGAACTTGCCCTTCATTCCTGAGCTTTGATTATATTCTCTCAGAGTTGACCCTAATTCTGGCCTCCAGGGCTCCGTAACTATTATTCACAACCAACCCTTGGACGAAGCCTGATCCCAGCTGTCCCAAGGAATCATCCTGTTTGGTCCAGACCTGACCCCTGGATCCTGCCCCATCACAGGCTCTTGAGGCTGGTTGGGGAGGGAATGGAACTGGTTCATGGGGCCTGGTTGTATGCTTGAGGCTGACACTGTCATATATAATGAACCTAAGCCCACATGGCACTGTCCACCCCAGCCATGGCTGAATCAGAGGGGAGGCCAAGAGTTTGTGAGCGGAGCACCAGATGAGTCTGATAGAAACTTTCAGACCCCTGTAGGTGGGGAGTTAGACTTGAGCTTCTTACATAAACCCAGGAGGCACTGAAGACTGGTCCATCCATTAAACCAGAAGTAAAAAAAACAAAAACCAAAGACCAAAACCCTCTGCTATCCAGTCTGGGAAAGCAGAAGAAGCTGCACTTTGCCCAGGTCAGTGGATAGAAGAAGAGTTGCCTGTGAGCAATTCGAGGCTGAGCCTGAACTGTGTGCGTGTGTGAAGTTCAGATTCACACCACGTGAGTGATGCAGGAACATAAAGTCACGCAGGAACTCCAGGCAAGGAATGGAACATAAACACTGCCCTGAAGCCCTCAGAATCCCAGCATAAGCTGATGAGAAGCTAAAAGATGCCTGCATATCCTAGGGTGCTGGAACTTCCATGGAGAATCACCCTGCTGAAGACAAGCTAGCGGGAAAGATTCCAAGCCATGAGAAGAAATGAATTCGTGAGAGGGAGCAGCCACAGACACACAAATAAGATTGCATCCCAAGAAGGAGAGATGATAAAACAATCTGGAAGAAACCTTAACATAGGTACACAGAAGAAAGTGCTGGTGTCATGAGAGCCAAGAGGAGGAGCACCTAACTGATCACTGAGAGAGTGACACCTGGTCTTAGGCTTAGAAGAGGAGTAGAAGAGAGCCAGTGAAGTCAGGGAAGGCTTCCAAGGCAAAAGGACCAGCAAAAGGTAAGAAATAGTCCAGTTTGTGTGAATGTGAGCCCACAGCAAGTGAGAGCTGCTGACGAAGTGTGAGGCAAGTGCGGGAGGCGAGGCTAGAGGCAGATAGGGGCCAGAAGTTGAAAGCCAGTACATTTTGCTAATTTCTTTCTTTTCTTTTCTTTTCTTTTTTTTGGTAAGACATAGAGTCTTGCTATGTTGCCGAGGCTGGCCTTGAACTCTTGAGCTCAAGTGATCCTCCTGCCTCAGCCTCGATCTTTCTGCCCCAGCCACCTGAGTGTCTGGGACCACAGGTGCACGCCACCATGTCTGGCTTAATTTCTTAGACCTCATCCTAAACTGTAACAAGAAACAACTCCAAAATAGTCTTTGATGTTTTTCAGCTGAAAGCCATTTATCTCCTTCCATGAAAGTTTAGGGCCAGTTTTGCAACCAGACTCTTGCAACAGCAGCTTTTGCCAGTGTGGACTCTGAAAAATGAAATGCATGTGGTGTGTTCCATTGCTCAAGCTGAATGCAATGCACAAAGTAATCTGGGCCTCTCAGAGGAAGGGAAAAGAAGGAGCTGCCTGAAGTCAAGTTTGTTTTTTAGAGCTGTGTGCACCCTGTTGCTCACTCTTTGGGCCCAGGAGAATGAGGTTACAGCCAGCTGGCCTTTGCCACCAAGTGCCACAGTCTAAACAGCTTCACAGGCAAGGATTTGGACCAGCCCCCAGGCCCCTTGGCCCACTGCTCAGTTCTTACTGAGCAGATCCACACATGGATCCCAGGCACGAGTTGGGAAGTCTGTTCCACATCCAGCTGAAGGTGTGAATGACTGCAGTCAACCCACTAAATGATTGGAGACTGATCTTAAGGGAGGGAGAGTATTATCTATGCCTTTCAAGGATGTGTCAGCTCCCCCTTTCTCCCTCTGCCCAGTTTTGGATTGTGGAATGATGGCTGAGTAACAGGTGCCAAATACAGCCTCACTTCTGCCCACTGACTTCCCAAGCGTCTCTTAGGAGGTTCATGACTGGACCCATCCCCAGGCTCTACCACAGGGAAGGTGATCTTGGGCGAATCTCTGAAACAGGGCTTTTGCCTGTGGTGTGTAATGTGTGAAAAAGCCAGGGATGGTGGGATATGGAGAATGCTTTGAAGCTCAGGCAGTCCGTCAATTCTCCCAGAATGCCTGGCAGGGATGCAGCTGGCTGCCTTCCTGTGCCCATGGCAGACATAACTATCAACACATGTCTCAGTGATCTATTGCCACAATCAATGCAAGCCACCCAGAATTCAGTGGCTTATAACAAATGTCTGTTTAGCCCAAGAGAGTCTTTGGGTCAGTGATTCAGGCTGGATGACTGGTCTTGGCTAGGCTTCCTCACGTGACCTGCAGGGTGGCAGGCTGTCAATTGGGGGTCACCTGTCTGGGGCTTAGCTGGGGAGCTTTGGCTGTGCAGGGAAAACTTTCTGGAAAACTCTGTCATCCTTCCAGAGGCTGTCCGGGCACGTTCTTATGGCAAACTTGGAGGTGCAAGAACAGAAGTGGCAACCTGCCGGCATTTTTGAAGCTTCTGTCATGTCACAACCTTGGCCAAACTCAGAATGAAGGGGGAAATTCACACCACTCTCGATGGGAGGAGCCCAAAAGTCACATTATAAGGGTGCGAATACAGTGAGGGGTGAAGATTTGGGGCACTTAATCAGTTTACCAAAACACTTTTCAGCTCAGTCCTCCACAACTGCTACCAATCGATTGAGTTCAGACACGACATAAAAGCTGTTTGCCATTACAACTCTAAATACACAATTTTCAAGCTAGGTTTTGTGTAGCCCTGCAGTTCCGAAAGAGTGCTTCAGGGAACTCTGCAGGGACTGGGGTGATGGAAGGAGGTGGAGGATAAAAGGCAGGGTTCTGGGTTCTCTTGCTCACTTAGAGCTCATCCACTCTTACTTGTTTTATTTATTTATAAATCTAAAAACCTCAGTCTTTTAGATCCTGCAACCAGAAACTGGCTCACTGTCACTCTGCCACATTCTATTGGTCAAAGTAATCAATTACTAACCTAAATTTAAATGGGGCCTGGCTAGTTTTTGTATTTTTTGTAGAGACAGGTTTTCACCATGTTGGCCAGGCTGGTCTCAAACTCTACTTCCTTTTCCTGGAAGGTTCACTTTGAGAGGAGCTAGCCGTCATGTAAGTAGTCTGACTACTCTCAGACTGCCATACTTGTAAGAAAACTCAAGCTAGCCATGTGGAGACAGATGCCTGGTCAGTCCTGAGAGGTTGTAGCTCTCTCAGCCTAGGAAGTATAAAGCCTTCCCAAGACCCAGCCCCAGCCACCATCTGACCAAACTGTATGAAAAATCCCAAGTGACAATCACTCAGCTGAGCCCAGTCAATCCACAGGGGCATGAGAGACATTAATAAGGTATTATAAAAAAATTTTTTATTGGGATGTAATTCACATACCACACAGTTTCCCAATTTAAAGTGTACAATTCAGTTGTTTTTAGTATAATATATTCACAGTTTTACAGTCATCACTACAATCTAATTTTAGAACACTTTCATCACCCCCAAAGAAATCCTGCAACCTCTAGCCATCACTTCTCATTTCCCTCCTTCCCTAACCCCTTCACCCTGGGGCAACCATTAATCTACTTTCTATCTATGTAGATTTGCCTATTCTGGACAATAGGGAGTCTTTTCCCCCATTGCTTTCATAGAAATGGAATCAATCATATATGGCCTTTTGTGACTGGCTTTTTAAACTAGCACCATGTTTTCAAGGGTCATCCACGCTGTAGCATGTATAAGAACTTCATTTCTTTTTACTGTCAGTAATATCCCTTTGTATGGATAGATCACATTTTATCCATCCATTCTTCAATTGATGGACATTCGATTGCTTCCTTTTTTTGGCTATTTGTGAATAATGTTCCTATGAGCATTGCTGTATAAGCTTTTATGTGAACATACGTTTTCAGTTCTCTTGGGCATATATCTAGGCTAGCAACTTCTTTTTTAAACTTTTATTTTAGGTTCAGGGGTACATGTGCATGTTTGTTTTGTAGGTGAACTCATGTCACTGGGATTTGTTGTACAGATGATTTCATCACCCAGGTATTAAGCCCAGTACCCAATAGTCATCCATGTCTTTGTGATTGTGAATAGCATTACAATAAACATTCGTGTGCATGTGTCTTTATGGTAGAATGATTTATATTCCTCTGGGTATATACCTAATAATGGGATTGCTGGGTTGAATGGAAGTTCTGCCTTTAGCTCTTTGAGGAATTGCCACACTGCTTTCCACAATGGTTGAGCTAATTTGCACTCCCACCAACAGTGTATAAGTGTTCCCTTTTCTCTGCAACCTCACCAGCATCTGTTATTTTTTGACTTTTTAATAATAGCCATTTTGGTTAGTAAGTGATAGTACCTCATTGTGGTTTTGATTTGCATTTCTCTAATGATCACTGATAGTGAGCTTTTTTTCATATGCTTGTTGGCCACATGTATGTCTTCTTTTGAAAAGTGTCTGTTTATGTCCTTTGCCCATCCTTTAATGGGGTTGTTTGTATTTCTCTTGTAAATTTGTTTAAGTTCCTTATAGATGCTGGATATTAGACCTTTGTCCGATGCATAGTTTGCAAATATTTTTTCCCATTCTGTAGGTTGTCTGTTTATTCTGTTGATAGTTTCTTTTGCTGTGCAGAAGTTCTTTAGTTTAATTAGATCCCATTTGTCAATTTTTGTTTTTGTCGAGGTTGCTTTTTGGCATCTTGTCATGAAATCTTTGCCCGTGCCTATGTCCAGGATGGTATTGGCCAGGTTGCCTTCTGGGTTTTTATAGTTTTGAGTTTTACATTTAAGTCTTTAATCCATCTTGAGTTGATTGTTGAATATGATGTAAGGAAGGAATCCAGCTTCAGTCTGCTGCATATGGCCAGACAGTTATTCAAGTACCATTTATTGAATAGGGAGTCTTTTCCCCATTGCTTGTTTTTGTCAGCTTTGTCAAAGATCAGATGGTCATAGGTATGCAGCCTTATTTCTGGGCTATTCTGTTCCATTGGCTTATGTATCTGTTTTTGTACCAGTACTATGGTTTTTTGTTGTTGTTGTTGTTGTTACTATAGCCCTGTAGCATAGTTTGAAATCGGGTAACATGATGCTTCCAGCTTTGTTCTTTTTGCTTAGGATTGCCTGGACTATTTGGGCTCTTTTTGGGTTCCATTTGAAATTTAAAATAGTTTTTTCTAGTTCTCTGAAGAATGTCATTGGTAGTTTGATAAGAATAGCATTCAGTCTGTAAATAAATTCTTTGGGCAGTGTGGTCATTTTAATGATATTGAATCTTTCTATCCATGAACATGGGCTCTTTTTCCATTTGTTTGTGTCTTCTCTGATTTCTTTGAGCAGTGTTTTGGAATTTTCACTGTAGGGATCTTTCATCTCCCTGGTGAGCTGTATTCCTAGGTATTTTATTCTTTTTGTGGCATTGTGAATGGGATTGCCTTCCTGATTTGACTCTTGGCTTGGCTGTTGTTGATGTATAGGAAAGCTAGTGATTTTTGTACATTGATTTTGTATCCTGAAACTTTGCTGAAGTTGTTTATCAGCTGAAGGAGCTTTGGGGCTGCGACTATAGGGTTTTCTAGACATAGAATCATGTCCTCTGCAAACAGGGAGGGTTTGACTTCCTCTTTTCCTGTTTGGATGCCCTTTATTTCTTTCTCTTGCCTGATTACTCTGACTAGGACTTCCAATACCATGTTGAATAGGAGTGGTGAGAGGGAAGATTTACTTTACCAAATATCAGCTGGAAGTTAAACTCTTGAGGTTTAACTCACCTGGAAGGTGAGGTCACGAACAAGGAGTCAAGGCAGCCCTAGGCACTCCCCACAGAGCCAGTAATGGACACACAGCCAGGGAGCAGGGACACAGGGAGGAGACATCAGATGCACTTTGAGGATGAAATAGCTATTGCCTTTTTCCCAATTCACGTTACAGGGGCAACCTGAAACGTATCAAAGACACAGCTCCCTTGTGCACCTTGGGCATCTCTTTTAAGAAGAAAGGAGAAGGAGGAGAAAGGGGCATTTATGGAGCATCTGCTCCTTTTGGGTTCAGCATAAAGAACTCTTCTTACACAGGCTAATTTAAGCCCTCCCAGGATGGAGGTATTGTCATCCTCATTTTACTAATTAGGATTCCCCTTTAACCACATTCAATAGCTATTTTAAAATTTGAGGCAGGGAGTGGTGGCTCATGCCTGGAATGTCTGCACTTTGGGAGGCCAAGGTGGGAGGATGGCTTGAATCCAGGAGTTCAAGACCAGCTTGGGCAACATGATGAGACCCCATCTCCACCACCAAAAAACAAATAAACAAAAACCCCCCAAAAAAAGGAAGAAAGAAAGAAAGAAAAGAAAGAAAAATAAAAAGAAATTAACCAGGCATGGTGGCATGAGCCTGTAATTCCTGCTACTCTGGAGGCTGAGTTGGGAAGATCACTTGAGCCTGAGAGGTCAAGGTTGCAGTGAGTCATGATCCCGCCACTGCACTCCAGCCTGGGTGACAGAGCAAGACCCTGTCTCCAAAAAAAAAAAAAAAAAGGTTGAAACTGAGTTTTGTTGAGCCATATTAAGTATAGATGCTTCAAGAAAATCCCTAAAGATCAGAAAACTTCAGGTGCATTGTGATCTTGTGATAATATACAACTGGATTCTTTCCTTGGGAGAATGGGATATGTTAGAATTGCTTAACTATGGTTGGGGTGTGGAGAGGAGGAGGAGGTAGTTGGGAGAGAGAGGGCAAAAGAGTGCAAGCATGAGCAGCCAGGAGGAAGAAAGATCTTTTGCTTTGAAGGCAACTGATAAGATGGTCGTTGAAACATGTTTGAGCATCAGAAGTGTGGCCCTGGCTGACTGCCACTTTATACTGGGCACTCTGCATGCCTTATTTTCTTTAACTTTCACAACAGCCATAGGCAAGGAACCTGGGTCATCCCAGAGGTCAATAAGTGTGCCAAAAGCTACATGGCCAATAACTGGAAAGGTAGTATTTGAGTCCTAGACTTGGTGATTCCAAAAGTTTCCACTGGGCCTTCTCAAATTCATGCCAAATCACAAGCCCTCTCTCCAATCCTCCACCTCTAAACTTTCTTTTCTTTTCTTGATTTAATGGAAAATCTTATGCCTCTGAGACTCCAATATTCCTGCAGCTTTTTCCAGGAGGTATGTCAGGGAGAGGAAAGGGGGTTGTGCTTTTATTCCCATCCCTCTTGGATCAAAGCAACTGAAGATGGAGCCAATGTCCACCTTGCAGTTTCCAGGCTGCTGTCTCCTCCTTTCCTGAAATCTCTGAGCTCTGCAACTCTTGGCATCTGCATCCCTCCACAATGTACAGACACATCTTGGTTTATTGCATTTTGCTTTATTGAATTTTGCAGATACTATGTTTTTTTACAAATTGAAGGTTTGTGGCAACCTTGCATTGAGCAAGTATATTGGTGTCATATTTCCAATATCATGTGCTCTGTCACATTTTGGTATTTCTCACAGTATTTCAAACTTTTCATTATTATTATTATTATTATTATATCTGTTATCATCATCTGTAATCAGTGATTTTTGATGTTACTATTGTAATTATTTTAGGCTGCCATGAACTGCACCCATATGAGAAAGCAAACTGAATTGATAAATGTTGTGTGTGTGCTAACAGCTCCACTGACCTGTGGTTCCCCAGTCTCTCTCCCTCTCCTCAGCCCTCCCTATTCCTTGAGATGCAAGCAATGTTGAAATTAGGCCAATTAATAACCCCACAGTGGCCTGTAAGTGAAAGGAAGACTTGCATCCCTCTCACTTTGAATCAAAAGTTAGAAATGATTAAGCTTAGTGAGGAGGGCATGTAAAAAAACTGAGATAGGCTGAAAGCTAGGCCTCTTGTGCCAAACAGTTAGCCAAGGTGTAAATGCAAAGGAAAAGTTCTTGAAGGAAATTAAAAATGCTACTCCAGTGAACACATGTATGATAAGAAAGTGAAGCAGCCTTATTGCTGAAATGGAGGAAGTTTTAGTGGTCTGGATGAAAGATCAAACCAGCCATAACATTCCCTTAAACCAAAGCCTAATCCAGAGCAAGGCCCTAACTTGCTTCAATTCTATGAAGGCTAAGAGGGGTAAGGAAGCTGCAGGAGAAAAGTTGGAAGCTAGCACAGGTTGGTTCATGAGGTTTAAGGACAGAAGCCATCTCTATAACATTAAAGTGCAAGGTGAAGCAGCAAGTGCTGATGTAGGAGCTGTAGCAAGTTATCCAGAAAAGTTAGCTAAGATCATTGATGAAGGTGGCTGCACTAAACAACAGATTTTTTTTTATTATTATACGTTAAGTTCTAGGGTACATGTGCACAATGTGCAGGTTTGTTACATATGTATACATGTGCCATGTTGGTGTGCTGCACCCATTAACTCGTCATTTACATTAGGTATATCTCCTAATGCTATCCCTCCCCCCACCCCACAACAGGCCCCAGTGTGTGATGTTCCCCTTCCTGTGACCAAGTGTTCTCATTGTTCAGTTCCCACCTATGAGTGAGAACATGTGGTGTTTGGTTTTTTGTCCCTGTGATAGTTTGCTGAGAATGATGGTTTCCAACTTCATCCATGTCCCTGCAAAGGACATGAACTCATCCTTTTTTATGGCTGCATAGTATTCCATGGTGTATATGTGCCACATTTTCTTAATGCAGTCTATCATTGTTGGACATTTGGGTTGGTTCCAAGTCTTTGCTATTGTGAATAGTGCTGCAATAAACATACGTGTGCATGTGTCTTTATAGCAGCATGATTTATAATCCTTTGGGTATATACCCAGTAATGGGATGGCTGGGTGAAATGGTATTTCTAGTTCTAGATTCTTGAGGAATTGCTACACTGTCTTCCACAATGGTTGAACTAGTTTACAGTCCCACCAACAGTGTAAAAGTGTTCCTATTTCTCCACATCTTCTCCAGCACCTGTTGTTTCCTGACTTTTTAATGCTCGCCATTCTAACTGGTGTGAGACGGTATCTCATTGTAGTTTTGATTTGCATTTCTGTGATGGCCAGTGATGATGAGCATTTTTTCATGTGTCTGTTGGCTGCATAAATGTCTTCTTTTGAGAAGTGTCTGTTCATATCCTTCACCCACTTTTTGAAGGGGTTGTTAAATGTAGATGAAACAGCCTTCTATTTGAAGAAGATGTCATCTAGGACTTTCATAGCTAGAGAGGAGAAGTCAACGCAGGGCTTCAAAGCTTTAAAACACAGGCTGACTCTCTCATTAGGGGCTAGTGCAGCCTGTGACTCTCAGTTGAAGCCAATGCTCATTTACCATTCCAAAAATCCTAGGGCCCTTCAGAATTTTGCTAACTCTATTCCATGCTCTAGAAGTGAAACAAGGCCTGGATGACAGCACATCTGTTTACAACATGGTTTACTGAATTTGTTGAAACCCATTGTTGAGACCTATTGCTCAGAAAAAAAAGATTCCTTTCAAATACTGACAATGTACCTGGTCACTCAAGAGCTCTGATAGAGATGTACAAAGTGATTAAGTTGTTTTATGCCTGCTAACACAACATCCATTTTGCAGCCCATGGATCAAGGCGTAATTTTGACTTTCAAGTCTCAATAGTTAAGGAATATATTTCATAAGGCTATAGTGGCCATAGATAGTAATTCCCTTGAATGATCTGGGCAAAGTAAATTGAAAACCTTTTGGAAAGTATTCACGATTCTAGATGCCATTAAGAACATTTGTGGTTCATGGGAAGAGGTCAAAAGATCAACATTAATAGGAGTTTGGAAGAAGTTGATTCTAGCCCTCACGAATGACTTGGAAGGGTTCAAGACTTCAGTGGAGGAAGTAGCTGCAGATGTAGTAGAAATAGCAAGAGAACTAGAATTAGAGTGGAGCCTGAAGATGTGACTGGATTGCTGCAATCTCGTGACAAATTTTAAATGAATGAGGAGTTGCTTCTTATGGATGAACAAAGAAGTGGTTTCTTGAGCTGGAATTTCCTTCTGGTGAAGATGCTGTGAACACTGTTGAAATAACAACAGTTTAGAATGTTACACAAACTTAGTTGGGAAAGTAGCAGCAGGGTTGGAGAAGACTGACTCCAATTTTGAAAGAAGTTCTATGGTGAGTAAAAGGCTGTCAAAGAGCATTACATGCTACTGAGAAACCTTTTGTGAAAGGAAGAGTCAATCGATGTGGCAAACTTCACTGGTGTCTTATTTTCAGAAATTGCCACAGCCACCCCAGCCTTCACAACCACCACCGTGATCAGTCAGCAGCCATCAACATCAAGGCAAGACCCTTCACCAGCAAAAACACTATGACTAGCTGAAGGCACAGATGATCGTTAGTGTTTCTTAGCAATAAAGTATTTTTACATTAATGTTTGCTCATTGTTGTTTTTAGATATATTGCTACTGCACACTTAATAGTCTATAGTAAAATGTGAACACAACTTTTATATGCACTGGGAAATGAAAACATTTGTGTGACTCACTTTATTGTGATATTCACCTTATTGGAGTGGTCTGGAATAGAACCAGCAATGTCTCCAAGGTATGTCTGTAATTTTTGTGCGTCCTGTTCTCCAACCAACTACTTTCCTCTTTTGGCACGACTCAACATTTTTCAACACTGAAGGACAAATTTAAGATATATTGTTCCTACTCCTGTCCTTCCACCAGCCACGTCCCTATTGCTTGTTTCCTCACACTTCTCCTTGGCCATCCTAGATTCCATAGCCCAGCATTACTGTCACACATCTTTAACTGCCATGCCTGTCTCCCACCATGGAACTCATCTGGCAAAACCCTTACCCTGGTTCCATCCAACCTCCACTCACTCCTTGCCTGGCAGCTGGAGGAGGCTGGAGAATCTGCTGGATTGTGCTCACTTGCCCACTTGAGATTCACAACCACTGACTTCAAATGGGGCCCTACATGTGTCCCTGAAACTTTCCATGTTCCCTTGTACCTGCACTCTCACAGTGCATACATGATGCATGTCTTTCCTCACACCTCCACCACCTCCTCCTCATTTCTCACTCCTCTGAAGTCCAAGCTTCCTCCTGCACTGAGAAGATAGAAGCAATTGGAGAAGAGGAGGGCTATTTCCCCACCACTTCTTCAAACTTCTTTTCTTTTTCTTTTTTTTTGAGATGGAGTCTTGCTCTGTTACCAGGCTGGAGTGCAGTGGTACCATCTCGGCTTACTGCAAGCTCCGCCTCCCGGGTTCATGCCATTCTCCTGCCTCAGCCTCCAGAGTAGCTGGGACTACAGGTATGTGCCACCACGCCCGGGTAATTTTTTATATTTTAGTAGAGACAGGGTTTCACCATGTTGGCCAGGATGGTCTTGATCGCCTGACCTTGTGATCCGCCTACCTTGGCCTCCCAAAGTGCTGGGATTACAGGCTTGAGGCACCGTGCCCGGCCTTCAAACTTATTTTCATTGGTCCCATAAACTCTACCATCCCTCCTGTTTCTGTAGTTGAATCCAATGCTGTTATCTGAAGCCAGCGCCTCACTTTTCTACGGAGTCTGCATTCTCTCACCTATAAACATGCTGTAATTGCTCCCACTCAAACACGAAACAAAATGAACAATAACACATTTCTGCCTTGTCCCCACAACCCTTTCAACACCTGCTCCATTGATTTACTCTGTATTAGACCTTTCTTGAAAGAGTTGCCTGCACTCTCTGTCTCCAGACTCTTGCCACCTTTCTTTCTGAACCACTTAAGTCAGGGGTTCACCCCACGATTACACTAAGACGACTCTTTTCCAGATCACCAGTGACCTCCATCTTGCCACATCCACTGATTGGTTCTCAGTGTTCATCTTGCTCAAACTCTCATCAACATGTGACAGTTTGCCACTCCCTCCTCTTGCCTTCTGGGTGTTCTTTCTCACCTCTCCCCACTGGCCACTCCTTTCACAGTCTCCTTTGCTGCCAACACTCATTCTCCAACCTCTGTAAAGTGCCCTGAGGATCACTGCTGAAGCCTCTCCCCATACTCACTCCCTAGACGAACTCATTCAGTCTCACAGCTTCAGAGACCACTGAAGGGCTGACAACTCCCAGCTATACATCTCCAGCTCAGAGTTCGCCACCAAACTCCAGCTGTGTCTATGTAACTGCTGAGTTCACATCTCCACTTGAATGTTTTGTTAGTCAGCTCAAGTTGCCATAACAAAAAAACCACGACTGGATGAACAACAGAAACTTATTTTCTCACAGTTCTGGAGGCTGGAAGTCTGCAATCAGGTTTTAGGCAGTCTTGCTTTCTCCTGAGGCCTCTTTTTCTGACTTGCTCATGGCCACTTCCATGTGTCTGCGTGGCCTTTTCTTTCATATTGGATTAGGACCCCACCCTCATGACCAATTTTTTTTTTTTTTTTTTGAGACAGACTTTAGCTCTGTCGCCCTGGCTGGACTGCAGTGGCATGATATAATCACAACTTCCTGCAACCTTGAACTCCTGGGCTCAAGCGATCCTCCTGCCTTAGTCTCCTGAGTAGTGAGGACTACAGGTGCATGCCACCACACCCAGTTACATTTTAAATTTTTTTTGTAGAAATAGAGTCTCTTTATGTTGCCCAGGCTGGTCTTAAACTCCTGGTATAAAGCAATCCTCCTGCCTTGGTCTCCCAAAGTGCTGGGATTATAGGCATGAGCCACTGTACTTGGCCTTAGTTTAATCTTAATTACCTTGATAAGGCCCTATCTCCAAATACAGTCACATTGGGAGCTAGGACCTCAACATAAAAATTTGGTGAGGGCACAATTCCATCTGAAACGGATGTCCAGTGGGCACCTTGTCTTCTTGGTGAATGGCAGTTCCATCCTTCTAGGTGCTCAGGCTGAAACCCTAGACTCCCCTCTTTCTCGCTTGCTGCACATTTCAATCCACCAGCAAATCCTGTTGTCTCTGCTTTAAAAATGTACATGGATTCTAACTGCTTCTTTCTGCTTTCACTGCCATCACCCTGATCCAAACCATCATCGTTTTAAAACTGTATTAAGAAAATGGCCTCTTGCACTGTCTCCTGTTTCTGCCTTTGGCCTTTAAAATCTTTTATCAATGTGCCAGTAAGAGTAATCCTTCTAAAACAGAAGTCAGGCCATGTCACTTTCTGTTCAACCCCCTGCCACAGGAGATCCCATCTCATTCTTTTAGTGACCAGAAAAGCCCTGTGGGACACTTCTCTGATTGCCTAGCATTTTGTGGCTTGCTCCCACTATTCAGCCACACTACTCTCCTTGCAGTACCTTGAGGCACGTTCTTACCTCAGGGCCTTTGCATTTGCTGTTCCCTCCAGCTGAAATGCTCTTGCACTGGATATTATGTGTTGTGTTTCCATCATCTTTGTCAGATATCTGCTCAAATATGACATTTTCAGCCGGGCGTGGTGGCTCATGCCTGTAATCCGAGCACTTTGGGAGGCCGAGGCGGGTGGATCACCTGAGGTCAGGAGTTTGAGACCAGCCTGGACGTGGCAAAACCCCGTCTCTACTAAAAATACAAAAATTAGCCAGGCATGGTGGCAGGCACCTGCGATCCCAGCTACTCGGGAGGCTAAGGCAGAAGAATCGTTTGAATTCGGGAGGCAGAAGTTGCAGTGAGCTGAGATCATGCCACCGTACACCAGCCTGGGCAACAGAGCGAGACTCCATCTCAAAAAAAAAAAAAAAAAAAGACATTTTCAGAGAGGTGCTCTTTGACTATCTTACAAAAAATAGTGCTCCCACTCTTGCTGTGCAAACTCAATTTCCTGTATCCTACTCTACGTATTTTCAAAGCAGTCATCGCCATATGGTATACTCTCTCTAGATTATTTTCTTGGGCATTTGCCTATTGTCACCTTTTCTTCTCACTAGCATGTGGCTCCATGAGGGCAAATACTTAATCTGTTATGTTCACTGGGGCATCTCCAGAACTTGCCTGAAAGAAACCCAGTAGGTGTTCAATAAGTTCTGGAGGGATGAATGAATGACTCCTCTCACTGTAAGGGAGTTTGGGATATGTAGTCTATCTGGGCACATTTCTATCTGTTCTCTTTGCAGGGGAGAAACGGATGAGGATGTTGGATAAGCAGCTCAGCATGTTCCCCAGCATGTAAGGGAATCAGGTCGAGTTCTACACTCTCCTTCTTGGTACACATCCTCAGAATGCAGGAAGTGCCTGTGCTTGCTGTGAGTCTTTGTGGACAGAGGCAGGATCATGCTGGCTAGAATCTAGTGGACAAGGTAAGGAAACATAAGCATTGAAGAGGGGTAAGCATTTGTTGTATGAGGTTATGGGAGGTCCTGTCTCAAGAAAGAGGGTCGCACAGACCCCTGGGAAGACTGGGCTCTGTGCACTGGAGCTGGTGGGTAGAGATATGGGGATCATAGGCCTGATTTCCAGAGTGTGGCATGGAATTGTGCTGGGTGTGTATCTTAGTCTATTTTGTGCTGCTATAACAGAATAGCTGAGATTAGGTAATTTATAGTGAACAGAAATTTATTTTTTATGGCCCTGGAGTCTAAGTCCAGAATCAAGGTTTGGCATCTTGTGAGGCCTTCTTGCTGCATCATTACATGGCAGAAGGTGAGAGGGAAAGAGGTAAAGTGCACACAAGAGAGAGAAGAACAAATGTGTTCCTCTATAGTGAACCCATTCCCATGATAATTAACATACTTCCACAATCATGGCATTAATTCATTCATGAAGTCAGAGTCATCATGGCCTAATTACCTCTCCAGAGACCCATCTCTTAGTACTGTTACAATGGCAATTAAATTTCAACATGAGTTTTGGAGGGAACATTCAAACCATAGCAGCATGGTTCATTCTTCATGTTCACCTCTGAGCATACTCCCGCCCTTGCTGTTTCTGTCCTTGAGGCTTTGCCTTTCATCCCCAAGCCTGGCCTCAGCCCATACTCTATTGTACCAATGCCAAAAATTGAGGTTTAAAGTCTCACTGAGTAATTCTTAACCAAAGATATATTGTAAACCAACAGTCGCTGAATTCTACTTGCTCACCTGTGGATATTAGTTGGGTATGTAAGTTAGTGTTTGCTGCTTAAAATAGCAACTGTTTATGAGCTCACAATTCTGTGGGTTTGCAATTTGGACTGGGATCAGTGGGGTGGTTCTTCTGCTCTCAGTTGGGCTCACACATTCAACTGCAGCCAACTTCTGTTTTGGCTGAGGCTGGCCGGTCTAGGGCTAGGATGGCTTATCTCTACTTTGTGTGGTCCCTCATAGTTGGCAGGCTAGCACAGGCTTGCTTACATGGCAGCCCCACAGGGCTCTGAGGGAGCAAATAAGAGCATGCATGGCTTATTGAGGCCTAAGCTCAGATCCCAAGCTCCATCACATCTATTACATTCTGTTGGTCAAAGCAAGTCGTCACAAGGGCTAGTGTATGAACCACACAACTATGAATGAGAAAGGAGAGAGATATTTCTTCATCCGGGGGCCTGTTTTTTATAGGCCCTCAGTCTGCTCCTCTCATTCCCAGCAGTAGTGAGTTCCATGGAGACCTCTGTCTTCTGCCCTTGGACTAGACAGCTGTGTCTGTGAGCTCTGTGACCATTTTTTTCAGACAGGCTTCATAGAAGCTCTCAGAGACATGTTTTTGCTTAAGAGCCTTTTGATTTTCTTGGTCAGTTGTCATAGCTGGAGCTTTTTGGCAAGGCTTCAGCCATTCATATGTAATCCTGTGCACTGATTAATGGAGGTGGTTTCACTTTTATTGTCCCTCTGTGGCAGCCTGTCTCCCCAGTGGCTGGGACAGAAGCTGCTCACAGGTCTGTGGCTATTGATGAGCAGAGCCAGAGACCTGCTGTGCTCATTCCGGGACATGGTGGGGATGGAGGTATGGGTCACATCCTGCTGTATGACCTTGGCCAACAGTTTTAACTTTTCCTAACTGCCTCCCAAAGTGTCATTTCCCTCATATTTATAAATTATATGATAAGACTCCCTTTTGCTATCGTCAGTTTGTCCCGCTACTGGACCATCAGCATACAAACATGCTATCATTGTTCCTATCATAAAATGTTGATCTTCTCTTGACTCCATGTCTCTTTTCCCACTACTCTTCAGCAATGAACTCTTTAAAAATATAACTATACTCACTATCCCAATATGTAGGCTTCCATTTCCCCTTAAAGCCTCTCTGATCAGGACTCTTCCTCGCCTCCTCTGAAACTGCTCTTGGCAAGGTCAGTTGCTAAGGCCAGTGGTGATTCTCTGTCCCTATCTGATTCTGCACAGGTGGTCATTTTCTCCTTGAGAAACTTTCTGCTCACTTGGCCCTCTCCTCCCTTCTTGCTGGCTGGTTCATCCTCGTTTCCCTGACCACTGAATATTGGAGGGCCCCAAGGTTCAGGCTCCAGGCCTTTCCTCTTATGTATGTCTCCTTGGTGATCTCATCCTGCCTCATGGGTTTAAACACCAGCTGTATGCCAATGACTCTCATAATTATGTCTCCAATTTAGACCCTTTCTGGTCCTCAGACTCACAAAACCAACGGATTGTTCAACATCTCCGATTGGATGGATGCGTAACTGGCATCTTGAGTTTAGCATGTTCGAGTCTGAATCCCGATGTGCCCCCAACCTGCTCCTCTCACTGTTGCCCCCATGTTGGTTAAAGGCAAGGTCATCTTGCAAGTTCTTGCCTGCAATCCTCTCTCTCTCTCTCTGTGTGTACACACACACACACACACACACACACACACATACATATAACTTTTTTCTTACACAGAAGTTGGCATACTATTTGCATTGTTCTGTATCTTGCTTTTCTCACTTAACAATATATTCAGGAGGTCACTTCAGTTCAGAGAGATCTTCCTCATTCTTTTTACAGCTGCATCAGTATTTCATTATATAAATGTACTATAATGTATTCAACCAACCAGAGTAATACTTTAATACTTGATGAATATTTGAGTTGTTTCCAGTCTTTTGATATTACAAATAAGGCTGCAATTAATGTCCTTGTATATATGTTGTTTTGTACTTTGGAAGGGTGTCTTCAGGGCAGGTTCCCGGAATTGTGATTGGAGGAAGCTGTCAAAGGAATCTGAGCAGTTGCACAAGGTTTGTGTCCCAATGAAGCTGCAAGGGAGGGCATATTCTCCAATGCTCAATTTAGATATGGTGAGAAAGCATAAGGAGAAGGAAGAATCTCCCAGAGCACAGGGCCAAGAGCCTAAAAACAATACTCAGGGGGCACCCCCACCCCACCCCCCGCCACCACCCAGGGAGCAGATCTGGACCTAATCATGAAACAGTTCCCATCTCTAGGGTGGGAAAGCCTTGCAATAGCTGCTCATCAGGATTTCCAAATTGCTAGAGTAGTGCCTGTTCTGTTTTTATTTTTCCCTTTTGGAATTGGCCTCTTGGCTCTGCTGAGTTCAACTATATCTTTATTGATTTTTCTATCTGCTGTATCTGTCAATGTGTAATAGAGGGGTATTGAAGTCTCCAACTATAATAGTGGATTCATCTATTTTTCCTTGCAGTTCTATCAGTTTCTGCCAGGTGTATTTTGATGCTCTGTTGTTAGTTGTATGCACGTTAAGAACTGTTATGGCTGCTTAGAGGATTGACCCCCTTATTATTATGTAACGGTCCTCTTTATTCTTGATAATTTTCATTGCTTTGAAGTCTGCTATGTCTGAAATTAATATAACTACTCCAGCTTTTTAAAAAATTTTCAATTTTGTGGGTACATAGTAGGTATATATATTTATAGGGTACATGAGATATTTTGATACAGGCATACCATGTGTAATAATCACATAAGGGTAAATGTATCCATCACCTCAAGCATTTATTCTTTGTGTTACAAACAATCCAATTACATTCTTTTAGTTATTTAAAAATGTACAATACATTATTGTTGACTGTAGTCACCCTGTTTTGCTATCAGATAGTAGCATATTCTTTCTATTTAATTATATTTTGTACCCATTAACCATCCCCTCTCCTATCTCTCCCACTATCCTTCCCAGCCTCTGGTAACCGTCATTCTACTTTCTATCTCTATGAATTGGATTGTTTTAATTTTTAGCTCCCACAAATAAGTGAGACCATGTGAAGTTTGTCTTTCTGTGCCTGGCCTACTTAACATAATGACCTCCAGTTCTATCCATGTTGTTACAAATGACAGGGTCTCCTTCTTTTGTTATGGCCAAATAGTACTCCATTATGTATAAGTACCACATCTTCCTTATCCATTTGTCTGTTGATGGACACTTAGGTTGCTTCCAAATCTCAGCTATTGTGAATAGTGCTGCAATAAATGGGAATGCAAATATCTCTTTGATACACTGATTTCTTCGTATTTTGGGTATATACCTAGCAGGGGGATTGCTGGATTACATGATAGTTCTATTTTTAGTTTTTTGGGGAACCTCCAAACAGTTCTCCATAGTGGTTGTACTAATTTACATTCCCATCATCAGTGTGTGATGGTTCCCTTTTCTTCACATGCTCACCAGCATTCATGATTGCCTATCTTTTGCATAAAAGCCATTTTAGCTGTGATGAGATGATATCTTATTATAATTTTGATTTGCATTTCTCTAATGATCAGTGATACTGAGCACCTTTTCATATACCTATTTGCTATTTGTATGTCTTCCTTTGAGAAATGTCTGTTCAGATCTTTTGGCCATTTTTAATTGGATTATTAGATTTTTTCCTATAAAGTTGTTTGAGCTCCTCATATATTCTGGTTATTAATCCCTTGTCAAATGGATAGTTTGTATATATTTTCTCCTATTCTGTGGGTTGTCTTTTCACTTTGTTGACTGTTTGCTTCATTCTGCAGATGCTTTTTAACTTGATGTGATCCCATTTGTCCATTTTTTACTTTGCTTGCCTGTGCTTGTGGAGTATTACTTAAGAAATCTTTGTCCAGCCTAATGTCTTGGAGAGTTTCCCCAGTGTTTCCTTTCTACACTTTCATAGTTTGAGGATACACACATACACACACACACACACACACACACACATATATGTATATATATATATATTATTTTATTTTATTTTTGAGATGGTCTCTCATTCTGTCACCCAGGATGGAGTGCAGTGGCACGATCTTGGCTCATTGCAACCTCTGCCTCCCAGGTTCAAGCGATTCTGCTGCCTCAGCTTTCCAAGTAGCTGGGATTACGGATGCTTGCCACCACGCCCAGCTAGTTTTTGTATTTTTAGTAGAGACAGGGTTTCACCATGTTTCCCAAGCTGGTCTCAAACTCCTGACCTCAAATGATCTGCCTGCCTTGGCCTCCCAAAGTACTGGAATTACAGGCATGAGACATCATGCCCAGCCTGAGGTCTTAGATTTAAGTCTTCAATCTATTTTAATTTTATTTTTGTATATGGTGAGAGATAGGGGTCTAGTTTTATTCTTCAGCATACAGATATCCAGTTTTCCCAGCACTATTTATTGAAGAGACTTTTTTTCCCCAATGTATGTTCTTGGCACTTTTGTAAAAAATGAGTTCACTGCAGATGTAGATTTGTTGCTGGCTGGTTCATCCTCATTTCCCTGACCACTGAATATTGGAGGGCCCTAAGATTCAGGCTCCAGGCCTTTCCTCCTTCATGTATGTCTCCTTGGCGATCTCATCCTGCCTGTTGGTTCCATTGGTCTATGTGTCTGTTTTTATGCCAGTACCATGCTGTACTATATACTGTGTAGTATAATTTGAAGTCAAGTAATGTGATTCTTCAGTTTTGTCCTTTTTGCTCAATATAGCTTGGCTATTGTGGATCTTTTGTGGTTACATATAATTTTAGCATTTTTTTTCTAATTTTAATTTAAAAAAAAATTTTGTATAGATATGGTCTCACCATCTTTCCCTGGCTGGTCTGAAACTCTTGGGCTCAGACAGTCCACCTACCTTGGCTTCCTAAAGTACTGGGATTATAGGCATGAGCCACCTTGCCCAGCCTGTTTTTTCTATCTCTGTGAAAAATGTCATTGGTATTTTGATAGGGATTACGTTGAATCTACAGACTGCTTTGGGCAATATGAACATTTTCACAATATTGATTCTTTTAGTTCATGAACGTGAAATATCTTTCCATTTTTTGGTGTCTTCCTCAATTTCTTTCATCAGTGTTTTATAGTTTTCATTGTAGAGGTCATTCACTTCTTTGGTTAAGTTAATTCCTAGGTATTTAATTTTATTTGTAGCTATTATAAGTGAGATTACTTTCTTGATTTCTTTTTCAGATTATCTGCTGTTGGCATATAGAAATGCTACTGATTTTTGTATGTTGATTTTGTATCTTGCAACTTTACTGAATTTATCAGTTCTAATAGTTTTTTGGTGGATTCTTTATGTTTTTCCAAATATAAGATCATACCATCTATGAACAATGATAATTTGACTTCTTCCTTTCCTCTTTTTTTTGAGACAGAGTCTTGCTCTGTCACCCAGGCTGGAGTGCAGTGGCATGATCTTGGCTCACTGCATTCAAGCAATTCTCCAGCCTCAGCCACCCGAGTAGCTGGTATTTCAGGCTTCCACCACCACGCCCAGCTAATTTTTGTATTTTAGTAGAGATGGGTTTTCACCATGTTGGCCAGGCTGGTCTCAAACTCCTGACCTCAAGTGATCTGCCTGCCTCAGCCTCCCAAAGTGCTGGGATTACAGGTGTTAGCCACCATGACCGGCCTTCCTTTCCAATTTGGATGCCCTTTCTTTCTCTTGTCTGATTGCTCTAGCTAGTATTTCCAGAACTATGTTGAATAACAGTGGTGAAAGTGGACATTCTTGTTGTGTTCCAGATCTTAGAGGAAAGGCTTTCCATTTTTCCACATTTGGTATGATACTAGCTGTGGATCTGTCATATATAGCTTTTATTTGTTGAGGTATGTTCCTTCTATGCCCAGTTTTTTGAGAGGTTTTATCATGAAGGAATATTGACTTTTATAAAGTGCTTTTTCAGCATCAATTGAAACAATCATATGGGGTTTCCTTTATTCTGTTGATATAATGTATTGCGTTAATTTATTTGCATATCTTGTACCATCCTTGCCTATTTGGTCATGATGAATGATCAATGATGAATTTAATGTGTTGTTGAATTCAGTTTGCTAGTATTTTGTTGAAGATTTTTGCATCCTTGTTCATCGGGGATATTAGCTTGTAGTTTTCTTTTTTTGATGTGTCTTTTTCTGGTTTGGTATCAGGGTAATACTGGCTTCATAGAATGAGTTTGTAAGTATTCCCTCCTTCTCTATTTTTCAGAATGGTTTGAGTAGAATTGGTATTAGTTTTCTTTAAATATTTGATAAACTTCAGTAGGGAAGCCATTGGATCCCTGGCTTTCCCTGGCTGGGAGACTTTTTAAATTTTCTTCTTAATTTCTTCATTGATCCACTGGTCATTCAAGAGAATATTGTTTAATTTTCATGTGTTTGTATAGTTTCCAAAATAACTCTTGTTATTATTTCTAGTTTTATTCCATTGTGGTCTGGGAAGATTCTTTTTTTTTTTTTAATTTTAAAGGCTTGTTTTGTGGTCTAGTATATGGTCTATCCTTGAGAATAATTTATGTACTGAGGAGAAGAATGAGCATTCTGCACCCATTGGAGGAAATGTTCTGTAAATATGCATTAGGTCCATTTGGTCTATAGTGCAGATGAAGTCCAGTGTTTCCTTGGTGATTTTCTGTCTGATGATCTGTACAGTGCTGAAAGTGGGGTGTTGAAGTCTCCAGCTATTTTTGTATTGAGGTGTATCTCTCTCTTTAGCTTTAATATTTGCTGTATATATCTGGGCGCTCCAGTGTTGGGTTCATATATGTTTACAATTGTTATATCCTCTTGCTGAATTGACCCTTTTATTATTATATAATAACCTTCCTTGTCTCTTTTTATAGCTTTTGTCTTGAAATCTTTTTTTTTTTTTTTTTTAGATGAGGTCTTGCTCTGTCACCCAGACTGGAGTGCAGTGGTGCCCTCTTGGCTCACTGCAACCTCTGCCTCCTGGGTTCAAGTGATTCTCCTGCCTCAGCCTCCCAAGTAGCTGTGACTACAGGAATGTGCCATCATGCCTGGCTAATTTTTGTATTTTTAGTAGAGATGGGGTTTTGCCATGCTGGCGAGGCTGGTCTCAAACTCCTGACCTCAGGTGATCCACCCACCTTGGCCACCCAAAGTGCTTGGGATCACAGTCATGATCCACTGTGCCTGGCCGGTTTTTCTCTTGAAATCTATGTTGTCTGATATAAGTGTAGCTACTCCTGCTGTCTTTTTGTTTCCATTGGTGTGGAGTATCTTTTTCCATCCCTTTATTTTCAGTGTATGTGAGTCTTTATAGGTGAAATGTGTTTCTTGTAAGCAATAGATCTTGTTTTTTTCTTTTTTTTAAATTCATTCAGCCACTCTCTCTTTTGATTGGAGAGTTTAGCCCATTTACATTCAATGTGATTATTGGTAGGTAAGGACTTACTCCTGCCATTTTGTTACTTGTTTTCTGGTTGTTTTGTGGTCTTCTTTTCCTTCTTTCCTTGATTCTGTCTTCCTTTAAGTGAAGGTGACTTTCTCTGGTGATATGTTTAATTTCTTGCTTTTGTATATGTGGTATGTTTTTTGATTTGATACCATGAGGCTTGCAAATAATATCTTATAACCTATTATTTTAACCTGATGACAACTTAACACTGATTTCATAAACAAGGAAACAAACTAACAAACAAGCAAAGAGAAAACTAATAAAAACTCAGCAGTTTTATCTTCATCCCCCTACTTTTTAAATTTTTGTTGTTTCTATTTATATCTTATTGTGCTGTCTAGGTCTTGAAAAGTCATTGTAATTATTATTTTTGATTGGCTCATTGTTTAGTCTTTCTACTCAAGATATAAGTAGTTTACCCATCACAATTACAGTGTTATAATATTCTTTTCTTTTCTGTTTTTTGAGATGGAGTCTTGCTCTGTTGCCCAGGCTGGAGTGTAGTGGCATGATCTTGGCTCACTGCAACTTCCATCTCCCAGATTCAAGCAATTCTCCTGCCTCAGCCTCCCAAGTAGCTGGGACTACAGGCACATGCCACCACATCTGGCTAATTTTATATTTTTAGTAGAGTTGAGGTTTTGCCATGTTGGCCAGGTTGGTCTCAAACTCCTGACCTCAAGTGATTCACCTGCCTTGGCCTCCCAAAGTGCTAGGATTACAGGTGTGAGCCACCACACCCGGCCTATTCTGTGCTTTTCTATGTAGTTACTACTCTCAGTGAGTTTTGTACCTTCAGCTGATTTCTTATTGCTTATTAACATTCTTTTCTTTCAGATTGAAGAACTCCCTTTAGCATTTCTTGTAGAACAGGTCTGGTGTTGATGAAATCCCTCAGTTTTTGTTTGTCTGGGAAATTATTTCTCCTTTATGTTTGAAGGATACTTTCATTGGATACACTATTTTGGGAGAAAAGTTTTTTCCATCCACACTTTAAATATGTAATGTCACTCTCTTCTGGCCTGTAAGATTTCCACTGAGAAGTCTGCTGCCAGACATATTGGAGCTCCAGCTCCATTGTATGGTTTTTTGTTTTTTTTTTTTTTTTTTTTTTTGAGACGGAGTCTTGCTCTGTCGCCCAGGCTGGAGTGCGGTGGTGCAATCTTGGCTCACTGCAAGCTTCGCCTCCTGGGTTCACGCCATTCTCCTGCCTCAGCCTCCTGAGTAGCTGGGACTACAGTCGCCCGCCACCACGCCCGGCTAATTTTTTGTATTTTTAGTAGAGATGGTTAGTGTTAGCCAGGATGGTCTCGATCTCCTGACTTTGTGATCCACCCGCCTCAGCCTCCCGAAGTGCTGGGATTACAGGTGTGAGCCACTGCGCCTAGCCTTGTTTTTTTTTGAGATGGAGTTTCACTGTGTCGCCCAGGCTGGAGTGAGGTGGCATGATCTCGGCTCACAGCAACCTCCGCCCCTAGGGTTCAAGCGATTCTCCTGTCTCAGCCTCCCGAGTAGCTGGGATTACGGGTGCCCACCACCACTGCCAGCTAATTTTTGTGTTTTTAGTGGAGATGGGGTTTCACTATGTTGGCCAGGCTGGTCTAGAACTCCTGACCTCAAGTGATCCACCTGCCTCAGCCTCCCAAAGTGCTGGGATTACAGGCATGAGCCACAGTGCCCAGCCTCCATTGTATGTTATTTCTTTTTTATTTATTGCTGCTTTTAGAATCCTTTCTTTCTCCTTGACCTTTTGGAGTTTGATTATTAAATGTCTTGAGGTAGTCTTATTTGGATTAAATCTGCTTGGTGTTCTGTAACATTCTTGTACTTGAATATTGGTATCTTTCTCTAGGTTTGGGAAGTTCTCTGTTATTATCCCCTTGAATAAACTTTCTATCCCTATCTCTCCCTCTCTACTGCCTCTTTAAGGCCAATAAATCTTAGATTTGCCTTTTGGAGGCTATTTTCTAGATCTTCTAAGCATGCTTCATTCTTTTTTATTATTTTTTACTTTGTCTGCTGTAACTGTGCATTTTTAAATAGCCTGTCTTCAAGCTCATTAATTCTTTCTTCTGCTTGATCAATTCTGCTGTTAAGAGACTCTGATAGGCTGGGTACTGTGGCTCATATCTGTAATCCCAACACTTTGGGAAGCCAAGGCAGGTAGATCACTTGAATTTATGAGTTCAAGACCAGCCTGGGCAACATGGTGAAATCCTGTCTCTACCAAAAATACAAAAAATTAACCAAGCATAGTGGTGTGTGCCTGTGGTCCCAACTATTCATGAGGCTGAAGTGGGAGGGTCACTTGATCCCAGGAGGTAAAGGTTGCAGTGAGCCAAGATTGCACCACTGCATTCCAACCTGGATGACAGAATGAGACCCCATCTCAAAAAAAAAAAAAAAGAAAGAGAGACTCTGATATATTATTCTTCAGTATGTTCCTTGCCCTTTTTAACTCTAGAATTTCTGCTTGATTCTTTTTAATTATTTCAATTTCTTTGTTAACTTTATCTGATAGGATTTTGAATTCCTTTCCTGTGTTATTTTGAATTTCATTGAGTTTACTCAAAAATTCTAAATTCTCTGTCTGAAAGGTCACATATTTCTGTCTCTTCTTGATTGGTCACTGGTGCCTTATTTAGCTCAATTGGCGAAGTAATGTTTTCTTGGATGGTCTTGATGCTTGTGGAGTTTGTTGGTATCTGGGCATTGAAGAGTTGGGTATTTATTGTAGTCTTCGAAATCTAGGCTTGTTTGTACTCATCCTTCTTCAGAAGACTTTCCAGGTATTCAGAGGGACTTGGGCATTGTGATCTAAATTTTTGGTCATAGCAGCCATATCTGTATGAGGGGGCACCCCAAGCCCAGTAATGCTGTGGCTTTTGCAGACTTGTAGAGGTACTGCCTTGGTGTTCTTAGATAAGATCTGGAAAGATTCACTGGATTACCAGGCAGAGACTCTTGTTCTCTTCCATTACTTTCTCCCAAACAAATGGAGTCTCTCTCTGCTGAGCTGCCTGGAGCTGGGGGTGGGGTGACATATGCACCCCTATGATTACAACTACTGGGACTATGCTGGTCAGGCCTGAAGCCAGCTCAGCACTGGGTCTCAATCAAGGCCCTCAGTAACCTCTGCCTGGCTGCCACCTATGTTTGTGCAAGGCCCTAAGGGCTCTACTATTAGCAGGTGGCAAAGCCAGCCAGGCTTGCATTCTTCTCTGCAGGTCAGCACATTCCCCCTGTTCCCAGGTGGATCCAGAGATGTCGCCTGGGAGCCAGGGCCTGGAGTTCTATGTTACTGTGGCTGAGCTTGCACCCAAGCTACAAGATGACATCCCACTCTTCCCTCACCTTTCTACAAGTAGAGGAGTCTCTTCTCATGGCCACCATTGTCCCAGGTGAGTACTGCCTGGCTACCCCTGATATTCACTCAAGACCCAAAGGCTTTTCAATCAGCTTGTAGTGAATGCTTCTAGACCTAGGACTCTCCCTTCAGGGCAGTGGGCTCCCCTCTGGCCCAGAGCAGGTCCAGAAATATCATCCAAAAGCCAAGGCCTGGAATCAGGAACCCTATGAGCCTACCTGGTGCTCTACCAAACTGTGGCCAAGCTGGTACATAAGCTGCAAACAAAGTCCCCTTTATTCTTACCTCTCCTTTTCTCAAGCAGAAGGAATCTCTCCCCATAGCCGCTATAGTTTCAAATGTGCTGGGTTATACCTGAAGCCAGCACATCTCTGAGTCTCACCTAAGGCCCATGGTGAGTACTGCCTGGCTGCCACTGCTGATTTTTCAGACCCCAAGGGCTTTTTATTCAGCAGGTGATGAGAGATGCCAGGACTGGGTCCTTCCCTTCAAGGCAGTGGGTTTCCTTCTGGTCCAGGGAGTATCTAGGAATATTATCCAGGAGCTAGGGCCTGGAATGGGAGCCTCAGGGAATGGGAACTCTGCCTGTGCCCTATCCTACTGTGGCTACGCTGGCATCCACACTGCAAGGCAAAGTCCTCTTTATTCTTCTCTCTCTGCTCCTAAAGCAGAAGGAAGGAGTCTTTCCCAGAGCTGCCAGCTATACTACCTGTGGTTGAGGGAGGGTTGGCATAAGCACTCCCTTGGACACCCTTAGCTAGTGTTTTACTACGTCATGTGGCCCCCAACTGCTCTGCCTCCAAGTCCAAGACAGCACCGGGACGTGCCTAGAAATTGCAGGCCTTGTGGTGTAGGCTGCCTCTCAAGTTTATTTAGAATCACAGAGCACTTTAGCCCATGGTGGCAAGACTTGCCAGAACCCAAGTTCTGACTGCTGGGATGGGTGATTCCCCTCTGGCTGGGGCTGGTCTAAATGCTCCCTCTGTGGTCGCTGCCTGAGTTCTGCCTGGTGTTGTTTTCTGCTGTGACAGGCAAGCACTGATTCCCAATGCAAAGTCCCACAATCACTGTGCTGTTCGTGCCTCAAGTGCACAGATTATCTCTCCGTACCTCGTGGCTGGAGCTGAGAATGGGGGATGAATGGCATAGGCAACTCAAGACTGTCTTTTCTACTGTCTTCAGTGTCTCTTTCAGTGATATGAAGTTAAAACCAGGTACTGTAATCACCCATCTGGTTTTTGGTTCTTATGGAGGTGCATTTTTTTTTGTATGTGGATAGTTGTTCAATTTTATATTCTTGCGTTGAGGACAATTGGTGGAGGCTTCTATTTGGCCATCTTGCTCCACCTCCTTGCTATTATTATTTTGAACAAACTGTTATCTGTCAGATCAATTCAGAATAAGAAAAATAGGCCAGGCGCAGTGGCTCACACCTGTAATCCCAGCACTTTGGGAGGCTGAGGCGGGTGGATCACGAGGTCAGGAGTTCGAGACCAGCCTGGCCAATATGGTGAAACCCCGTCTCTACTAAAAATAAAAAAATTAGCCAGGCGTGGTGGCGTGCACCTGTAGTCCCAGCTACTTGGGAGGCTGAGGCAGAAGAATCACTTGAACCTGGGAGGCAGAGGTTGCAGTGAGCCAAGATTGCACCACTGTACTGCAGCCTGGGCAACAGAGCGAGACTCTGTCTAAAAAAAAAGAAAAAGAAAAAGAAAACTTTGTATTTTACCTTCACTTATTCCTTCTCTAATGCCCTTCCTTTCTTTATGAAGATCTGAATTTCTGACCTATATTATTTTCTTCTGTCAGAAGAGCTTCTTTTAAAATTTCTTGCAAGGTAGGTCTACTGGTAACAAACTCTCTCAATTTTTGTTTTAGAAAGACTTTGAGTCTTTATTTGTCTTTCTTTTTTCTTTTTTTGGACTTAAAATCCAAGTACAAATGTTCTTCAGTCATTTAGTAAATTTCAAAGCCAAGTCACTAAAGACAGAGGCTAGCAATTTTCTTTCATCATTCACCAATAACAGACTATGTCTGGGGTCAGTGGCCTTCATCACCAGGTGCCCTCCTTTGGTGAATGAATCTGATCATTCAGATGTGGAGAGAATGAAGTGTCTTCTTCAGTTTCAGACCCCGAAGGCTCTTGATCTCCCTCTTGGGGTTCTGTTTCTCCCATCAGTTCTTGCAGAAACTTGAATTTAGATTTTAAAAAGATGCCATACAAAATACGATGGATGCCCCACTCATCACATACCATCAGCAGCAGGATGATCAACAGTGTGGCCATGAACACAAGCAGGTTAGCCCAATATTGTGCTACATCTTGAGGGGAGGAGGGTAGTTGGCTCAGGGCACCTGGCATGTACTGTGGAGGGAGTGGGTGAGTAGGCAGATGGTGTATCCCAGGCTTCAGTGGTGGGTGCCCTGCCGGCATGCAGGGCACCCCTTGTCCTTCACTTTTTAGAAAAAGATTTTTAAAAATATACATAAATGTACATTTATGTATATGGGGATATATGTGATAATTTAATACATTCATATAATTTGTAATGATCAAATCAGTCTAATTAAGACATTTGTCATCTTAAATATTGTCTTTATGCTAGAAACATTTATTCTCTCTAGCAATTTTTTAAAAAAATTAAACATTTTTTTATAGATGGTGTCTCTGTCACCCAGGTTAGAGTGCAATGGTGTAACATATCTCACTGCAGTCTCAAACTCCCAGGTTCAAGTGATCCTCCCACCTAGCCTCCTGAGTAGCTGAGACTACAGGTGCATACCACCATGCCTGGCTACTTTTTACAATTTTTTTTTTTTTTTTTTTTTTTTTTTTTTTTTTGTAGAGACAGAGTTTCACTATGTTTCCCAGGCTGGTCTCAAACTCCCAGGCTCAAGCAATCCTTCTGCCTTGTCCTCCCAAAATGTTGGGATTACAGGCATGAGCCACCACACCTGGCCTTTTCTAGCTATTTTGAAATATACAATAGATTATTGTAAACTATAGTCACCGTAATTATCTATTAAACGTTGGGTCTTATTTCTTTTATCAAAGTGTATATTTGTACCTATTAATCAACCTCTCCCTATTCCCCCTCTCTCCTTCCCAGCCTCTGATAACTACCAATCTACTCTCTATCTTCATGAAATACACTTTTTAAGCTCCCACATATGAGTGAGAGTATGCGATGTTTGTCTGGTTCTGATGCTTATTCTATTTCCTCAAACTGCGTTTTTGCATTTTAGTATGGCTTGTCATGTTTGTTTGTTTGTTTGTTTGTTTTTTGAAACCCAGATATCATGTCTTGCATGTTGGGTTCAGACAACTTGTCTTTTTAGTTTATAGGTCTCTGGATCAAGATAAATCATGATCGAAACTGATGTGGAGACAAAGTATCCTTCATGGACCTTGAATTTGATATAATTGTTTTTCTCCACTTAGGGAAATGGTGTGTATATTTTGTCAGAATATTTGGTGATCCAGAAGGGTGGACTGTGGTGTTAGTAGGTCTGTCCACAGATTATTTTCAGCTCTCTGTTAACCAGACACTTGGTAAGTTGTACCTCCTTCACTTGTGATTGGTGGGTTTTATTTTATTTTTTACTTTTTTTTTTTGAGACAGAATCTCACTTTGTCGCCTAGGCTGGAGTACAGTGGCACGATCTCAGCTCACTGCAACCTCTGCCTCCTGGGTTCAAGCAATTCTTGTGCCTCAGCCTCCCAAGTAGCTGGTATTATAGACGTGTACCAGCACACCTGGCTAATTTTTGCATTTTTAGTAGAGATGGGGTTTCACCATGTTGGCCAGGCTTGTCTCGAACTCCTTACCTCAGGTGATCCGCCCACCTCAGCCTCCCAAAGTGCTGAGATTATAGGCATGAGCCACTGTGCCTGGCCACATGACCAGTTTTAGACAATGAGTTTTGAGAACTTATAATATGTATAACTTTAGGGCTGAACTTTTATTTGATGAAGTGAGACCTTCTAGAATTCTTTTTTTCTGTCTCCCATGATAACTAGCTATGTTTCTTCAGGTGGTTACTAAATGAATGCATGTGGAGCAATGTTCCAGCCGACCTGCAATGAACATGTGGTTTCAGTGAGAAATATACCTCTGTCATTTAAGCCATTATTGTCTGGGAGTTGCTTGTTATCTTAGCATAATACAGCCTAACCTGACTGTTAACACAGCTTAACCTTACATCTTCTTTAGGTCTTGACTTACCTCTAATGTTTTCCTCAAGGCCTTAAGATTGCACCCATACCCACCCCATCACTCTATCCCCTTCTCTACTTTATATTCCTCTACAATACCTATCTTAATATAACATCGCATAGTTTGCTCATTTATTTTATTATTCATCTCCTCCTGCCACCAGAATGTAAGCCCAAGGAGGCAGCGATAGTCTGAGTTTGAGACCATCTGAAAGCTGACCACTGAAACCTGACCCTTGAGACAGGGGATACGGTGTTGGCTGTTCATTTGGGACATGATCCTGAAGGGTATAAGAAAGGGAACTGGGGGAAAAACCACAGAAGAAAGTAAAATCAATAAAGGAGGCATTAGTAAGCTTATTAGTGCTGTGAACAATTCTTTGGAGATCCTCTGAGAAGCCCTGTTGAACTGAAATTCTCATACATTTCCTACCTAGAGATAGAAAAACTGGAGTATTGTCTCCAACTCCTGCCCATTGTTGAATGTAGGGAGGCTTAAACCTCTGGTACATCCAGACTGACTTGTGCATGGGCTGAGCAAGCTTGCCCACTGCAGAGAAAGCCTTCTGGCGAAGAAGCAGAGAGGTAGACACGGTTCCTGTGCATAGCAACTGTCCAACACAGTTGCAGGTGTGTCAAGGGGACATGCAGTGGGGGCATCAACAGAATCTACCGTAGAGATTTTCGCTTTTTATTTCCTGATGTGTCCTCAGCTCCTAAATAGTGTTTGACAATTTCTAAATAATGAATGAATGAATGAGTACACTATAGTGGGCATTTACTGGATGTGTCCCCAGCATCCAGTTCCCTTTTGTAATTAGCCCTTTCCCTTTTTTCCCTTGGGATGCTACCTCTCCCCGTTTCTTAGCCTGCAGCTTTGCTTGGGATTGGACCGACGTCTAGTTACTGGGTATGGACTACCTCCCCAGCCCCTACCCCAAAGACTTAATATAATCAACCTTTCTTACTCACCTCCCCTTCCCCACCACGGTGATCTGTTTAGGAATGGACACATGACCCATCTGTGACCAATGAGAGTGAATTTCAGGATTTATTCTCTCTTTCTCTATAAGGATGTGAGGTCTGGAACAGCTGCAGCCATTTTGCCACCATGGGAAACCTGGGACATCCGAACTGACTCCATGAAGCCTGAAGAGAAAGCTAATAAGAAGGCAGAGAGAAGAGGAAGAGAGTCTTGGTCTTTGGAAATATCTTTTGGAGCTGCTGGATCAAGTATCACTTGAAGGTAGAACTCAATCTGCACTTTAAATTTACATATCCAATAAAAAGTTCTTTATGTTGTAAGCCAGTTTGAGGTGGATTTCCTATCACTTATGGCTAAAAGAACCCTTGCTTATTCTATACCTAACTCACAGGCTTGTTGTGAGGTTTAAGTAAAATAGCACTTAGTGAAGCAAGGTACACAAATAATACTCAATGAGTGGTAAGCAATATTGTTATGATGCATTTATTTTTACAGCGTTATGTGACCTTTTTATTCTCTGCTCCAACATTGCCATGTTTCTGTTATTCTTTTCAGTATTATTTAATTTATTCCCCGAAGGAGAGTGGCTAAGAGTATTGCCCAGCCACAGGCTCTCAACCACCAACCCGAGCCTCAGATTCTCCTCACACAGCCACAGCTGTACCACATGGCCCACGTGGTATGGTTCTAGTTCCTCTGACATCTAATTTTCACTTTTTGGCAATATTTGTCTCATCAAGCTTTACACACAAATATTTTCAGCAAAGTGCTCCAAATGCCTTTTCCAGAAATCTGAATCCACATGAAAACAATGGCAACAAGAAAAAGGTGTAAACTTTCCAGAACAGGCCCAGAATTTGAAAATGTGATAAAGAGGTTATTGTGCGCCCGAACTTTTCACACAAGAATTGGAGGAGATTTAACACATGGAATAATAAACAGAGGAAGGCGGGCTAATGCAGAGCAGATGGGCCTGCAGGGCAGTGCTCAGCATTTCAACATCTTTCCCCTGGACCTTTGGACCCAAGGTGATTGCATGCTGGTGTCTTTAGCTAAAAATAGGGTTAATGCGTTTGGGGCAATCATAAATATGGCTGCTTCAGTTTCTGGGGTGATTGGTGGTCTAAAGTTTTCAAGAACCTACTATGTGAAAGGCATTTGACATTCACTAATTTAATCCCAACCACTACTCCATTTTGAAGGAAAAAAATGAAGGCTCTGAAAGTGTAAATCACGTACTGAAGAGCACACGGCCAGGATGACAGCGGAGCCAGGATCACCCCAGGTCTGTCTCATTGCATATGTCATGGCTCTGCAAACTGGGGCAATAGGTGAGCAGGGAGAAGAGTCATGGCCAAATAAAATTGAGACATACCGATACACACACACACACACACACACACACACACATTTACATGGTAACAGCCTTATTAAGGTATAACTAATGTACAATAAGGTGTACATATTTAAAGGATACTATTTGATAAGTTTTGACATATGTCTGTACCTGGGAAACCATCACTACAATCATGATGGTGAGCATATCTAATACTCTCAAAAGTTTCCTCTTGCCTTTTGTAATTCCATTCTGCCATCCCACATGTCCCTCCCACTCCTGATCCCAGGCAACCACTGATCTGCTTTCTGTCACTATAGATTAGTTACATTTTCTAGAATTTTATATAAATGAAATAATACAATATGTACTATTTTTCTGTGTTTCTTTCACTCAGCAAAATTATTTTGAGATTCATTCATGTTATTGCTTGTTTATTCCTTTATATTGTTGAGTAGTTATTCCATTGTATGAATATGCCACAATTTGTTTATCTATTCATCTACATATGGACATCTATAGATGTTTGCACTTTTGGGCTATTAAAAATCAAGTTGATGTGAATGTTTGTAGACAAGTCTCTGTATGACATGTATTTTCTTTTCTTTTGGATAAAAACCTAAGAATGAAATGACTAAATTATATTGTAGGTACATGTCTAACTTTTAAAGAAACCACTAAGCTGTTTTCCAAAGTGGTTGCACCATTTTACCTTCCTACCAGTAGTGTATGAGAGTTCCAGTTCCCCAACATCTTCACCAGTACTTGGTATGGTCAGTCTTTTTAATTTTTGTCATACTAATAGGCATGTAGTGGTATTAAGTCTCTTATGGTTTTAATTTGTATTTCCCTAATAACTAATAATATTGAGTATATTTTCATGTTTTTGTTTGCCATCTATACGTCTTTATTAGTTAAGTGTTTATTCATATCTTTTGCATATTTTTATTGAGTTGCCTCTTTTTCTTTTCTTATCATTGAGTTTTGAGAGTTCTTTGCATATTCTGAGTACAAGTCTTTTAATAGATACATGTTTTGCAAACATTTTCTCCAAGTCTAGGCTTGTATTTTTATTTTCTTAACAGTGTCTTTTGAAGAGCAGAAGATTTAAATTCTGGCTAAGTCCAATTTATATTATATATCACTTTAACTTCTGTTTTACATTTTAAAAATCTGGCCAGGTGTGGTGGGTCATGCCTGTAATCCCAGCACTTTGGGAGGCTGAGGCAAGCGGATGACTTGAGGTTAGGAGTTCGAGACCAGCCTGGCCAACATGGTGAAACCCCATCTCTACTAAAAATATAAAAATTAGTTGGGCATGGTGGCAGGCACCTGTAATCCCAGGTACCCGGGAGGCTGAGGCATGAGACTCACTTGAACCCAGGAGGTGGAAGTTGCAGTGAGTCAAGTTCATGTCACTGTACTCCAGCCTGGGCGACAGCGTGAGGCTTCATCTCTAAATAAATAAATAAATAAAAATCTGAAAAAATAAAAATCTTAGTTATATTCTGAAAGTTTCCTTGGCTTGATTTTACAACTCACACATTTTCTCTTTGGCAGTCCATTCTATTACTACTCAGCTTATATGTTGAATGTTTTAAATTATCAAATTTTAAATTAACTTCCCAAATAGAAATCATTCATGGCTGGCTGCAGCAGCTCACGCTTGTAGTCCCAGCACTTTGGGAGGCTGAAGCAGGCAGATTGCTTGAGCCCAGGAGTTCATGATCAGCCTGGGCAACATGGCAAAACCACATGTCTGCAAAAAATACAAAAATTATCTGGGTGTGGTGGTGCATACCTGTAGTCCCAGCTACTTGGGAGGCTGAAGCAGGAAAGTTGCTTGAGCCATGGAGGTTGAGGCTTCAGTGAGCTGTGATCACATCAATGTACTCTAGCCTAGGTGACAGAGCGAGACCCTGTTTTAATAAATAAATAAATAGTCATTCACAATGTTTGCATATGGTAATCTTACCTCTCCCTGATAATTTAATTATTCAGCCCAGCTCAGCTATCAGCTCTATTTCCTCAGGTGCAAATTCTGTATTTGGTAAGAGGATGATGTCTGTTACACAGAGATAGATTTCCACAATTGCTTAGTGAGTCTTAACGAAGAATGATCTTTGTTTTGGGGGATCCCCGTTATCCTTTCTTTGATTGTTTATTGCAGTCTACCTCCAGGAGACAGGGTGAGAATCAGACATAGAGCAGCCAGGGAGGCATTTCATGGGGAAGGAGCTCCTCATTCTTTCTTGATGTTACCAGTCCCCTGGAACACTATTTTAGCTCTGGGTCCTAAAGGCTTATACTCCTGGCTCCTACATGGGGGCAGACACCTCTATTGCTCTGTTGCTGCTTAGTCCAAAGGGCAATGTTGACCTCACAGTTGCTACGTTGGTGCCCCAGCTCATCTCCCTTCAGGTATGCAGAGCTACTACTGCTCCCAGGCTCTTCTACCTCAAGGCTTTTTGATTTTTGTTTTTTGAAGATGGAGTCTCACTCTGTTGCTGCTGGAGTGCAGTGGCGTGATTTCAGCTCACTGCAACCTCTGCCTCCCAGGTTCAAGTGATTCTCCTGCCTCAGCCTCCCGAGTAGCTGTGATTACAGGCACCCATCACCACATCCGGCTAATTTTTATATTGTTAGTAGAGACAGGGTTTCACCATTTTGGCCAGGCTGGTCTTGAACTCCTGGCCTCAGGTGATCTGCCCACCTTAGCCTCCCAAAGTGCTAGGGTTACAGGCATGAGCTACTGTGCCTGGTTACATGACCAGTTTTAGACAATGAGTTTTGAGAACTTATGATGTGTATAGTTTTAGGACTGAACTTTTACTTAATGATGTGAGACCTTCAATGTGAGATCTTCAATGAGTCAATGAAATAATTCAAAGGGAAATTTAAAAATTTCTTAAGGCAAATGAAAATGGAAACACAGCATACCAAAACTTAAAATGGTAGGGTTTTGAGTAAGTAGAAGACCATAAAGAAGAAAAAAATGTTGATCCTAGAAATATTCTATCTGAAGTAGAAGTTGCATATTCCTGGACTTTAACTTTGCAACTATAGAGGAGGATATATAATCATGACACATGTTTTGGCCCAACTGTGAGCAATAATCATGAAGCCATAATAAAATTAGCACTATTTATTGATTTTCAGTATTTACGACTGAGCCAAAATCAGAACTATGGTGATAGCATAAAATGCAAATGTCATTAAATTTGATTACATAAAAGTAAAAGTAGAATAAGAGGAGTTTTCTTAGTATCTTAATCTTTTAAATTGGTGGGTCAAGAGATTGCAAAACTTGATGAAACGAGAAACAGCTGTTTATTACTTAAAATTGCAAATGTCATCAGTAGAGCAGTGCTTCTTCAAGTGTGATCCCTGAGCCAGCAGCATCAACCTCTCTTGGGATCTTGTGAGAAATGAAAACCCAGACCAAATGAATCAGAAGCTCATGGGGTGGGCTCCAGCAATCCATGGTTTTTTTTGTTTTTTGTTTTTTGTTTTTGAGAAGGAGTCTCAGTCTGTTGCCCAGGTTGGAGTGCAGTGGTGTGATCTTGGCTCACTGCAGCCTCCACCCCCCTGGGTTCAAGTGATTCTCCTGCCTCAGCCTCCTGAGTAGCTGGGATTACAGGCGTGTCGTACCATGCCCAGCTAATTTTTGTATTTTCAGTAGAGATGGGGTTTCACCATTTTGGCTAGGCTGGTCTTGAACTTCTGACCTCAAGTGATCCACCCACATCGGCTTCCCAGAGTGCTGGGATTACAGGTGTGAGCCACCATGTCTGGCCTACTTCAAGGCTTTGACTATTCTTGGAGCCACCTCCCATCTCCCATTTTTATGCAAGAGTGTTTGCCCACGTGAGCTTCACTATAGGGATCCTTTTAAACTCTGATTTGACTGCCTTGCATATTTCAGGGAATTTTCAAGATTTCTTATTCATAAGGAAACTCCTTTCAGTTTCCTAACATTGTCATGGATCAAAACCACGTTTGTCTCATTTCTAGAGACCTGTATTGGGAGGGGCCTTGGGCTCAGGACCTCCAACCTGAACAGAATCTGTAGGCAGTATTTGCATCAGTAGAAGAATCTCTTGGTATTTGAAGGCCCCATGTGTGCAGACCATATATGCTATATGTTGCCATAAAAGTTTGGTTTGCTACTTTGATGCTTGCATTTTCTTTGGAAAAGCAGCAGGAGGGTCCACCTGCGGAGGGGACAGTATAACCATTTTTAGAAATGAAAATCTGAGCATTCTCTCCCCTATTAAAAACTTTTCAGTGGCTCCTGTTGCCCTTCAGATGAAGCTTCAACTTGCTTTACAGGCCCCCCAAGCTCCATTTCCCACCATTTGTTCACCTCCTCTCTTGCTGTCTCTATTCCAGCCTCAGGTAATTTTTTCCCCTAGTTCTACAAAAGGGCCCTGCTCTCCTACCCTTGAACATCCTATTTTTTCTGAACAGAACATTCACCTTTCTCTCCCTGCTTCCTTTCCTCTGATTCTGATTCATCCTTCTGATCTCGGATTAAAGGTTCCTTTCTCAGTGGGCTCAGACACCTCTGGGGTCCTGACTCACATCCACAGAGCCTCACCTCTGATTCCAGTTGTGGCCGTGGCTGCTGTACTTCTGAGTCATGCTATCCACTTTGCAGAAGGTTCTGATGGGATCTGCCCCCACACCCACACTTGTGACCTTGTTGATGGGTCCTTATTTGCCTGTTCCTCCTTCTCTCGCACTCCTGAGTGTCTTGCTTCCTGGGATCAGATCCCAGATGAACCGTCTATACCTGATTCCTTGTCTTAGGCTCTACTTTCAGGGGGTGGGAGGAACTCAAGCTAAGCCATTTATAGTCTGGATTAGAGCCCTGTGGTTTTCCAGGGGGCAAAAATGCTAATTTTAGATCTGGAAAGAAGATCTCAGTGAACCCTACACCAGGTAGCAACTATCTGGTAGGAGGTGCATATTTGGATCCTAGGAAAAATCCAAGCTTTCATCCTCATTTCTGGACATCCTAGTGCCTCTTCTAATCTCCGTTATGTTGAGGCAGCGCAGAGTAGTGGGAAGAACATGGAATTTGGAATGGGTCTTCAGATTCTGGCTCAGTTGTACTCTCGCTGTGTAGTCTAGCAGAAATCATTTAAAATTTCTGAGGCCATTTCTTCATTTGCCAAAATGAGATAAACCAACAGATGCTCTCGTTACTCAAAGGATCTCCACCAGGACAGGATGCTGCACAAAAGAGTGGTTACTTAGATAGCCGGGGCATGCATTTCTTCATCTTGTAAATGAAGGCCTTGCCTTAGGAGACTGCTAAGGTACCTCCTGCTGTAACATTCTAAAGAGACAGTTCTTTTCAAACTTGATGGTAGGATACAGGCAGTTTCTATCTTGCTTGCCATAGAATACTGATACATAACATGCCCAGGAGTCAGGCTGCTTGGGTTGAATCCAGTTCTCATAGCTGCATGAGCTTAGCCAGGTTTCCAAACCTCATTGTATCTTAATTCCCTCATCTCTTAAATGGGGGTGATAAAAGCACTTATCATAGTCCTGTTGAGAGGACTATGCAAGGTCACACATGCACAGCACTTATTTGATGTGGTGGATTAAAGATGATGCAAATTCTTTGCTACTCTTCTGCTTGAGAGCTTCTGCTTGTTTGAGCTCCCCTCTCCTTGGGCCTTGACCAGCCTGGGTGGCTTGACTGGTGAGTAGAGTAAAGCAGAAATGACATTCTGGGACTTCTGAAGCTGGGTCCTAAGAAACCTCACAGCTTTCACCCAGGTGTCTTGGCACATGGTCTCTGGAAGCCCTACCCCACCACATAAGAAGTCTGACTTACCTGAGAGCACCATGTGGGAAAGACCCCGTGTAGGTGCCATGATCAACAGTCCCAGCTGAATGCAGCCATTCATTCCCTCCAAGGTACCAGACATGTGAATGAGGCTGGCTTAGGCCCTCCAAAAAAGCCCAGCCACCAGCTGGCTACCACTGAGTAACCTTAGCTGATGCCACATGAAACAGAACTGAATTGCCCAGACAAGCCCTGCCCACATTACTGCCCACAGAAGTGTAAGATATAATAAAGTAGGACTGAGGTGGGAGGATTGCTTGATCCCAGAAGTTCTAGTCCAGCCTAAGCAGTGCAGCAAGAATTTCTCTCTAAAAATAAATAAATAAATAAATAAATAATATTAAAGTAGTTGTTTTAAGCCACTAAGTTCTGGGGCAGTTTGTTATGCGGCAATAGATAACTGAAACACTTGGCATATAATAAATGCTTAATAGATACAGGTCAGAGCATTTTGATGTCAAATTTCATTACCCATGATCAGTATGTAAGAGTATCCAAGTTTGAGAGATTACTGCCCTGATCCCACCTTCTGTGACCTCCTCTGTCTCTACCCCTGGGATTCTCCTAGCAATGCTGGGACTTATTTTTCCATCTGGTGCACAGTGTGCCTTCATCTGCTAAAAACCTCATAAGTCCTTGTTAACCATCTGCCTTCTGCATAAAGGACACCACACCAAACAGCCCCCAGACTAGTTTTTTTTTTTTTTTTTGAGACAGAGTCTTGCTCTGTCACCCAGGCTGGAGTGCAGTGCTGTGATCATAGCTCACTGCAGCCTTGACCTCCTGGGCTCAAGTAATCCTCTCACCTCCACCTCCTGTGCAGCTGGAACCATAGGCATGTGCCACCATGCCTAGCTAATTGTTTAATTTTTTGTAGACGTGCGGTCTCACTGTGTTGTCCAAGCTGGTCTTGAATTCCTGGGCTCAAACAATCCTCTTGCCTTGGCCTCCCAAAATGCTGGAATTATAGGTGTGAGCCGCCACATCTGGCCCAAACCATTTCTAATTCTACCTCTGCCATCATCTCCATGGATAACCTTGGATCTACCTTCTGGCCCCATTTCTCCATTTTTATTTTTATTTTTATTTTATTTTATTTATTTAGTTTTTCAAAATGGGGTCTCACTCTGTCACCCAGGCTGGAGGGCAGTGGCATGATCTCAGCTCACTGCAACTTCCGCCTCCCAGGTTCAAGTGATCCTCCTGCCTCAGCCTCCTGAATAGCTGGGATTACAGGCACGCACCACCATGCCTGGCTAATTTTTGTATTTTTGGTAGAGTGGAGTTTTGCTATGTTGGCCAGGCTGGTCTTGAACTCCTGGCCTCAAGTGATCTACCCGCCTTGGCCTCCCAAAGTGCTGGGATCACAGACGTGAGCCACCATGTCCAGCCTCCATTTTAAAATAAAGGTAGAAGTGGACACTTTCCAGGGGCACATCCTGTTTCTGATGTAGGTACATAGCATGTTTCCCCTACTTCACCCTCTGCTCCTTTGCAACCTTCAACTTTTTGGTATTTCTTTTCTTTCTTCATCCATTGTTTATATCTCTTTTCCCCCATTGTTTAAGCTTTTCCCCCATTGGTAAGCCCAATGTCACTTGCATAAAGAAAAACTCTTCCTTGACCTCCTATAAACCTCCAATCACCATCTGATTTATCCTCATTTCTTACCTCCACCATGCTGCTCTTTAACTGGCAAACTCTTTTTTTTTTTTAAATTATACTTTAAGTTCTAGGGTACATGTGCACAACGTGCAGGTTTGTTACATAGGTATACATGTGCCATGTTGGTTTGCTGCACCCATCATCTTGTCATTTACATTAGGTATTTCTCCTAATGCTATCCCTCCCCCAGCCTCCCACCCCCCGACAGGCCCCAGTGTGTGATGTTCCCCACCCTGTGTCCATGTGTTGTCATTGTTCAACTCCCATGTATGAGTGAGAACATGTGGTGTTTGGTTTTCTGTCCTTGTGATAGTTTGCTGGGAATAATAGTTTCCAGCTTCATCCACATCCCTGCAAAGGACATGAACTCATCCTTTTTTATGGCTGCATAGTATTCCATGGTGTATATGTGCCATATTTTCTTAATCCAGTCTATCATTGATGGACATTTGGGTTGGTTCCAAGTCTTTGCTATTGTGAATAGTGCCACAATAAACATACCTATCCATGTGTCTTTACAGTAGCATGATTTATAATCCTTTAAGTATATACCCAGTAATGGAATCGCTGAGTCAAATGGTAATTCTGGTTCTAGATCCTTGAGGAATCACCACACTGTCTTCCACAATGGTTGACCTAATTTACACTCCCACCAACAGTGTAAAAGTGTTCCCATTTCTGCAGATCCTCTCCAGCATCTGTTGTTTCCTGACTTCTTAATGATCACCATTCTAACTGACATGAGATGGTATCTCATTGTGGTTTTGATTTGCATTTCTCTGATGACCAGTGATGAGAAGCATTTTTTCATGTCTGTTGGCTGCATCAATGTCTTGTTTGAGAAGTGTCTGTTCATATCCTTTGCCCACTTTTGGATGGGGTTGTTTGTTTTTTTCTTGCACATTTGTTTAAGTTCTTTGTAGATTCTGGATATTAGCCCTTTGTCAGATGGGTAGATTGCAAAAATTTTCTCGCATTCTGTAGGTTGCCTGTTCATTCTGATTATAGTTTCTCTTGCTGTGCAGAAGCTCTTTAGTTTAGTTAGGTCCCATTTGTCAATTTTGGCTTTTGTTGCCATTGCTTTTGGTGTTTTAGTCATGAAGTCTTTGCCCATGCCTATGTCCTGAATGGTATTTCCTACGTTTTCTTCTAGGGTTTTTATGGTTTTAGGTCTTACATTTAAGTCTTTAATCCATCTTGAGTTAATTTTTGTATAAGATGTAAGGAAGGGATCCAGTTTCAGCTTTCTACATATGGCTAGCCACATTTCCCAACACCATTTATTAAATAGGGAATCCTTTTCCCATTGCTTGTTTTTGTCAGATTTGTCAAAGATCAGGTGGTTGTAGATGTGTAGTGTTATTTCTGAGGCCTCTGTTCTCTTCCATTGGTCTACATCTCTGTTTTGGTACCAGTACCATGCTGTTTTGGTTACTGTAGCCTTGTAGTATAGTTTGAAGTCAGGTAGCGTGATGCTTCCAGCTTTGTTCTTTTTGCTTAGGATTGTCTTGGCTATGTGGGCTCTTTTTTAGTTCCATACGAACTTTAAAGTAGTTTTTTCCAATTCTGTGAAGAAAGTCATTGGTAGCTTGATGGGGATGGCATTGAATCTGTAAATTACCTTGGGCAGTATGGCCATTTTCACAATATTGAGTCTTCCTATTCATGAGCATGGAATGTTCTTCCATTTGTTTGTGTCCTCTTTTATTGCATTGAGCAGTGGTTTGTAGTTCTCCTTGAAGAGGATCTTCACATCCCTTGTAAGCTGGATTCCTAGGTATTTTATTCTCTTTATAGCAATTGTGAATGGGAGTTCACTCATGATTTGGCTCTCTGTTTGTGTGTTATTGGTGTATAGGAATGCTTGTGATTTTCGCACATTGATTTTGTATCCTGAGAATTTGCTGAAGTTGCTTACCAGCTTAAGGAGATTTGGGGCTGAGACGATGGGGTTTTCTAAATATACAATCATGCCATTTGCAAACAGTGACAATTTGACTTCCTCTTTTCCCAATTGAATATGCTTTATTTCTTTCTCTTGCCTGATTGCCCTGGCCAGAACTTCCAAAACTACGTTGAATAGGAATGGTGAGCGAGGGCATCCTTGTCTTGTGCCAGTTTTCAAAGGGAATGCTTCCAGTTTTTGCCCACTCAGTATGATATTGGCTGTGGGTTTGTCATAAATAGCTGTTATTATTTTGAGGTATGTTCCATCAATACCTAGTTTATTGAGAGTTTTTAGCATGAAGGGCTGTTGAATTTGGTCAAAGGCCTTTTCTGCATCTATTGAGATAATCATGTGGTTTTTGTCCTTGGTTCTGTTTACGTGATGGATTACGTTTATTGATTTGCATATATTGAACCAGCCTTGCATCCTAGGGGTGAAGCTGACTTGATCGTGGTGGATAAGCTTTTTGATGTGTGTCTGGATTCAGTTTGCCAGTATTTTATTGAGGATTTTTGCATCGATGTTCATCAGGGATATTAGCCTAAAATTCTCTTTTTTTGTTGTGTCTCTGCCAGGCTTTGGTATCAGGATGGTGCTGGTCTTACATAATGAGTTAGGGAGGATTCCCTCTTCTTCTATTGATTGAAATAGCTTCAGAAGGACTGGTAGCAGCTCCTCCTTGTACCTCTGGTAGAATTTGGCTGTGAATCTGTCTGGTCCTAGATGTTTTTTGGTTGGTAGGCTATTAATTATTGCCTCAATTTCAGAACCTGTTATTGGTCTATTCAGAGATTCAACTTCTTCCTGGTTTATTCTTGGGAGGGTGTATGTGTCCAGGAATTTATCCATTTCTTTTAGATTTTCTAGTTTATTTGCAAAGAGGTGTTTATAGTATTCTCTGATGGTAGTTTGTATTTCTGTGGGATCGGTAGTGATATCCCCTTTATCATTTTTTATTGTGTCTATTTGATTCTTCTCTCTTCTTCTTTATTAGTCTTGCTAGCGGTCTATTTTGTTTATCTTTTCAAACAATCAGCTCCTGGATTCATTGATTTTTTGAAAGGTTTTTTTGTGTCTCTATCTCCTTCAATTCTGCTCTGATCTTAGTTATTTCTTGCTTTCTGCTAGCTTTTGAATTTGTTTGCTCTTGCTTCTCTAGTTCTTTTAATTGTGATGTTAGGGTGTCAATTTTAGATCTTTCCTGCTTTCTCTTGTGGGTATTTAGTGCTATACATTTCCCTCTACACACTGCTTTAAATGTGTCCCAGAAATTCTGGTACATTGTGTCTTTGTTCTCATTGGTTTCAAAGAACATCTTTATTTCTGACTTCACTTCATTATGTACCCAGTAGTCATTCAGGAGCAGGTTGTCCAGTTTCCATGTAGTTGAGTGGTTTTGAGTGAGTTTCTTAATCCTGAGTTCTAGTTTGATTGCACTGTGGTCCGAGAGACAGTTTGTTGTGATTTCTCTTCTTTTGCATTTGCTGAGGAGTGTTTTACTTCCAATTATGTGGTCAATTTTGGAATAAGTGTGATGTGGTGCTCAGAAGAATGTATATTCTGTTGATTTGGGTTGGAGAGTTCTGTAGATGTCTATTAGGTCCACTTAGTGCAGAGTTGAGTTCAAGTCCTGGATATCCTTGTTAACCTTCTGTCTCGTTGATCTGTCTAATATTTACAGTGGGGTGTTAAAAATCTCCCATTATTATTGTGCAGGAGTCTAAGTCTCTTTGTAGGTCTCTAAAGACTTGCTTTATGAATCCAGGTGCTCCTGTATTGGGTGCATTTTTATTTAAGATAGTTAGCTCTTCTTGTTGAATTGATCGTTTTACCATTATGTAATGTAAAGGCCTTCTTTGTCTCTTTTGATCTTTATTAGTTTAAAGTCTGTTTTATCAGAGACCAGGATTGCAACCCCTGCTTTTTTTTTGCTTTCCATTTGCGTGGTAGATCTTCCTCCATCCCTTTATTTTGAGCCTATGTGTGTCTTTGCACATGAGATGGGTCTCCTGAATACAGCACACCAATTGGTCTTGACTCTTTATCCAATTTGCCAGTGTGTTTCTTAATTGGGGCATTTAGCTCATTTACATTTAAGGTTAATATTGTTATATGTGAATTTGATCCTGTCATTATGATGTTAGCTGGTTATTTTGCCCATTAATTGATGCATTTTCTTCATAGCATCAATGGTCTTTACAATTTATCATTTTTGCAGTGTCTGGTACCAGTTGTTCCTTTCCATGTTTAGTTCTTCCTTCCGTAATTCTTGTAAGGCAGGCCTGGTGGTGACAAAATCTCTCAGTTTGTCTGTAAAGGATTTTATTTCTCCTTCACTTATGAAGCTTAGTTTGGCTGGATATGAAATTCTGGGTTGAAAATTCTTTTCTTTAAGAATGTTGAATGTTGGCCCCCACTCTCTTCTGGCTTGTAGGGTTTCTGCGGAGAGTTCCGCTGTTAGTCTGATGGGCTTCCCTTTGTGGGTAACCTGACCTTTCTCTCTGGCTGCCCTTAACATTTTTTCCTTCATTTCAACCTTGGTGAATCTGACAATTATGTATCTTGGGGTTGCTCTTCTCAAGGAGTATCTATGGGTGTTCTCTGTATTTCCTGAATTTGAATGTTGGCTTGCCTTGCCAGGTTGGGGAAGTTCTCCTGGATAATATCCTGAAGAGTGTTTTCCAACTTGGTTTCATTCTCCCTGTCACTTTCAGGAACACCAATTAAATGTAGATTTGTTTTTTTCACATAGTCCTATATTTCTTGGAGGCTTTGTTCATTTCTTTTCACTTTTTTTATCTAATATTGTCTTCTCGCTTTATTTAATTAATTTGATCTTCAATCACTGATATCCTTTCTTTCACTTGATTGAATCGGCTGTTGAAGCTTGCTCATGTGTCACGAAGTTCTCATGCTGTGGTTTTCAGCTCCGTCGGGTCATTTAAGGTCTTCTCTACACTGTTTATTCTAGTTAGCCATTTGTCTAACCTTTTTTCAAGGTTTTTAGCTTCCTTGCAATGGGTTAGAACATGCTCCTTTAGCTCGAAGAAGTTTGTTATTACTGACTTTCTGAAGCCTACTTCTGTCAACTTGTCAAACTCATTCTCTGACCAGTTTTGTTCCATTGCTGCTGAGGAGCTGTGATCCTTTGGAGGAGAAGTGCTTTGGTTTTTGGAATTTTCAGCTTTTCTGCTCTGGTTTCTCTCCATCTTTGTGGTTTTATCTACCTTTGGTCTTCAGTGTTGGTGACCTACAGATGGAGTTTTGGTGTGGATGTGCTTTTTGTTGATGTTGATGCTATTTCTTTCTGTTTGTTAGTTTTCCTTCTAACAGTCGGGCCCCTCAGCTGCAGGTCTGTTGGAGTTTGCTGGAGGTCTACTCCAGACCCTGTCTGCCTGGGTATCACCAGCGGAGGCTGCAGAACAGCAAATATTGCTGCCTGATCCTTCTTTTGGAAGCTTCATCCCAGAGGGGCCCCCTGCCTGTATGAGGTGTCTGTCGGCCCCTACTGGGAGGTGTCTCCCAGTCAGGCTACACGGGGGTCAGGGACCCACTTGAGGAAGCAGTCTGTCCATTCTCAGAGCTCAAATGCCATGGTGGGAGAACTACTGCTCTCTTCAGAGCTGTCAGACAGGGATGTCTAGGTCTGCCGAAGCTGTCTGCTGCCTTTTGTTCTGATATGCCCTGCCCACAGAGGTGGAATCTAGAGAGGCAGTAGGCCTTGCTGAGCTGCAGTGGGCTCCGCCTAGTTCAAGCTTCCTGGCCTCTTTGGTTACACTGTGAGCACAAAGCCACCTACTTAAGCCTTAGCAATGGTGACACCCCGCCCCCCGCCAAGCTGCAGCATCTCAGGTTGATCTCAGACTGCTGTGCTAGCAATGAGCAAGGCTCTGTGGGCATGGGACCCACCAAGACAGGCACAGGAGGGAATTTCCTGGTTCTGCCAGTTGTGAAGACCATGGGAAAAGCACAGTATTTGAGCAGGAGTGTACTGTTCCTCCAGGTACAGACTGTCATGGCTTCCCTTGGCTAGGAAAGGGAAATCCCCTGACACTTTGCACTTCCTGGGTGAGGCAACGCCCTGCCCTGCTTCGGCTCGCCCTCTGTGGGCTGCACCCACTGTCCAACCAGTCCCAATGAGATGAACCAGATACCTCAGTTGGAAATGCAGCAATCACCTATCTTCTGCGTCGATCTTGCTGGGAGCTGCAGACCAGAGCTGTTCCTATTTGGCCATCTTAGAAGCCTCCCTAACTGGCAAACTCTTAACCCTTCAGGGCTCAGCTGAGATGTTGCCACTTCAAGGAAGTCTTTTTTTTTTTTTTTTTTTTTTGGAGACAGCATCTCACTCTCTCGCTCAGACTGGAGTGCAGTGGCCCACTCTCAGCTCATCGCAACCTCCACCTCCCAGGCTCAAGCAATTCTCCTGCCTCAGCCTCCTGAGTAGCTGGGATTACAGGCGTGTGCCACCATGCCCTGCTAATTTTCATATTTTTAGTAAAGACAGGGTTTCACCATGTTGGCCAGGCTGGTCTTGAACTTCTGACCTCAAATGATCCACCTGCCTCGGCCTCCCAAAGTGCTGGGATTACAGGTGTGAGCCATCGCGCCCAGCCCAAGGAAGTCTTTAGAGGCCTCCTACCACCCTACACAGTACCCTTCCTCTATAGTCTTACAGCACTCTTACTGACCCTCTTCCCCATTCTACCCCTTTCATACTGTGATTAACTGGTTAATCATCAGCTTCCATTGCTAGACTGTCCTCTGCAAGGGCATGCCATATTCGTTACAATAGATCAAGCAGCCCTCTTGGGTACTGGCACACAGATCTCTGCAACTCTCCTTCCTCATTGGCTGACAACAACAAAAACAACAACAACATCTTCTGATACTACCACCACCACCATTGGTTAAAGCTTTCTATATGCCACGAATTGTTCTAGTCACGTTACTTGAATCTTGCCAATAACTCTATGAGTAGGTATTCTTTTTTTATTATTATACTTTAAGTTTTAGGGTACATGTGCACAACGTGCAGGTTTGTTACATATGTATACATGTGCCATGTTGGTGTGCTGCACCCATTAACTCATCATATGAGTAGGTATTCTTATCCCCATCCTACGGTTGAGGAAACAATCTTGGAGAGGTTAAGTAAGTTGTTTTGTTTTGTTTTACTACTGGTCAATATTGGAGCTGAGGTTCAAACCCAGGAAGCTGACTCCTGGGTCAATGAAGCCCTTTTGGGAAACATTTCACCTATGGTATTGGCTTTGGGGTTTGAAACACATTGTCCTTTATTGTTTTTTAACAATGAATGAGCTTTGTATATGCAGTTTGCCCTGCTTCCCTATACTCTTTTTCCTAAATGTGACTGTTGGTGTCTTGTGGCCTAGAAGTGCCTCCAGCTCCCCACATGGATGTCCTGGGTTCAAAATGCATCTACTTTATTATACCAAACACACTATCCCTCCTTATCACCTTTGCTCACGAAAGACACACACAGCATCCTACAGTGAAAAATCAGCACTGGGCGGGGAGAGGTGTATTCCAGGCAGTCGTACGGCATCATAGCAGATCATGCGTTCCTGAAGTTTCGGTTCTCATGGCTTCATGGATGGAGAGCTGAGGCTCCTGATGGGATTGACCCCGTCTGAATCAGAAAGCTGTAATGGAATAGGGCAAAAGGAGACATTCCATTACAAAGTCAAACCATGGTAAACAACCACAGCCAAAGGAAATAGAAGAAAGAAAGAAAAGAAAGAAAATACAAAAAACAATTATATACAGAAGAAAGATGGCAAGTTGCTGGAAGACAAACAGTTTGCCTACATCTTAAAATTCTGGAACAAAGATGTGGCCGCGTTTCTTGAGTCTTTTATAGGAACTTTAGACTAGTATTTCTTGAGTTCAGCATCCACAGGCAACTGAATGGATGTTAGGTGGGCAAGAAGACAGCCAATTTTAGGTACATGTTTCAAAAGACTTATCAAATTTTTAGAAATAAAAATAAAGCATAATATCTTAAACTTATTAATCATTTTCATATCAGTAATGGGAAAATGTTATTTGAAGTTAATCATTTACAACTTCTATATCTGGGTCTATTGGATACATCTCTTTCACAACAAGTCATTTTTAAGTGGTTTTCACACTTTTTATTTCTGTAGATCCTAATTCATAATTACAGGTGGTTGCAAATGACAACAAGTGTTTGGTGGCTATCTAAAATTATTCTGAGTATTTAGATAGAAGAGGACCCTAAAATTATGTTGTAATTTCATACAAAACATTAAGTGTTTGCCAGATGCTAAGTTGACAAACATACTTTATTCAGAGTATTGGATGGTTCAACTCTGGCGATAGCAGCAAATGGATTCTGTTGTGGTTTGAACTACATCAACTTGCTTAGGCTGGAGTTATGTTTCCCAGAATCCCCTTCTCTGAGTGGTCTCAAGTTAGAATTGGTCCAGAGAATAATTTGCACAACATTTGGAAGGTAGAAGTGAAGCAGCCACCATTACTCTCTGAAGATTCTCAGGGTTGGATGTGACAGACAGATGCAGAGGTGCTGGCGGGTTCCATTTATCCTTGCTGTCCTCCTCTCTGTGGCCTGGTATTCCTCCTGGCTGATGACCTTGTTGACCTGCAGTGGTCCTGGCCCGTCACAAGATGCATGGGGACTGTAATTAATTTATCATTGCATCTCCAGTGTATGGTGCAGATCCTGTCTTATCAGTATCTTAATTGGTCATTGAATGAACACATGTGCATGGTTTTATATGCATTGATTTTTGGCTACTCAGCATTGGGAAATAATAATACAATTTTCTGGAGAATCATCCCTGTCCCACATTTAGTCAATGTATGTTGGGTAAGGTTTATTTCACGCCTAGCTCCACTGACTGCATGAGTTCAGCCAGGCCAATCAAGTTATTACATTCACTTGGCTACAGTGATTGGCTTGGGGATGGAACACGACTCAGCCCAAGCCAATAAGATGTGGTGAGTCTTTTGCTATGACTGTCACAACAGAGGCACATGGCCTTTTCTGCTGGACCTGAACCTGGGAGGATATAGGCCTGACTCTGTTGGCAGCCATTTTGGTGCCACACTGAGCCTGAGAATGAAGCCAACATTGTGAATAGCAAAGTAATGAGAAGAAACAAGAGTGGGTTCTGATAATATTTGAGCCCCCTGGATTGAGCTGTGCCTGAAGTCAGTATCCCCTGGATTTCAATTATGTGAACCAATAGCCATCCTCCCCCTTATTTTTTCCCCTCAAACCACTATGGAGTGGGATTTCTGTGATGTGGAGCATAAACTGTCCACTCACACTGAATAGTTTTCAATTTCCCTTTAGGAGCAGAACGCCTTTTTCAAATGAATGTTCACACAGAATCCCATTACACAGCAAGGTTAATAGCAGAGCTCACGAGGACCAGGACCTGCTCTCTTGCCCTCCATCCGCCAAGTTCTGAAGCAGTTCCTGATGCCTCTTTGGAATGCTGGTCTTGGCAGAACACAGTTAGAAAACCATTAATTTAGACCATGTCTGTTATTTTAAAGGTAAGAAAACTGAAGTTCAGAAAAGTGAGGGGACTGACTCAATCCCAGCTGCTGGCAGATCTGGGACTGCAAACCAGCCTTCCATTGCTCCACACAGGTGTCACTTCTCACTTGGAATCACAGCATTGGATGGACTGAAAAGAGGAAGAGGCTGCAATGGAGCAGCACACCTGGTGCGTGTGGATGCCTGGAAAACAAAATTAGGAGAGCCCTGGGTCAGCATTGCTCTGGCACTGGCTGGGCCGGGGGCCATCCTGATTCTAGAATTGTCTTGGTTCCTGGGATAGAAATGTCCCCAGAGTGGAGAAGTTCAGTTCAATCCAACATCCTTATATTGCAATGAGGATAAAGACCACAGACCCTATGGCCTGTATGACCCAGCTGCCCATTTCTAGGAACCCATTCCTACAAAAATGACAACATGCGTGTGCAAACAGCAACAATGACAAACATACCCTGGGATGCTTTCCCTGTGTGGTTTGTTATAGTAAGATAGCGGCTACAGCTTATATATCATCAACAGAGGACTGGCTAAATGATGGCACTTCATTCTGCAGAATCTTTTGTTGTAGTCAAAAAGAACAAGTTAGATCTATACGTGTGAACATGGAAAGGTGTACATGACTTAAGTAGAAAAATTAAGTTGCAGAACGATATTTCATATATATTTCATGTATATATGTATAATTTCATTCTTACAAAAACCGTTTTCTAAAACTGTGTGTGTAAAAGGGCTGGAAGGATACATCCACAGTCTTAATACTGGTTACATCCGGGGAGGAGAGTTGGGGCTTGAGGCAGACTTTGGCCATTCAATTTGGATGGGGGCCAGAGACCCCCCCTCTCAGATCTGAGACTGCTGTACTTACTTTCCTGCCTCCTTTGCAGCACAGGCCATGACAAAGACTGTTAAATCACCTTGGGTGGGAGGGGACAGGGCGTTTCCTCTATCTGGCAGAGGGGGCTGCAAGGTCAAGTTCCTGACAGAAGTGGTGCTGTTTCCTACTGTAGCATGCAGTGGTTATGTACTGTAGTGCTTAACGGTGGCAGAGGCAGCTTCGAACACACCAGCACACTGGTCAACTTTGGGGTCTTACTCTTGGAAGCCTGGCCTGGAGCTTCCCTCTCACATTCTGTGAACCACCCAGTATCCTTCTAGTAAACTCTTCTGCTTCATTGTTCAGAGTCAGCTGAGTTAGAGGGACTTCTGATTATTTTATACATGTCATCTGATACCTAAACGTATGTATACATTTTTTAACCAAACATATTTAAGAGGATACAGATGATCTCACCTAAAGCAGCATGCAGTGCATAGAGGTGTGTGCCCCTGCCCTGTTTTGTATTTTATTTTATTTTTTGGGATGGGGTCTTGCTTTGTTGCCCAGGCTGGAGTGCAGTGGTGGGCTCTCGGCTCACTGCAACTGCCTCCTGGGTTCAAGCGATTCTCCTGTCTCAGCCTCTCAAGTAGCTGGGATTACAGGTGCACGCCACCACGCCCGGCTAATTTTTGTATTTTTAGTAGAGACGGGGTTTCGCCATGTTGGCCAGGCTGGTGTCGAACTCTTGACCTCAGGTGATCCACCTGCCTTGGCCTCCCAAAGTGCTGGGATTACAAGTGTGAGCCACCATGCCTGGCTCGCCACCCTGTTTTGAACCAGGGTTTTCATGAAAGAGGTGAATGTGCTGACCATTAAACAGCAACTACAGCAAACTTGGTTTGCAGTGAGATGTTTGCTCGGAAATGTTCTTTTCTTTTGAAATAAGCAACTTCCTGAGCTTCAAGTTAGTCTTAGGCATAGCTCCCTCACCGGGTAAGTTGGGTCCTGTGCAGGCTGCACTTCCCACTGTCCCTGTGCATCTGCCTGGGCCTTCTTCCTCTTGGTTCTTGGGTAGACTGACTCTGTCCCCTGAAAGCCTGGTCCTCTGAGGAGACTGAAGTTTGCATGTCACACAGAGCCGGGAGATCTGGCCCTGGATGAAACTAGGGGACAGCTCCCGACGGCTGCTCAATTAGTGAGTTTCCTTTGTACTTCAACTTGGGTAAGCTGGGCTAATTAATAAGTGGACTTGAGAATGACAAACCTTCATGGCCAAGGTCCAAAATGTCATGTTGGTGGAAGATGGCAAAAGTCTGGTGAGAGGGATGTCAGAAGTAAAAGGACTAGGTACCAGGAAATGAGGACTCAGGATAGCATTGTCCACAACTACTAAAGGTCCGTGTTGATTTATTTCTTTGCTTTTTCAATGACCTTTTGATATTTGAATTTCACACATCGCTGTCTTAGTTTGCATCCTCCAGAAGCAGTGCCTGAGACAAGGATTCAAGTGCAGGTGGCTTAATTGAGAAACAGTCGTTCAGGGATCACCATTCAGGGACTGGAGAAGTAAGACAGGGAAGGAAGGAAGCCAATGGAGAGTGCGTTATTGAGCAAGTTACCACTGTGGGCAATTGGAGCTCAATGCCTCTGGGGAATTCTGGGAGCCAGTGTAGAATATACAGCTCAGAGTTTTTTCATTGGAGCAAAGGGAGTCATTGGTTGAGTGTTGCTCCAGGGAAGTGTTCATTCTCTAACATTTCTGGCCTGCCATGTGTGTGGGCAGAGAGGGCTCCAGTGATCAGGAAGCCTTCCAACAAAGAGTCTTGGATGCTGGCTGTTGGAAGTCAGGCCACATGCACAGAAATATCACATGCTGGTGGCATCTGCGTGGAGCATCCACAGCATCTGCTACAAGTTTCTTTCCTTCTTTGCACAGCTCATGAAATTTGCCTGCCTTCTAATCAGTGCATGGAGACTGCAAGGTAAGCAAAGAGTTTCACTTGATCTTAGGTGATCATAGACGACTGATCTCATTTATATTTTGTTTAGGTATCCATGTTTATAGTCAAAATATATCAAATTGCTTAATATCCATACCACACACAGAATAAGATAATATACCTGGTTTTTTAAAAATAACTTCAGTGGCAAAATACATACTATTTTAACAGCATCCAAATTTGAGAGAGAGGTAAAAATATATTCCCTCTTATATAGTGAGATGGATGGAAACCAGAACAGAAAGCCCTGAACCCTTGGGGTTGCCCATGTAAATACTGTGACGGCCTACAATGCACTTAGAGAGTGGCTACTTGGTATTGCCTATGGTCATTTGCCACCTTTTGTGATGAGCCTCCAATTGGGACACCTGACCATTAGGTCCTAGTTACTCAGGAAGCTAACCTGTTAGTCACTAAATTCACTGTACTGTTGTTTTCCTAGGGAAAAATAAGTGCTGATGCATGATGTATTGCAGTTATTTGAAAATATGCCTCAAGTTTTACATCATCTGTATCTTAATCCCTTTGGGCTGCCACAGCAAATTGCCACAGACCAGGTAGCTTAGAAACAGCGGAAATTTATATCTCTCAGTTCTGGAGGCTGGGAAGTCCAAGATCAAGGTGCTGACAGATTCAGTGTCTGGTGAGGACTCACTTTCTCGTTCGTAAATGGTGCCTTCTTGCTGTGTCTTCACGTGGTGGAAGGGGCAAACAAGCTCCCTTGGGCTTCTTTCATAAGGGCACTAATCCCATTTACGAGTGGGTGGACTTAAGTGAGGAGTGGTTCGGACAGCCAACAAGACTATCAAACACCCACCACAATAGGTTGTTTTAAAGATGAGGAAACAGAGCCTCAAGGAGGTAGAGAAATGCCGCATGTTCCACGACTGGTCAAGAGCAGAGCTAGGATTTGAACCCAAGTGGTCTGATGGCCCAGCTCCTGCTGTGTTCTTTCCTTCTGCTCTGTCACCTCTGGTATGGGTCATGTCTGCTCTTGCTCACGTACTTTGTAGGGGACAGAGCTTTTAGAGAATAGGAGGTTTGGGGGAAGAGGGGAAGGAAAGGAGGGCAGGTGGGGACTGTTGGAACAGGGACCCAACCCAGGGAGTCAAACTTGTTGGAGGCTGCCTCAGGACAGTCAAGGACACTGAATCCACTCACTCTCCACTCTCCCTCCTCTCTGTTAATTGGTTTGAGGAGAGGTCTATGTTAAAGAGCTGGAGCCCGATGAATTGTTGTCATGATTGTGGGAAGGAATGGATGCTCACAGGCTCAGACAGAAAAACAAAATGAATTGGCCTATCTAGATACTTCCCACAAAATGCTTTCAGTTCCACGTTAATTCCAAGTTTGTCTCTTAAGCACATTTGGAATATGGAAATAATCTTAGAATGTCACAATCTAGAATGTAATTTAGATAAGCTTAGAACCAAAAGAGAAGACTGCATTGCCTTGTCTGTCAGGCCTGTGTGGGTCCGATTTAATGACTCCTGATGGTATGAGGTTGAATTGAGCAGCAGATTGGACACATAACTATAGTGCCAGCTATTCATGTTTAAAATGTCATTTTAGACTGGGTGCAGTGGCTAACGCCTGTAGTCCCAGCACTTTGAGATGCTGAAGCAGGTGGATTGGTTGATCCCAGGACTTTGAGACCAGCCTGGGCAACATAGCGAAACCCTGTCTCTGCAAAAAAACAAAAACAAAACCGAAAAAACCCAAAAACCAAAAAAATGAGCTGGAACTGGTGGCACACACCTGTAGTCCCAATTACTCTGGAGACTGAGGTTGGAAGTTCTCTTGAGCCCTGGAAATGGAGGTGGCAGTGAGCCGAGATCATGTCACTGCACTCCAGCCTGGGCAACAGAGTGATACCCTGTCTCAAAAAATAAAAGGAAAAATAAAATGTCTTTTAGAATGCAGTCATGCACCACATAATAACATTTTTGTCAATGATGGATGATAAGATGCTGGTCCCACAGATCATAATGGAGCTGAAAAATTCCTATTGCCTAGTGACGTAGCTGTCATAATGTTGTAGCATAACATGTTACATGTTTGTGGTGATGCTCATGTATGAAGCTGGGCAAGGTGGCTCTTGTCTGTAATCCCAGCACTTTGGGAGGCTGAGGTGGTAGGTTGCTTGAGGCCAGGAGTTGGAGACCAGCCTGGGCAACACAATGAGACCCTGTCTCTACAAAATAACAAAAAAATCCAACTTACTATGCTGCCACATAAAAAAGCATAGTATATACAATTATGTGCTGAACATAATACTTGATAATGATAATAAATGACTATGTTATTGGTTTATGTGTTTACTATACTATACTTTTTATTCATATTTTAGAGTGTACTTCCACTTATTAAAAAAAGTTAACTGTAGAACAGCCTCAGGCAGGTCCTTTAGGAGGTGTTCCAGAAGAAGACATTGTTATCATCAGAGATGACAGCTCCATATGCGTTACTGCTCTGAAGACTATCAGTGGGACAAGATGTGGAGGTGGAAGACTGATATTGATGGCCCTGAGCCTGTGTCGGCCTATGCTAATGTGTGTGTTTATGTCTTCACTTTTAACAAAATGTTTAAAAAGTAAAAATAAATTTTAATAGAAAAAAACTTGCAAAATAAGGCTATAAAGAAAGAAAATATTTCTACAGCTATACAACATGTTTGTGTTTTAAGCTGTTATTATAAAAGAGCCAAAAAGTTAGAAAAATTTAAACATTTGCAAAATAAAAAAGTTATAGTAAGCTTAGTTTATTGCTGAAGAAAGAAAATTAAAGAAAAAAATTTAGTGTAGCCTAAGTTTTCAGTGTTTATAAAGTCTACATTAGTGTACACGAATGTCCTAGGCCTTCACATTTACTTACTCACTGACTCACCCAGAGCAATCTTCCAGGCCTACAAGCTCCATTCATGGTAAGTGCCCCACACTGGTGTACCATTTTTAATCTTTTATAGTATATATTTTACTGTACATTTTCTTTGTTTAGATATAAAAGTATCTTTGTGTATCTAAACCTTTGTGTTACAATTGCTTACCTTACCTTTGTGTTGCAATTGCCTACAGTATTCAGTACAGTAATGTGCTATGCAGGTTTGTAGCTTAGGAGCAATAGGCTACACCGTGTAGCCTGGGCATATAGTAGTCTATACCATCTAGGTTTGTGTAGGTATGTTCCATGAGGTTTGCACAACAATATTGCCTAACAACACATTGACGGAGTCTCACTTGTCGCCCAAGCTGAAGTGCAGTGGCATGATCTCAGCTCACGGCAACCTCTGCCTCCCAGGTTCAGGTGATTCTCCTGCCTCAGCCTCCTGAGCAGCTGGGATTACAGGTGCATGCCACCATGCCCGGTGAATTTTTGTATTTTTAGTGGAGACACCGTTTTGCCATATTGGCCAGGCTGGTCTTGAACTCCTGACCTCAGGTGATCCACCTGCCTCAGCCTCTCAAAGTGCTGAGATTACAGGCCTGAGCCACCGTGCCCGGCCCTAGCAATACATTCTCAGAATGTATTCCCATCACTACGTGATGCATGGCTGAATAACTTCCACTGGGTTCAACTGACCCCCCATCTGGTTGTTACTTTAGTGCACTTATTTCCATTTAATCTGTCCTCCTTACTAGGTGGACACTATTATCAGATGAGATATGGAGTCCCTATAAGGTGTAGCAACTAACCCTGTGTCTGGCAGCTGGGAAGTGGCAGATCAAGATTTGGACTCAGGTCTTAAGTCTCGGACCATAGCTAGGTCAATTGTTCCACCACAGAGCCATCCCACACTAGGCAGGATTTCCTTGTGTCCTGACTCAGAAAGGCAGCTGTGGCAATGCGGATCTGTTATGTGGCTCTAACTACCATCCCCATCAGCTCACCACTAAGGCGAAGAGGTATGTGTTTGTTATCTATTACTGGGTCATAAATTACCCCCAAATTTGTACTGGTTTTCTATTGCTATGTAACAAATTACCTCAAAGCATAACGGCTTAAAACAATATCAATTATACTACAGTTTTTGTTAGTCAGGAATCCCGAAGTGGCTCATCTGGGTGCTTCTGGCTCAGGGCCTCTCATAAATGGCAGTTAAGCTATTGGCTGAGGCTGAAGGTTTGACTGGACCTGTAGGGTCTGCCTCTGAGGCGGCTCCTGACATGGCTGGCAAATTGGTGCTTGAGGTTAGCAGGAGGCTTTACTTCCTTTCCACATGGGCCTCTCCACAGGCTGCTTGAGTGTCCTCATGACATGGCGGCTGGTGTGGCTTTCCCGGGATTGAGCAACCTGAGACAGTAAGGTGGAAGGGACAATGCCTTTCATGGCCTATCACAGCAGTCCCACAATATCCTATTTGTTAGAAGGAAGGCACTAAGATCAGCTCCTGTTTGAGGGAAGGGGAATTAGTCTCCACCTTTTGGAGGAAGGAGTGTCAAGAGAATGTGTGGATATATTTTAAAACCACCACAGGGTGACATTTCCTGCCATTTGCGTACACATCCCAGCATAGCGTTGGGGCTCCCCTCACCCCTTCTTGCCCCACCAGGGCTGTGAGTATTCTGTGTCGTTTCCCATGTGTGAGACCCTGTGTGTGGATCCCACAGGCAGATTAGGTCAGAAGAGGATTCTGGGAAAAGAAAAGTCAACCTGTCATTAGAGATCATGGACAGTGGGCTGAGTCCAGCACAGGACTCTGAGAGGGAGGCGGGGCAGGAAGGCAGTCCATTCTTAACATACTTATGTAGTCACTTTTGTGTCTTGAGGCACACAAAAAAAAACAAGGTCATATCTTTTAATGCCTCAGTAAAACAGCTTGAGCCCTCCCCTTATCACCTTGAGAAACGCCTCAGGCCTTCCTCCAAGGAAAGACCCCCAGGATGCTTAGTCATATCCAAAATGTCAGTCCCTGTCCTTTCCACCTTGCCTTTGCAGTCAGAACCTCCACCCAAGGCCAGAGGATGCCCCAATGTCATGTGCACTCTATCTACCCCACTGGCATCCCAGGCAGTGTGATCAGGGCTTAGTGTCCTGCTTCTGCCACCTCCGCAACTGCTGGCACAGACCTTTTCATAGTCGCAGCAGACCCTGGGGCATGTGGAGGGAGGACCCATCTTCGACTCCCCATTGCACTCAGCAGATGTGGCCACCTTCCAGTATCACTGACTCAGACACACACACCCAGCCCTTGCCCAGGGTGCAAGCCTGCCTTCAGGAAGGATGGCTGCACCCAGGCTGGCTGTCTCAGCTCCTGGACTCAGAATCACTCTTACCTCCTCAGCCCCAACTTCCTGCAGGAGCTAGTTCACCTGTTTTTTATGTCAGGGACCTTGGGGCCTTCCCTGTCACTGGATTTGATTCGGAGTCATCCCAATCTCACAACGTATTATTTATTCCCCCCTTCATGTCTTTGAATAAAATTGATGCACCCAGAAGGTATAACATGTATATCTTGCAGCTTCAAGTACAAGAGGTCCTAGTCTTCAATTTAAAAACTTTCTGGGGGAAGGCATAAGAAGGCTCTTCTTGTGGGAGCGTGTTAAGCAGCAGAAGGGGTCCCAAAACATGTTTAGTGTTTACCCTTCCCTAAAGACATTTGCTTAGAGTTTGGGGTACACTGAGGCTGCCTAAAAGAAGACAGGGAAGAAGCTAGAACTGCTCTTCCATTTCTTGCAAAGCTTCATCTCCTGCCCCACTCCCCCACTCGTAACTCTCCTTTAGACACACTCCTCTATGGCAGACAACTTCTGATCCATTCAATTCCAGGTACTCATTTTTTGGTGAATATTCCATTGCATCTGAATGATATTGAAGTGAACTTCTCTTACCTGCATGTGTGTGCACGCACACACACACACGCACACGCACACACGCGCGCTCACATGCACATGCGCACACACACGTGCACACACGCACGCATGTGCATACACATGCACACACACACGTACACATACGCACACACACATGCACACAAGGTGAACACCTTAAAATCCCACTGCATTTAAACCATGAGTGGGTGGGACCTTGAGGAAATCACCAAAGAAGATGTTTCAGGAGTCTCCATCTGATGGCCCACATCTGGGAAGCCCTGGAGAGACGTGGATTTGACAATTTACGAAAGCTAAGGTAGAGAGGGCCCTGAAAAAGGAGCTGGCTAGCCGGCCGCTGATGTGAGAGTGAGGTCATGGGTGCTTGGGTCGTGACTCACCTCTCCAGCCCTTCACAGGGCACCTGAAGCACCTGGGGGTTTGAGGGCTTGAACACTTAGACAAAGGAAGGCTCTAAAATGGCCCACTGAAACATGCAGACACCTTGAGAAAAGTGTTTTGAGTTTTTCTTTTACTCCAAATAAAAATAGCTATTTTAAAAGAGTGGAATAAATGACATAATAATAATGGCACTAAATTGCTAACATGTACCAGTTGCTTCCCTCATGCTGCGATGTGCAGAGTGGCTCATTACATTTAATCCTCACAACAAACCTTTGGGTATGATTCCCTGTAACAAATGGGGAGAGCTCAAATAACTTCTCAGGGCCACATACCTGATGCTGTGGACTGAATGCATGTATCCTCCAAAATTCTTATGTTGAAGCCCTAACCCCTAATTTGCCTGTATTTGGAATACGAAAGTAATTGAGGTCATAAGGGTGGGGTTCTGATCTGTTAGAATTAGTGTCCTCTCTCTTGCTCTCGCTCTCCCCTCCCTCCGCCTCTCTGCAAGCACAAAGAGGTCATGTGAGTCCATAGCAAGAAGGTGACCATCTGCAACCCAAAGGAAGAGCCCTCACCAGATACCAACTCTGCTGCACTTGATCTTGGACTTTCAGTCTCCAGAACTGTGAGAAAATAAATTTATGTTATTTAAGCCACCCAGTCTGTGGTATTTTTTTATGGCAGCCCTAGTAGACTAATATATCTGACAAGCCACTACATTGGGATTACGAGCACCACAGCCCTCACTGTTACTCATCACCCTAAACTGCCTCCAACAAATATCATCATTTTAATATTTTATGTTTTGCTAATCCATAGGCTAGCTTTAATATTTCAATTGAAGTGAGAAGTGTTTTTAAAACTTGGCATTATGTCATACAGCTGTATTCTAACATTGATGGTTGTTGCTTAAAGCCGTTTCACTAAATTTAGATCTCTGGAAAAAAATTTGAGCATGGAAACAGGTTGGAAATATTGCACCCAATAATAACAGTTTAACTTTTGGCTTATGAAATACTTCAGTGGGAAAGTATTTGCTCAAATCTCTGCCTGCTATTATAGTTGAAGGCTTGGTGATAGTATTTGCCCTTCCTCTGAACTTTCTGGATTTCAAAGCCACGTGGAACTATAGCTTGTCTTATGTATGAAAAACAGGGCAAGGCAACTTTTGAAGAATTGCCATTAAGAGGTGCATTTAGCTGTGTCAATCATTTAGACAACGATTATCTGGTATGTGAATGATCCAAACCCTTTTTATTTTTTTCTGCCTCTTTTGAAAATACTGTGAGGAGCCATCTGGCTATTGACCACTTCTTCCTTCCACATGATGGCTGGTCTACCTACCTCAGTTGGCAAAGTCCCCTCAACAGAGGCCAGGGCCAGAGGGCAGGGCTTGTTAATAGATGGGAATGAGAGCTGCCCTTGGCTCCTCTTTCTTTCTCTGTTGTGTGAAGGTCAAGTTGTCTCCTCATTTGGAGATCAGATAGCTGTGTGTGCACAGCTCTTGATCCACTTCCCTATTTCTAACTTTGATTAGTGACTTTGGCTTTACGGAGGGAGCATCTTCTACATCCACTGCTGGATGTAGACATCCACTGTCTCTCTGTAGACAATTCAAGCAGTACTAAAGGAGTGATAGACAATAGATAGATAGATAGATAGATAGATAGATAGATAGATAGATAGGCAAGAATAGCCCATCATCTCAACCATAATCATTATTAACATTTAGGGTAAACTTCCAAATCTCTTTCTTTGTGCATATATACATACAGATGCATAGAAATTTACATATACCAGATTATAGTAGGCATGTCCTTAAGGAACTTGAGTTATTACCCTTGTTATGCTGCAGGGATTGTTCCTTGTCAGTCTGTAAAGTTGCATGCCAACCTTTTGTAACAGGCTGTGTAAGGTGCTGATTCAACCAAATAGTGGATAGTATAGGCTGGATTGTGCATTGTTAAGAACCAAGTGGCTAAGTTCTTTAGGGCTAACTCCAAAGAAAACCTGACAGTTGGCATTAGATGCCATGTGCCCCAAGAATGAGAGAGGATGAACTGACTTATGGGCCTTGCTTTTTTGGAGGGATTAGAACTACAGAGATCACTTTTGGGGGGAGTGCAGTGTTCATGGGCTGGTTATGTAATAAATGGTATATTATCTTGTAATATATGGGGTGTGATGCTGTCTTCTCTTCTAAACTGAAAAAACGTGATTGCAGAAACACATTTGGCCCTAAGAGTTTTGGACAAGGATTGTGAACCCATCATATGGTCAGTCCTCATTTCACATGGTTCTATGGTAACTGAGATAAAATCTCAGACTGCATCTTCCCAACTGGATCACTGTGAGGTTTACATAAGATAAAGTGATCTATAACATGCTTAGTGCAGTGTGAGACACATAGTGAGTGAGCCTCCCTTGCTGCTAGCAGTCCTGTCACCTTACAGCAGCATCTGCTCTGCTCGAGTGTCTGTACCTGTCAGGTCTCTGCAAACCGGGCTGTCATAATCGGTGGGGAGTGTCTAAACCTCCATTTAGGGTCCTCCTACGGTACACTCACACAGACCCCAGAAATGCAAGCAGTCCCTTGGGGGAGACAAGGAAGATGTTAGAGAGTTATGGTTGGGAAGCTTTGTCAGGGAGAAATTAGCATTTCCCATCGGAGACCATGGGAAGGGCACTCCAGAAAAAAGAGCACAGGAAAAAGTATGGCTCAATACAGGGTCCAGAAATACTCACCTGGAGGAACTATGTGTATTTCCTGCTATAGTAATATAGCATAGTATTTGTAATGAAAAATTGTATTCTAAACCTAAAGATTACTAAGCCAATTGGCTTGTATTAAGAGCCTCAGATATCTACCTAGCTTTTGACATAGTAGTTAAGCATTTAGGAAATAATGAGAGGCAGATAAAAATCTACAAATGTATAAGCAAAAAGAAAAAAAAGATATTAGAGAAAGGAAGGATTAAAAAGACCAATTAATCTTAAGAGTTTTTCCTTTTTCTTTTCTTTCTAGAGACAAGGTCTCACTGTGTCATCCAGGCTAGAGCATAGTGGTAGAAACATAGCTCACTGCAGCCTCCATCTCCTGGGCTCAAGTGATCCTCCCATCTCAGCCTCCCAAGAAGTTAGGACTACAGGTGCATACCACCATGTCCGGTCATTTTTTTCCCCCTAGAGATGAGGTCTCACTATGTTGTCTCAAATTCTGGCCTCAAGCAATCTTCCCATCTTGGCTTTCCAAAAGTTGGGATTACAGGCATGAGCAACTGTGTCTGGCCTCCAAGACTTTTTTGAGGCTTCTGAAAAGCCAATGTTGTTTTCACCCCAACATTTAATCATTCCAATATTCCTCTCTGCAGTGAGGCAGGAGGGAGCAGAGCAGTATAACCATCACTTCTTTTGCATTGTTACAGTAGCAGTAACAATTCAACAAAGTATGTATGTAACTGTTTAACTGTTTAACAATGTAACTGTTTAACAAAGTAACTGGAGAGCAATTTTGCACAGCTTATAGAAAACGCCAATGATAGGTGAGCTGATAGAGCATGCTGTTCAGTTTGCAGCCACTAAGGCTAATGGAAAACCTTCAGATTCCTTCTTGAAGTGAGAGCATAAAGGAATGGAGGGCATTTGGTTGCCATTTCCGTTGGGAAATTGGACAAGAGGTTCAGTTTTTCAAAAGTCTCCATTCCATAAAGCAAATCTACATTTTGCATGGCCAGGTTTGAAATAGTATGCCTCTCCCCTCCAGCTAGTGACCCTGGAGACACGCCCTTCAGGTCAAGTCTCTGTAAAACAGCTTATTCTGGCAACTAGGAAATTGAGCTCACTCTTGAGCTCAGATTATACGAATAACTAATACATGTTTAGCGTTTTATGGTTAGGAAATGCTGTCCTGAGAAGCTCATCAATAGGTTTATTAGTTATTGGTATCCTTGTTTTATTGATTTACTAAAATTACACAGCTGTTCAGGCCTGGGAGTTAAATTCTCTTCACCAGATGCCAAATCCTACGTTTTTCTTACCACAGCATGGCGCCACAGGTTAAGGAATATAGTGCAGGGTTCTGAATCTGTCTCCTGTAGGACAGTGCTTCCCAAGCCTGGCTACTTGACAAATCTCCCAAGAGGTGTTGGAAATGCAGATTCCTGGGCCTTGCCCCTAGATTCTGACCTAGAGTGTTATTAGTAAATCTGTATTTTTAAATAGTTGCCTGGGGGTCTAATATACAGTCAGGATTGACAGCTACTGTTTAGTTAAATCAAACACCAATGCTATAATTTTTAACTGATATCATTTTTAGGGTTTGGTTTCCAAAGTTGGAAATCAGTGTGTTTTAGATCAGTGGTTTCCTGTCTTCTAAAACCTACCTTACCTTTAAAGAATCTGTTGAAATCTGTGGATCTTTCCCTAAGAAACACACAAACACACACATACACACTTTTATATACAATTCTAGAGGGCTATATTAGTTTCCTGCTTCTGCTATAACAAATGGTCACAAGCATAGTGGCTTAAAACAACAACATTTATTATCTTACAGTTCTGGATGTCAGAAGTGGGACAGGAGTCTCACTGGATTAAACTCAAGGTGTTGCCTTTCTGGAGGCTCTAGGAGATAATCCATTTTATTGTCTCTTCCATCTTCTAGAAGCTGCCTGTATTACTTGGCTCAGGGGTCCCTTCTTTTATCTCCAAAGCCAACAATGTGGCATCTCTCTGACCCCACTTCCACTTCACATCTCTTTCTCTTGCTACAGCCAAGGAAAGGTTCTCTGCTTTTAAGGATTCACATAATTAGACTGTGCCCAGCCAGATAATCCTGGAAAATCTTTCCATCTCAAGACCCTTAACCTTAATCACATTTGCAGTCCTTTTTTGCCATATAAGGTGACATATTCACAGGTTCCAGGGATTAGGAGGGGGACTATTAGTCTACCAACCACAGGGGATCTTAGGACCTCTGAAGCAACATGGAAAATGAGTGAACTCTAGGTTAGGAGCATCTGTTCTAGATTCCATTCATTCTAGATGTTAAATCAACAAGAAATTCTGCTTGCCTGCAAATAACAGAATCCTTAAAAGCAGTGGCTCTTATAAATTAGGTGTTTACTTTTTTTCAGGTAGTAAGAAGTCCCCAGGAAGGCAGCCCATGTCAGGTGCAGCAGTTCTAGCATGTGACAGCTGAAGTCTCTGCAATTCTCCTGGCCTTTCCTTTGAGGTGGCCCTCAAGACAGCTGCTGCATCTCCAGCCATGACCTCTGTGCTTCATGCAAGAGGGGCAAGGACACAGGACAAAAGCCATAAGTCAGCTGAGTTGGCTCTCCTTTAAGAAACCTCCTGAGAAGCCTACCACCCAAATAACATGCTCATATCTCATTGGCCAGACACTGCACATGGCCACTCTGTTTGCAAAAGAGACTGGGAAACATAGTTTTATTTATTTTTAAAGCTAGGCATATTAACACTCCACTAACTCTGGGCTTTGTTAGTAAGGAAAATGGGAAGTATAAATATTGGGAAGACACTAGTGCTCTCTACCACAGATGAAAACTTCAGCCAGGCACAGTGGCTCATGGCTGTAATCCCAGCACTTTGGGAGGCCAAGGCAGGTGGATCACTTGAGCTCAGGAGTTTGACACCAGCCTAGACAACATGGCAAAACCTCGTTTCTACCAAAAGTATAAAAATTAGCCGGGCATGGTGGTACATGTCTGTGGTCCCAGCTACTTGGGAGGCTGAGGTGGGAGGATTGCTGGAGCCTGGGAGGTCGAGGCTGCAGTGAACTGTGATTGCACCACTGCACTCCAACCTGGGGGACAGGAGCGAGACACTGTCTCAAAAACAACAACAAAACCAAAAAAAGAAAAACAAAAGAAAACCTTGTGTTTTGTGTCCTACAATGAGAATTGATCATTTTTCACTCTCACACAACCAAAACATGAAGAAAGTTAAAAGTCTCCTTCAAAATCTCCCCCATAGTGCCTCATCCTCTTACTAAGCTTGCTTTTCTTTAAGCAGTTCATTCTTTTTTTTTCATTTTTCTTGAGATGGATTCTTACTCTGTCACTCAGGCTGGAGTGCAGTGGCACAATCTTGGCTCACTGTAACCTCCACCTCACAGGTTCAAGCAGTTCTCCTGCCTCAACCTCCCAAGTAGCTGAGATAACAGGAGTGCGGTATCTCGTCCGGCTAATCTTCGTATTTTTAATAGAGATGGGGTTTCACCATGTTGACCATGGTTGGCCAGGCTGGTCTCGAACTCCTGACCTCAGGTGATCTGCCCACTTTGGCCTCCCAAAGTGCTGGGATTAAAGGCATAAGCCACCGCGCCCAGCTATTCTTTTTCTTTTTCTTTCTTTTCTTTTTTTTTTCAGATGGAGTCTCGCTCAGTCACCCAGGTTGGAATGCAGTGGCGCACTGTTGGCTCACTGCAAGCTCGACCCCTCAGCTTCAAGCGATTCTCCTGCCTCAGCCTCCCAAGTAGCTGGAATTACAGGCATGTGCCACCATGCTTGGCTAATTTTTTGTATTTTTAGTAGAAACAAGGTTTCACTGTGTTGGCCAGGCTGGTCTTGAACTCCTGACCTCAAGTAATCCACCCACCTCGGCCTCCCCAAAGTGCTGTGATTACAGGAGTGAGCTACTGCGCCCAGCCAGTTCATTCTTTCAACAATGTTTAAGCATCTACCTAAGCCTGGCACTGAGCTGGGCCTTGGGGGCTACAAAGATATCTAAGACTTTTTTCTCCTTAGAGAGCTATACCGTCTATGGAGAGGGACAGAGAGCCCCCAAAATGATGAACATGTTCTAAGTGTTGAGATAGAGGCATGTGAACACTCTTTGGCAGCCCAGAAAAGAAAGGGGCAGAGGAAATGGCACAGAAAGGGTGAGGCAAGAACCGGCCTGGAAGTCTAGGATGGATAGGATTTTGCCAGTTGAAGAGGGGTAGGCACATTTCAGGAAGAAAGAACAGCGTTGGAGAAGGCACAGATGTGTGTGAAAACCCCCGTTGGACACGTTCAGGGGACAGCTAGAAGTTGTGTGTGGATACATTGTAGGGTTTGTGGGAAGTGAGTCAGGAAAGGGGCATAAAATGGGGCTGGAAAGAGAGATGGAGCCTCCATGTGAAGTTATGTTAAGGAGATCGGGCTCCATCCTATAGGCAGGAGTAGGTGGTGGGGGGCAACAGGAAGTTTTTTAACCATTATCCAAACTCTGTTGTAGAATTAAAAAGTGGAAAGAAGAGAACACAGGCAGGGAAACCATAATAGTGTGGTCAGACTTCAACATGATAGCAGTCAATTCAGTAGGAATCTTGAATTTGAGTAGTCAAGTTCATAGAGACAGAAGGTAGAAAGGTGGTTGCCAGAGGCTGGGGGTGGGGATGGGGGTAGGGTTAGGGGGAAAGAGGAGTTATTGTTTAGGGTATAAAGTTTGTTTTCCAAGATGAAGAGTTCTGGAGATGGATGGTGGTGATGGTTGCATAACATGCATATACTTAATCCCCGAACTGCACAGTTACAAATGGTTAAGATGGTAAACTTTCTGTTATGCATATTTACAATTACACACACACACACACCCTTGAGTGCACGCAAACCCTGCTGGACTCCAATCCTCGGAGCTTCTGATTTAGCAGGGCTGAGTGGGACCTGAGGATTTGCATTTTCTGACAAGTTCCCAGATGACGTTGATGCTGCTGGTCCGGAGACCACACTTTGGGAATCACTGGTGTACGAGACCAAGTGACTAGAATATGGAGGGGTGCTCTGCTCGCTTCCACGTGGCTACTATTGTTATGAACAACAACAGCCGGCGTTTAGTAAGAACTGCTCCTACAGCTTATCTCACAACTGGGTGAAGGAGCAGAGGATGCGCAGGGCTAGAACCTGGAGTCTAAACTCGTCCTTCACCCGGGTTGCTCTGGATCTTACTGGTTGTGAGACAGGGAGGGAAAGAGAGACAAAGGCAGGGAGACAGGCCCAGCAGGGCCGGCAGAGCCTGTAGTGACGGAGGGGAGCAGCCTTATCTCCGGGAACCCGAGCGCCCCGTGCGCGGCGGGGAGGAGGCAGCTCGGGGCGCCCCGGCGGGTCCCAGGGGCTGACTCCCGCCCGGGAAGTGCGCGCAGGGCTCACGGCCCCCAGGGGGCGCTGCCGCGCCGTCCAGCCGCCACCGCCCGGGCCGCCCACCTCGCGGGCGCGCCCCTCCGCAGTCCAGCGCCGCCCGGCCCGGGACCCGCTCGCGCAGACTTCTTGGGCGGACTGAGAACGCCGCCGCTCGGGGCCGCCCCTGTGCTCGCCTTCAGCGCCCGCTCAGCCCGCCGTCCGCGCCCCGGTGGCGGGCCCGACGCCCGCATTCCGCCCGTGTCCAGGCGCAGAGCTCCCGCCCCGTGGAGCTTCCTGGCCGTCGGCGGACCCCGCGGCCCGCGCGCTCGGCGCCCTGCTCGCCGGGCAGAGGGGAAGGCGGCGGCCGGCTGGGGATGGGCGGCCCGGCTGCGCCGAAGGGCGCCGGGAGGCTCCGCGCGCTGCTGCTGGCGCTGGTGGTCGCGGGGATTCCCGCGGGCGCCTACAACCTCGACCCGCAGCGCCCCGTGCACTTCCAGGGCCCCGCTGACTCGTTCTTCGGCTACGCAGTTCTGGAGCATTTCCACGACAACACGCGCTGGTGAGTGCCCGCCCGACTCCGCGACCCTGGCCCGCGCGGCCACCGCCCCGGCCCCCAGGCCAGCGCCGCCGCCGCCTTTCCGGTCTCTTCCACGCCGCCGTCCCGAGGGGGCGATTTAAATGTCTCCGTTGCGCGCGGCTCGGCCGCCGGGGGACGGCGGGAGAAGGGAGGACGCCGTCCGGGGCCCGCTAAGGTCGGGGTCGGCGCCTGGAGGCGGGCGGGGGCGTCCGGGTGTCTCCCCGGGGTCCCAGCCCAGAGCGTTGGGGGAGAGCCGCTAGAGTTGTCTCCTCCGCCGCCCAGCTAGACTCGGCTTCACTCTCTGAATCGAAAAGTAACTTGGCTCCTCTGCCTCCGGGCGGCCGCCGCTGGCCCGGCGAGCCTCCTGAACCTCGCAGGGCCTGGAGGAGTCGGGGCACTGGAGCTGCACCCCTCCCCGGTTTTGGGGAACCCCTGAGGAAGGAGTATAGCCTCTCCAGCGCCGCTGCGCGGGGTGGGGCTCCCCAGGGGCAGGGTGTCTGGGATCCACTTGGGCGCACTGGAGCCCAGAGCGCCCCCCCTCCCCCCGGCCCCTACAAGACCCTGGGTGGAAGTGGAGCGGAGAAGCTCCTAGGATATAGGGAAGAGGAAGGTGAGGGAGCACCTCCCAGTGACACCGCCGGTGGGGCAGGTAGGTATCTCTTGGGGCAGCCTGAGTCTCATCTCATATGGGCCATTCGACCCGGAGACCTTCACCAGAAGCCTTAAGAGAGAGACGTGTTTCTATAGTGGCCAAGGGGTCCAGTTGTCCCGAGTCCGGAGGGGTGGGCCTAAGAAGGGGGCAGCTCTCCCCCATTAAGCACCATAAGCCGAGTGGTACAGAGCTTGTGCCCAACCCCAGCAGAGAAGCGCTAAGGGGGGGTTGGTGCCCTCCTTGGCCACATCCTCTGGACCAGAGGGTGTAAACAGCCACACAGTGGTCACTTCTTGATAGGAGAGAGAGTTAGGCTGCGGGAAGTTCCCCCGTTCAAGGTCGTGCCTCAGTGGGGGCCCAAGTGACAGCCAGGCCGGGGTTGATTTTATTGTGTAGTCACCAGCCTGAGCGTCCTTAGGGGTGGCAGGCAGGGAGGTCGAGGTCACTGATGCTGGTGCTCTCAGCATGTAGTTATGCAGGAGAGTCACTGCTCTGTATTGGACAGAGGCTGATGGAAAAGGGTGGTTTGTGGATCGCAGTACTCAAGCATTCCTGGAAAAGGGGACTCTGAGACCAGCCCACTAAGAATCATGCTGTTCAGGAGATCAGCCTTCAAGAGAACCAGTTTTCAAAGCCCTCACATAGCTCTCGCCCAGCTCCACATCTCCCTCTCTCACTTACTCCAGTTGCTGGGTATAAGACCGAGTGTCTGTTCTTACACTTGTCAAATTCCCCTTTTAAAGCAGAGCAGGCTGAACATTTTTCTGTGTCCTGCAGACTCAGGGTCTGAGGTTGAAGAACACATCCCAGATCCCCACACTAGGCACCAGGCACGCGGGAAGCACTGTCAAAAATGGGAGGGCTGCTGTGGACAGCGGGCTGCTGAGAAAGGGCGGGCAGCTGAGCAGGCAGCCAAGCCAGCCGGAGCATTGTGTGTGATCTGCAGGCTGAGGCTGGCTCAACTGCCTTGGAGCTCTTTGACAGCTAGAGGGAGAGAGGCCAGGCCACTGTCACTGTGGATTTGCATGGGCCACAGGTCAAAGCCACACTGCCTGGGAAAGGAATGGGTAGAGACGAGAGCAGATCTGACAGAGAAAAGGTGTTCAGCCTACTTTGATTTAAAACGGGGTGAAGAAAAGCTGTGTGACATGAGCAGATTTGGCCAGTGTGGGAAAAGACAGTCTGGCCTTCAACTTGGTACCCAGGGTAAATGGTAGGGAGTGGGTGTGGAGCAGTAATGCTGTGCATATCCTTGTTGCCAGTTGAGATGTGGGACTGGTATTTCAGGGGTCCATGGGAACCCATGTATCTGGGCTGCTGGGCTCAAAAGTGCCCTCTCTTGTTCTGATACAAGCTGGCTACTCTTTGTATTGGAGTGCTTGTCCCCGTAGCTGTTCAGGCACCAACTTAACTCTACTGAAATCTTTTTAAAATAATGCTTCTTTTTCCTCCCTCACCCACCATATTGACTTAATTTTTTCTTAGATTGTGTTCTCCCCTTGATTTCTGTTCTCATGCTGTTGTTTTCAAGTATTTTCCTCCCCATCCTTTTTTCTCTTTCCCTTTTTCCCAGTATTCTTTGTCTTAGACCTTGAATGTATTTTTTGCTGTATGTATGCTTGAATGTATTTTTTACCCAGGCTTGGTAAACTATGGCCTTTGGAGCAAGTGACTTCCAACATCTTCTTTCTCCTTTTTCTTTCCTCTAGAGGCTAGACTTATTGTGCAAGGCTGCTGAAACTTAAGCCAAAGGATTCTTGCTTGCATAGGCCCCTATTAATGACTTGTCCCCAATTTTATAATTTTATGTTAATTTTCTTAAAGTTAGTCACCCTAAATTTGTAAGATCAGGTCCTGTGAATTCTGGATCTGTCCTAAGTCTGTACCTTAACTTCAACTGTGGGGTTGGTTGATTGACTTGGTAACTGATTATTGGTCGCTTACTCCTAAGCAGTACCTGAGCCCTGGATCTTCTAGTCCTGCTTGAGGGACATGTCAGTCATTTTCAATTATTAGTGATTGCAAACAGCAGCAGGGGTAAACAACCTTTAACGAAACCCTTGAGGACAATCTTAATTATTTCCTTTGAATAAATTCCTGGGCTTAGAATTGCTGGGTCAGAGAGGATGGAAGCTTCAAGGCATTCTTTATGTATTACCAAAGTGCCAGTGAAGTGTGTGTACTTTAGAAAAATACATTAATTTATTCAGACACTGGAGGCTTGGAGTAGTTTTGCAAAGGGCTGCTCTAGTGCACTGAAAGAGTATAGAACCTACATGGGGGTGACTTAAAAGGATCACAAATACTCGTCAAAATGAATGAGGAAGGTAAAATATAGACATGAAAGGGAAAAGCAGTATAGCAAAACTTTGAAAGGAAAAGAAGACATGTTAATTAAGCCTTGTATCTTACGTCTCTCTTCTCGAAGAAATTATTCTTTGTTACTTAATTCAATATTTTGCAGTCTAAGATATTTGCTTCATGCTAATTAACTACCTGTTTTACAGGTGAAAAGATGTGTTGTCTCTAGGGAAAGGGAGGGAGAAGAATGTGCTGGAAGTGGTAGGGGGAGAGCACAGACCCCAAAGTCAGCATGGACTCTGCAGACGGCAGAGCAGAGCGTTCCCATGTTGAGGGACCTGCGGATGTACATCTCAAAGCATGTGAATGTGCTCTGTTGGTGGAACTTAGCACTTCTCTAATCCCATAACTGAGCATTTCTCTCAATTATTTTGTAGACCAAAATTGTCACTAATCGGAGGATCCTAGATCCCTGTGTAAGTGTGGGGGTGATCTTGCTTTTCCCAGCCCTGGTGACTGAACCCGGCTCTGTAGCCATATCACACTGAGCACAGAGCCCCAGACCCAGCTTCTCTCAGAGTACTTGCTTGAGTGGTCCCGCTGTCACTGTGCTCTGGGCAGTGAGAACTGTCCCCATGGCTAGATGGACCAGAATATCCTGGACAATGTTCCAGTTGACGTTTGTATCAGCTGGGATACAAACATGCAAGGGACTCAATTTTCTTTTTTTCTAATAACACCCAGAGTGTCTGCCTGCCCAGAGCCAGCTTCCTCTCCTATAGCTCCCACTCCCTGAGTCTTCTGGCGTCCTTTGAACAACAACAGTAAGTGCCAGGGAACATGGACAAAGCCGATTTCTGTCCCCTTCCTTTAGACATGGACCAGTTACTCAGCTGCAGGGCTGACAACTGTAACACCCTGTGATATAAATAAATGCGGCCTGGCTGGCGTGCAGCCTCCAGAGCGGACGTCTTTCACACCCCACCCCGTCCCCTCCTCCTTCTCTGCCCCAGACGCCCTGGAGTCCAAAGTGGTTGGGTGCACTGGCTTCCTTTCTGGAGACGTGCTTCCTGCTCCCTCTCCTGGGACACATCAAGACGGCTGTGCTTAGGCACAGAGCGAGTGCTCGGAAATGGAAGATGTGCTGGGCTTTTTGCTTTGTTAAGGTTGTCAGAGTGTTGTTCAGTGAGGAATAGGAGGCAATTCCAAGCCAAGGAGAACATATCCTTGATTTGCATGAAGGTTGAGAATTAAAAGAACAAGCTAGATAGTTCTGGTGAGCTGTCTGATGTAGTCACCACTAGCCAGATATATTGGTATGTAAATTAACTAAAAATAAAATTTAAAATGCAGCTTCTCAGTTGCACTTGCCACATTTCAAGTACTCAGTAGCCACATGGGGCTAGTAGCTACTGCATTGGACACAACACAGAGAGAATATTTTCATCATCACGGAAAGTTCTACTGGGCAGTGTGGGTTTACAGCAATGATGTAAGTCTTAAAGGGCTAGACAAGGATCAAAAGGAGAGGTAAGAAAAAGAAAAAGAAAAAAATCAACCCATAGCATATGTGAGTACTAAAACTGAAACGGGTGCTTACATCTAACTAAAAATTATTGCCTGCTGAAGAGGTTGAATTGTCTTTCTACTCATAAAACACCGCAGGGCCTGATCTATATTTAGGGCTGGGGGTTCAAGAATGAAAACTTTTTGTTCACAATCTGACAGGTGAGAAAATTGTGGGGTTCTAGTTGTGTGTCTCAAATGAAATTTAAGATCTAGGCTCTGATGGGGGAGAGGCTTGTCCTCAGGCAGGCATGAGTTGTTCAGAGGGGCAGAAGAGAAACTCCTGTGAAGGGAAAACATTTAGAAGGGGAACCCTGGGATCATAGGACGTGCTGCCCCTGGCCCTGCCCGTCTTGCTGAGGAAACACCCAGAAATGGTGGTGGGAGCCCTGCCTTCTCATAACCTCAGTGGTGAGCACCTTTGCAGAGTTCCTCTGTCCTGTGCCAGACTCTAGGGGAAGGTGTAGGTCCGCTTCCTCGTTTGAATTTTTCTAGGGAAATGGCATTTTCAGACATTGTTCCTGGTCCTCACTCACCCTACAGAGCCTGCTTTCTCAAGCTCTCAAGAAGGAACAACACATATATGAGGCCTGAGTTCCAAGGGGATCCAAAAAACATCTTCTCGGGGTTTCTGGGAAATTTCTCTGAAGATCTGGAGAAGCTGGCAAGGGTGCTGTTTTCTGAGCTAGTGCTGAATGCTGTCTGGGGGCAGAGACAGCTGTCTTGCCCAGTGGAGAACCTTCCAGGGCAAGAAGACAGTCTTGTCTCAACCAGTCATTAACGGCCCTGAGTGTGAGAGTGTGAAGGGCCGGGCCCCAGCCAGCTCTGATTCCCTGGTGACATGCTGCTGTTCAGGAAATGGTCTCCTGATAACTTCTATTGTGATTTGTTCAGGGAAAATGTTGTTTTTACATTTGTTAAAAGCAGCCATGGTGTTCTCTGAAATTCCTTGCTTTCAAGGGGTTGCATGTAATTTTAACAACCAAAATGAATTTCGTCAGATAGTATCTACAAGAAGTCAGATGCTTTCACAGGCATAATATTCTTTAGTTGAGTCTTTGTAACATCCTGGTGAGTGGTTTCCAGTTTGCTATTTGGGGACCTGAGGCTTACAGAGTTACACGCCTTGTTCAAGGCCCACCCCAGCCTGAGAGATCAGTGCACATTCACTGGGGGCTTGTGTCAGTTTGCATCCTTTAGGAAGCAGATGCTAGGACAGAGATAGGAGTGTGAGAGAATTGTTGGGGGCGGGTGTTGCCTGTGAAAGAGAAATGGGGAAGTTGGATGGGGCAGAGAGAGCCTCTGACTCTATGCAGATCTGATTAAAGTCTCAGTCAACTCAACAGAGATCGCTGGGCAGAAATAGCTGTCCTCTGCCAGGGTCAGGCATTGGCTGGAGCTGTCTGGGAAGAGCACAGCCTCAGCTGGAATCCTGCAGCAGATCCCAAGAAAGCTGCAGCTGGAGGCTGTCAGCTGACGTTCTGCCTTGCAGCTGAACAGCATGAAGTGACCCACACCTCTGTGGCTGCCCTGGAGCCTGCCACGCGTGAATCACTGTGTTGGGAGGGTGTGAGATGTGCTCCTTGGCCTGCAGTGTGGCTGGGGGTCATCTTTGCTCATACCTCTATAATCAGTGTGTGGAGCGTCAGGACTGACAGTAGGGCCATTGGAACTGGCCCAGAAACAGAATCCCTAGCAATCTTGCCACCAGCTGACTCACAAGGTGCCTCTTTCTGATGTCAGAGAAGTCACAGGTGATGGATTTCAGAAGAAAGGAGCTCTGCTTTATGCTGAGCCACCAAGTTCTCTGAACTGCAAATCCTTTTAGCCAAGTGGATTTGGCGATCAACCAAAGCAGAATAAAATGTTTTATCCCAACCTTCCTTTTTGCCAGAGGGAGTCCTAGGAAGCCAATGTAAGTCCAAGATTGGGAAAAATCTACAGTCTTTGAAACCATGGGCTCACTTGGTCCACCAATGTCTGTTCTGAGCAAAAAGGACTTCTGTGTTGAGTTTAAATTAGCAACAGTAGCAACAATAACACCAAAAGCAGCGACAGAGTATCTGAATATTCAGTAGATGTCAAGTGCTATCTACATTGGTACTCATACCAGCTCATTTAATGTTCCCAACAGTCCTTTCAGCTGGTAGCCATTTGGGCTGCCATAACAAACTGTTATAGGTTGGGTTGCTTATAAATGACAGAATTTATTTCTCACAGATCTAGAGCCTTGGAAGTCCAAGATCAGGGCCCCAGCAGATTTGCTGTCTGGTAAGCACGTGTTTCTTGGTTCATAGATAGTGGTGTTCTCACTCTAAGCTCACACAGTGAAAGGGATGAGGGAGCTCTCTGGGGCCACATTTATTTATAAGGGCACTACCTCATTCATAGGTTATATCCTCATGACCTAATCACCTCCCAAAGTCTCCACCTCCAAATAACATTACCTTGGGGTGAAGATTTCAACATATACATTTTGAGGGAACACAACCATTCAGTCTGTAGCAGCTGGCTATCATTTTATCCCCATTCATGGAGGGGAAGCTGAGGCACAGAGGCATTATTGCCCAAGTTACATGGCTAATGAGTTGTTGAGCACAGGCCTGTGCCTTTGGCCACCCAGGCTGACTGCCTGTCAGGAAGTCAAGAATCCGAGTTTGGGGGCTTCAGGGCGCTCAAACATCTGTCTTGTGAAGTTCTGTTCTGCCTGCTTTCCTGGAAAAGTTATTGAATTGCAATAGCAGTAGCTTCTCTGCGGCACCCTTTGGGGATGCTTATTCATGACCCACTGGCTACTCTTGGGGAGATGCTAGGGTTCTGTTTTCTGGAGATGTTTGATCACTGAGTGAACAGGGACCCAATGATTCTGCCAGGGACATTTGAAGGGCCTCCTCTCACACCAAGGCTGTCTAGCATTAAGACAGAAGTGTCCTAGGAAAGATGGAGTACTCTGCAATATTCCATGTATCCCCCTAACCTCCTGGGGCTGCTTTGTTACTATCCCCCCATCCACTCTGAGTTCTACTGGCTCCCACCACTTATTTAGGAAACTCTGAATTGGGGAAGGTAGCCATGGTGGCCAGTGTTTCAGAATCACTCCTGGGTTTGTAACTTTATTAAAGAAACCCATGCAGAGTCAAACTTTCTGCACCAGTGACCAACAATATGTGAGAGGATGATTTGTATCCTCAAATATTTGAACACTTAATAAAAGGCATGAATGGGTACAAAAAATTAGAAAGAATGAGTAAGAAATGAGTAAGAACTAGTATTTGATAGCACAACAAGATGACTATAGTCAACAATAATTTGTAGTTTAAAAATAACTAAAAGAGTATAATTGGATCACTTGTAACATAAAGGATAAACGCTTCAGGTGATGGATACCCCATTTACCCTGCTGTGGTTATTACATATTACATGCCTGTAACAAAATATCTCATGTACCTCATAAATATGTACCTACTGTGTGCCCAAATCTTTTTTTTTTTTTTTTTTTGAGATGGAATCTTGCTCTGTCACCCAGGCTGGAGTGCAGTGGTGCGATCTTGGCTCACTGCGAGCTCCACCTTCTGGGTTTACGCCATTCTCCTGCCTCAGCCTCCCGAGTAGCTGGGACTACAGGTGCCCGCCACCACACCCGGCTAATATTTTGTATTTTTAGTAGAGAGTGGGTTTCACCGTGTTGGGCAGAATAGTCTCGATCTCCTGACCTCGTGATCCGCCCACTTGGGCCTCCCAAAGTGCTGGGATTACAGGCGTGAGCCACCGCACTCGGACTATGTGCCCAAATTTTTAAGAAAAATAAAAAATCACGGAACAAATTTCCTCCATCTTAGCTGATCTCTTGGTGTGTTAAGGCCACCTGGGAGATGGCCTTTCCTACCCCTTCCTATCTAGTGTCCAAGTGCTGTGATGTATGTGGATCCCAGAGTAAACTTGGTGTTGTGCAATACACACCAGTAGGCAGCATTGCAGAGGGTCTTGGCACCTCTTTTGCACCAGGATGGGTCCTAGAGGGTGGATGTTCCAGATTCAGCTGAGTAGTGTTCCTGTCTCTACCTTCATTGAATCCCTGGTTCCACAGCAACAACCAGATCCACGATTTTTGTGCCATAAAAGGGGGCACTGCTGAGATGCACAAGTGCCTGGTGGCCAAGAGAGTGGGCTCCAGCATTAGCCCTGACCCCAGCCTGCCTTACTCAGCTCTCTGCTTAGGAGCTGTGTGATCTTGACCAATTACTTCAGCTGTTTGAACCTCAGTTTCCTTTTCTGTAAAGAGTAATAAGGGTACATCCCTCATTAGGTTGGTGGGGGTGTTAAATGAGATGATATCTGCAAAGCCCAGAGCACAACATGGCACACAGTAAGCCCTTGATAGATGCTGGTAGTTATTTCTCTTGTTACTTGATCTGATTTATGAAACCAATTGTCTTTTTCATCCTGACTTGAGATGCTGAGTTTTCTTTCAGTATTTTTGTTGATTCATTCATTTATTCATCAGACTTTGAGTGTTGACACTCAACACTGAAATGAATGAGATATTCTAACATAGACACACTCTTCATTATGTGTGGCCTCTAACATTTTCGTTATGCTCTACATAAATCTGCATTTTTGTGCATTCATTTACACCCTGTCTTTTTCCAAAAAGGATCTGAGATGGCTACTTTAAATGGAGATCTTTGGGATTGTGAATCCTAGAATTTTGCCTGCCTGTTTCTTCTCTGTGCTCTTGGAAAGCCAAGGAGCAGATGGGAGGCCACCCTTTTTATGGGGAGCTCCAGCTCCCACCCCAGGTTCCAGATAAGTCTGGGAGGTAGATCTACAGTTCCAAGGTGGGATACTTTTTTAAAAAGTAAATGTAAATGTATTGCCATATTTCTCTTGAAAAAAAATTATCACAAGAAACCAACAAGAAGATATCAAGGCTTTTTCTTAGATCTGCCAGAAGTCTGTAATTTGCTCTACCCCTTGGATTTTAGTGTTCACTTGCTGCTTTCAGATGTGGAAGGAAAACCTCAATCCTTTTGCCTTGCCTCCTTCTGCAGTTGCCTCCCCTCAGTGTGTCTGCCAAGACCTGAGCCCCAGGCCAGGGCAGCAGCCTCTGACCTTTCACTCCCTCACTCCCTAACACACAAGCTGGGGAACAATGTCACTCCAAGGTTGGACCCTGCCCCCGTGCCTCTGCTTTTCCCAGTTGGGCATGGACTCCACCAATTTCATTCTCTGACTTAGCGTTACGTGGTGTGGATTGCACTGCTCTCCCTCCATTTACTGTAACCTAGGCTGTCCAGGATAAAAATTATTATTGCCAACCTTTTATGAATACTTTCTATATGCCAGAACCACTGTGTTCATAGTTCCCTTTATGCAGAGCAGGCTACCACTCCTGAAGCACAGAGAAGCCAAGTCACTTGTCCAAGGTTACCCAGCAAGTAAGTAAATTACAGAGTTGTGCTTTGAACCAAGGTGGGACTGATTTAATGCTAAACTGACTGTTCTCAGGGTTAGCCATGCTGCCCTCCCTACCTCCACCTCCATCAAGGCCCTGTCCAAGGTATCAGGTTTCTAAGGAAAAAGGAGAAGGGCCCTGAAAGGAAAAGGGCTTCTTCGGAGAGCATTTGTGTCTGCTCTTGGCCTTGCAGATAAAATACCATAATCTACTCTTGCAAGTCAGGCCATCCTGGGGTGCATGGTCCCCCAAACACTTTCATCTGCCTTTTCCTTTTGTGCCTCATCACTGCCTTGGGAGGGGGATCATGCATTTGTTATTATCCTTGTTTTACAGAAAAGGAAAGGAAGGGTCAGAGTGGCCAGGGGAGTTGTCTAAAGTCACATAGCTGTAGCTGGCACACTCCTGGGTGTGACTTCGGATACACTCTTCAGGGCTTGTTCTACTACTCCACCATGCCTGTCCCATCTCAGGGCCCTCAGTAAAAGTCTGTGGTCCTGGTTGGTGATGAGATTCCTTTGAGGGAGGGAAAGGAGACCAGGTAGCTAGAGGAGCCATAGCAATAGTTGTCAGCTGCATAGTTGGATAATTGGTTTGGACTTAGCGGGAATTAGTGGGTGATGGAGTTATCACGGTCCAGATTCCGTCAGAAGTGGCATGCCTTAGCTTGATGATGTATCTGTTTTCTATCACCACAATATTGCTGCATCCCTAACAAACCACCCCAAAACTTAGTGACTTAAATCAACCACTACCTGTAGCTTATCCTCTGGTTGGCAGCTTAGGCTGGGTTCAGCTGGGTGGTTCTTCTGTTCTCTGCAGGACTCACTCATGCATCTGTGGTCAGCTTCTGGGTTAGCTGGTTGGCTGGCTGGCAAAGGATGGCTTCAGCTGGGAGGGCTTATTTTTGCTCCATGTGTATTTCATCCTCTTGCAGGCTAGGCTGGGCTTGTACACATGGTGGTTGGGTAGGGTACCAACAGAACAATCAGAGGCTTGCATGATTTCTTGAAGCCTAAGCTCAGAAGTCAAACCATGCCCCTCTGCCACATTCTTTTGGCCAATGTAAGTCACAGGTCCAGCCTACATCAAGAGGAGGCAGAAACACATTTCATCTCTTGACAAGAGAAGCTGCAGAGTCACACTGAAAAGAGCAGGGATACAGGAAGGATGGGGAATTGTGGCCACTTTGTAATATATTACTGGTGGTGAAAGCATCCTGGCTGTCCCTGAGTTACTGTGACAGTCTGAATAAATTCCTGCCCAGCGCACCAGAAAAAGGAACAAGGTTCTATTAACCTAAATAGCAAACACAGAGAGAGGCTCTCTAAAAGAAAATGTTTACTCAGGAATAGGGCATTGCAGTGGGAATACATGTGTCACAGTAATCTGCATGCATATTCAGGGAGGTAAAGGAAAACAAAGGCTTTTAAGGGAAAAATGAGGATTACTTAATTGTTTTGAGATAATTATCCTTGGATACAAGGATCAGTGACAAGGGTGGCACCAGTTTGAGGTTGGACAGAGAGTTGCTAGGTAGATTTCCTCGCAGAAGGTGTGTGTGTGTGTGTGTGTGTGTGTGTGTAAGGTTGTGATGGCCTTTGTGCAAGATTGTGTTTTTGCAGATTTTTTTGTGCTAGTTCTTGTTATCAGTTGTTTATGCATGAAAACCTTTCCTTCATGGCCTCCCATAGCTCTATTTGTCAGGGTTTTTTGTTTTTGTTTTTTTTTTTTTTTTAACATAAGTGACTCCATTTTGATTCTGACAACTTTTGCAATTCTAAGGATCTATGAGCTGTTGGGTGCTGCCAGGAGTTGGAACTGGGATGAGTTGAGTGTCAAGGTGTTTGGCCTACTACTGCCCAGCAGTCTAACATTTCTTTGAACACCTACTTTGTAGCAGGCACTATGATGGGTGCTTTATAAACATTCTTTTGCTTAAACCTTACAAGAAACATTCTTAGGTACACTTTTATTCCTCCTGTTTTACAGAAGAGGAAAACTGAGGCTTGGAGTGTTTAAGACACTTGTCTAAGAGACACAGCTTGTTAGCAGTAGAGGCAGGACTTAAACCCTGTGTTACTGCCTGTGCTTCTTACACTTTATCACCATGCATAACTTTCCCATAAAGCTTAGAAGCCAGGTAGAACTACTGGCTTAAAACCCTAGAAAGCAGTCAGTATCCACTGCTTAAACACCAGGAGCCTCAGTTTCCCCAAATATAAGAAGAGCTTATGAGGCCTTTCAGGTCCCATGGCTCCATTGGGCAAGCATTGGTCCCTAGTGAGTCCCCTCCCTCTGGAAATGAAGGGTTTGGTGTGGTCAGAGGTGGCTATCCTGGCACCAGCTCTTCCTTTACTCAAACCTGGGCTGCTTTCTGCCCAGTAAGGGATGCGGACAATTCCTGGGGTTTCCCCGTGGTGGACACACAGTGAAGAATTTGACTCATGTAACCAAAACGTGGGTCCCTGGGGAAGCTTTGGCTTTGGGATCAAATGCCTGAAAGCAAACCTAATGGGTTTAAAGTTTTTAATCCCCAGTTGCTGTCCTTGATCTGGCTATAATTTTGCCTGTGGAATCGCTGCTGTGGTGTTTGTGGGGAGGGAGGGAGGGAATCTTTGAGACACTGTCAGTTCTCAGTCCTGCCCAGGGAGGCAGCTGCGGCTCAGTCCTTCTCTGTCACCCGCTCTCCAGAGAATTTACCTGCAGATTACCCTCAAAACATGAGACAGGTTCAGAGCGAGGTGGGCGGCTGAAATGGAGCCTTCACAGACAGCTTGACCACACACAGGGAGCTCAGGAAGCAGCTTTGTTGGAAAAATGCAGGGCATTTAAACTGCCACACCAGGAGGGGGTTTGGAGAGGCTGGAAAGAGCATGCCATTGGACACAGACACTCTGGGTTCAAATCCCAGCTCTGCCACTTACTGGTGGTGTGACCCAACATCTCTGAATGGAAAACACACGAGAGGCTGCCTGACAGGATGGCCATGAGCAAGAAAGCACCCTTGTGAGCATAACCAGTGTTGGTGCATGAACCGATGCACCCACACTGCTTATTGAGAGAGGCAAACCTCTGGTTAACACCATGACAGCAGTGTCAATGCTTTGGAAAAGCAAGGTGATTGAAGTTCACCTTTTGAGTCACCTGAGCCTGATGGGGAGGGGAAGGTCTTCTTTTCTCTTCCAAACCCCAGCATGCCCTTTGACATGACGGAGCTTTCACATCAGAGTTCTCACTTCAGAGCTGCCCTCAAAGGCTCACTGGGGCTTGCTCAGGTGGGGATTACATATGTGAGTAGCTGGCACCAGAGGGGGCACTGGGTACCTGTTGGTTCCCTTTTCCTCCTTTCAGGCTGATGTGGGGTAGGTAGAATAGGGCACGGGTGATGTATTTGACTACTGGGGTGCATGCTACAGCTTGGCATCTTAACATGAATAACCATCTTAACCTCCTCTGGCCACCTGCTTCCCTATCTGTAAAATGGGGATAATATTAGTACCTCCCTTAGGGTTGCTGTGAAGAGTAAATTTGATCCTGCCCGTAATGAGCCTAACCCAGCACCTGCACACTCTATGTGCCTGCTACATGCTGGTTGCCCTAATTAGAAATTTAGAGTCCTGCATTGATGAGAGGACCTAAAAGGCTTATGAGGCCGGGCATAGTGGCTCAGGCTTGTAATCCCAACACTTTGGGAGGCTGAGGCAGGTGGATCACCTGAGGTCAGAAGTTCAAGACCAGCCTTACCAATATGGAGAAACCCCATCTCTACTAAAAATATAAAAATTAGCTGGGCGTGGTGGCATGTGCCTGTAGTACCCAGCTACTAGGGAGGCTGAGACAAGAGAATTGCTTGAACCCGGGAGGTGGAGGTTGCAGTGAGCGGAGATCGCCGCACTGCACTCCAGCCTGGGTAACAGAGCAAGACACCGTCTAAAAAAAAAAAAGGGCCTTTGAGTTTGTGGCATCTTTAACTGGGGATGGGATAGGAGGAGAGCCTTGCTTCTCAAGGGCAATCTCTTCTACTGGCTCCAAATGAACATAATTATTTGTAATCAGTTTAGATAGTTACATAGTACTTCTCAAACTATTAATCACCTGGAGAGCTTGTTAAAATGCACTCTGATTTAATGGGCTGGGGCCTGAGATTCTGCATTTCCGACAAGTGCCAGGTGTTCCCCATGCTGCTGGTCTGAGGACCACACTTGAAGTAGCAAGCAAAGCAGAGAAGTAGCTTGATGCTTTGTTGATGGCAGCCTGTTGGTGGGGACCCTCAGGCCCTTTTATGTGGTAACCATAGCAGAAAGGAACATTGTCTTGTCGAGAGTACCAGGAGAGTTGGGGCGATGTTTGAAGTGGCTAGGATGTCTTTTTATAACTTAGCAGATGGCATCTTTTCAGTGGCTTGTTCTGAACTCTGGGCCACGGTAATCTCTGTATCCCTTGGGATCAGCCTGGTAAACAACCAGCTGAATTAACTTCAGAAAAGACTCACTCATGGGCTGGCCTGCGGTAGTCTTGCTGGACGGTGGCCTAGGTACAGAGCAGTGCTGGGCTGCGGAGGAAGCCACGATGTTCTGTAAACACATAGATACAAGCACATTCCCGTGTGCCACCCCGTGAGTGTCATGCATGTGTGTGTGCATGCCCCCTTATCTCTAGCCTGATTTTCCATTGCACAGGATTTGGGAAAAACCTTTCATCTGACCAGCTGATCAGAAGTTTTGAACTGAAAGGTTGTTATCAGGGTTTGAATCAGCCATTGTTGTTAGAACCATTGAGTACCTTGGGCTTGGAAGGAAATAATAATTCAGCAGGTTCCTTTCCACTTTAGATTTTGGTGTAAACTTTGTCCCTGTCAGTCTTGGCTCTAGGCTGGAGGAAGCAGTGCCTGGGAATTAAGCTCTCCAGGGTCCTCTCCTGCTTAGATAACCTATGAATCTGTGTCTGTGAATTTGGAGCCATGGCATTATCTGAAATTTCCAGGGTTCCAATGCCAGTTTGGGAGACACAGTAGAGGAAGAACCTGTTTCTTGCAGCCATTTCCCTTCCCTCGGACGTGATGAATTCTCACTCATGTGAATTTTTTTGTGATTTTTGTAAAATAAATTACAAGTGGCAGTTAGTCACTGTGCTGATGTAAATTTGGAGTTGGTGGGAATTTTTGGACTCTGCTCTGTGGCCCTGGGGTTTTTGAGTGGAAGAGGTATTTTATGCTCCCCAGGTCTTAGAACCTGACCTGTGGAAAGGCTGAGGATGTTTCAGCAGTTTAGACAGGGCAAACTGCTAATTCTTCTCACCTGTGAAAACAGCTGGTCTTATAGAGCGCAATACGTGACTTACCCCAGTGGCTGTAAAGCTCAGCCGCCACAGCAAGGGGGAAAATTGATCCCTTAATGTGGCTTTCTTCTCACTGGAGTTTTGTTTTGTACGTCATTGTGCATTTGAGTTACAGCAGACAAGGGCCAGCCAAACTGCTCTTGTGTGGGTGAGGGAGGCGATGTGGTCTGTTTGGGAAAGTGCTTGCTTTGATTTCCAAAGGGCTGTGGGTTCCAGCCCTGCCTCTGCTTGGGAATTCTGCAGTTGTGCCCAGCAAACACCTGGGGAGGTGCATCCCAGGGCATTATTGAGGAGCCGCAGGGCAGCCTGGGTACCTGCACCATTGGGAGTCTTGCTTCTCTCACTCCCCAGCAGGGCATCTTCCTCATAGAATCAGATACAGACCCTCCAAGAGTGACCTGGAAGGAGACACTCCAGTGAGGGGTGGGTCTCCCTGGCTCTTTGTACCCTCCAATTCTTCAGGTTCTAGGTGTTGAGCTCAGGGCAATGGGAATTAAGATGGGACCCACACACATTCCCATGAACCTTAACACCATGTCTCTGAGCCAGGTTAGTGACGATGTCCTTTGTGATATCTGCCAGCCTTTGCTGGAGTCCCCTTTGAGGGCCTCAGACTTCTGTTGTATGATGTAGAGGCCTTGTTTGTCTGCCCCTTTGCCTAGCTGGAGTGTTGCAGGAGGAGCAGCAGCATTCCAAGACCAGGGTGCAGTGAATGACTGAGATCCCAAGATGAAGGTGGCTTTCAGGGCAGAGGGAAGGGAGCCTGGGTCAGCTTTCTACATCCCCAGGAAAGCTGTTCAGGGTCATCCTAACCTCTGCTAAACACCTTTTCCACAAATACATAATATGTAATGCACTGTATTCCAAGGCATGTGGGAGATGATCTATTTCATAATACGGAAGAAACCCTTGCGAGGTGAATTCCCTCTCTTTTCTAGGCTGCTGGAGATAAGGAACAACGCCTGTTCTCACTAAGGAGTGGCTTGGCGTTTTCTACTCTTTGAACATCAGTGTGGATTTTGTTTGAAGTCTCATTGTCCAAGACCTTTTCCAAATGGCTCTTAGCTCAGCACAAACCGTGCCTGATTAGTGTTGTTTGGTATTCTTTGCTATAGATCTTCTGTTGACTGCTTTCCGGAAACAATGCATAAAACTGTAGGTCAGAATTATTTTTGTAACATCTGGAGGGGAGCTTACTGCCATTTCCCCCGTGTTCTGCACTCACACAGGCCCAAACCTGCCTCTTCTGTCTTCTGGGTGGGTCTTACCCCTTTCCTGTAGCCGGGGGATGCTCCTGCTGGGGATGGCCCACCCTAGGCAGCTTTTCAGTTCAAGATGGAGGATACAGAGGTTCATTCTTGCTCCTGTTTGCATGCAAACTATTCTATTTCTGTTCTGCAGTGGGAGAGAGGATACCGTTTATAATTCTGCACTGCTGCTATTTTTTTTCCTATTTGCCCCTAAATGTCCATGCTGTGTGTGTGGTGGGTGGTAGGAGGAGGAGGGGGAGACAGAAGAGAAATAGCGTTTCTAAATTTTCTATTTGTTACTGAAATGTAACACATCCAGGAAAGTGTCCATATCATATACAGTTATCACAAATTTGTATAATGTCACTGAGGCTGAATGACAACATTATCAGCACCCCCAGCAATTCCCCTCCCTAATTACAACCCTGCTTTCTCCTCTCCAGAGGTAACCATTATTCTGCCTTCTAACACTATAGTTAAATTTCACCTGCTTTTGAACTTTAGATAAATGGAATCAGACTGTGAGTATGCTATTGTATCTGGCATCTTTTGTTCAGTATTGTATTTGTGCAATTCATCTCTGTGGTTGCAGTTGAATGCTGTTCATTTGTTTTCATTGCTGCATAGAACTCTTTTTTTGTTTTGTTTTGTTTTTGAGACAGAGTCTCACTCTTGCCCAGACTGGAGTGCAGTGGCATGATCTCAGCTCACTGCAACCTCTGCCTCTTGGGTTCAAGCAATTCTCCTGCCTCAGCCTCTCAAGTAGCTGGGATTACAGGCACCTGCCACCATGCCCAGCTAATTTTTTGTATTTTTAGTAGAGACAGGGTTTCACCATGTTGCCCAGACTGGTCTTGAACTCCTAAGCTCAGGCAATCTGCCCACCTCGGCCTCCCAGTGCTGCATAGAATTCTGTTGTGTTGCTGTACCATGATTTACCTGTCCACTCTAGCACTGATGGGCCTTTAGGTTTCTTTTTGTTTTTTTTTTGTTTTTTTTTGATATTACATATGCAGCTTTGAACATTTTGCATGTCTCCTGGTAGAAATGTATGCATCTCTATTAGGTATATTCCTAGAAATGGAATTACTGGGTCAAAGGGTAGGTGCATGTTCAGCTTTATTAGGAACTGTTGAATAGTTTTCCCAGTGGTTTTAATGGTTTATACTGCCACCAGCAGTGTATGAAGGTTCTAGTTACTCTATATCCTTGTCAGCACATGGGATTTTCAGTCTTTTTGGTTTGAGCCTTCTGGTTGGTATGAAGTTGAGTTTCTCTGATAACTAACATGGTTGAGCACCTTTTCATGCATTTATTGGCCATTTGGCTATCTTCTCTTATGAAGTATCTATGCTTGTCTTTGGCCTATTCTGTTGACTTGTCTTTTCTTATTAATCAATGAGGAGTTTTTAAAATAGATTTTGGATAGGAACCTTTTGTTGGTTGTACGTGTTCCCACCCATCCATCTCAGTCTCCTGGGTAGGTGGGACTAAAAGCGTGCGCTGCCTTGCCTGGCCTTTTTTTTTTGTGAAGATGGGATTTGCCATGTCACCCAGGCTGGCCTGGAATTCCTGGGCTCAAGCGATCCACCCGCCTCGGCCTCTCAAAATGCTAGGATTACAGGCATGAGCCACCACATTCAGCCTCCTTAAGCTTTAATGTGCCTGGGAAAGATCTAACAGGTTTCACTTTAGGATCTCTCCCCCAAGCCCACACAGAAAAGTATAATAATATGATTTTCAAAGTGAGCACTCAGAGAGCCCACCCGTGGTTGGGTGAATACTTACCCATCTGCCTCCTATTTTCTTATCGTAGGTTGTGACAGAATGCCTTTTTCTCTTGCTGCAGGGTCCTTGTGGGCGCACCAAAGGCAGATTCCAAATACAGCCCTTCAGTGAAGTCTCCTGGGGCTGTGTTTAAGTGCCGTGTTCACACCAACCCTGACCGGAGATGCACCGAACTGGACATGGCTCGAGGTGGGTGACCATTACTGCTGTGGTGGAAATGGGTTCTGTACCCTTATACCTTGCTCTTCTTCTTCCCAGGATGGCCTGATCATTCACTCACGCATCCATCCTTCCCTCCTTCCCTTCCTCCTTCTCTCCCTCCTTCTCTCCAACAAGCATGTATTGAGTACGTAATAGTTATTAAGCACTGGGATACACCAGTGAACAAAATAAACAAGGATCCTGCCATCCCTAGCCCCATAAATTAGTGGGCAAAAGAGATATTAAGACAAGTAATTGAGAGAGAAAAGACCAGAGGGAAGGTGAGTATTTGATTTAATCTAGATCGGAGGGTCAGGAAAGGTCTGGGACCTTTCGACATGGTTAGAAGGATGTGTAGTCGTTAGCTGGGCAGGTGCAGGAAGCACAGCCTTCAAGCAGAGGTGCCATTTGGAAGCACAGAGCGAGGTTGTGCAGCTGGAGAGGGAGCCAGGAGAGTGGAGCACAGGAGGGCAGCAAGGCAGGCTGGGGCCAGGCCACGTGGGGCCTAGCAGGCCAGGGCAAGGTGCCGGAATTTTATTCTGTGTGTGAGTGGGGAGGCCACTGAAATCAATTTTAGGTGTTACATTTTAACTAGGGAAAGATATGATCAGATGGATGTTTTTAAAAGCTCACTTTGGGCTGGGCATGGTGGCTCATGCCTGTAATCCCATCACTTTGGCAGGCTGAGGTGGGCACATTGCTTGAGCCCAGAAGTTCAAGACCAGCCTGTGCAACATGGTGAAAGCCTGTCTCTACTAAAAATACAAATATTAGCTGAACGTGGTGATGCATGCCTGTAGTCCCAGCTACTCAGGAGGCCAAGGCAGGAGGATCACTTGAACCCAGGAGGTCAAGGGTGCAGTGAGCTGAGATTGTGCCACTGCACTCCAGCCTGGGTGACAGAACTGAGACTCTTTTCTCCAAAAAGATAAAAAAATAAAATAAAAGCTCACTTTGATCTAGCAGAAAATATAAGATCTTTGGAATCAGATGGTTCTGACTGCATTCAAAGCCCAGCTGGGACTGATTGGGAATGTCCTATAGCTTCTTGGGCCTCAGTTCCCTCACCTTCAAAATCAAGACTAATATACCTACCTCGCAAGGATGGTCTTGAGAAGATTAAGTGAGATAATACAGGTGAGTACACAGAACTGTGCTTGGCACATCAGTACAAAGGAGGTATTTTGTTATAATCATGACTGCAAGCATTTCTTTCTCCAAAGTCTTTTTGCATAAAGATTTTCTAATTTTTTTGTTGTTTTTTGTTTGTTTGTTTGTTTTTGAGACAGAGTCTTGCTGTGTCACCCAGGCTAGAGTGCAATGGTACAATCTTGGCTCACTGCAACCTCTGCCTCCCAGGTTCAAGCGATTCTCCTGCCTCAGCCTCCCGAGTAGCTGGGATTACAGTGTATGACCATCTTCGGCTAATTTTTGTGTTTTTAGTGGAGACAGGGTTTCGCCATGTTGGCCAGGCTGGTCTCGAACTTCTGGCCTCAAGTGAACCGCCCACCTTAACCTCCCAAAGTGCTGGGATTACAGGTGTGAGCCACCATGCCTGGCCAAGATCTTCTAATTATTTTTTAAATAAAGAGTTATTGTGATTTTCTTCAGCAGAAAAAGAGGTTTGTGAACTGTTTGTTACTGGTGCATAACAAATTAAGGAGCTTGCTTCAGAACATAAATCAAGGCCCTGCCTCTTTCCGTGAGAAAGCCTTGCCATGTGGTTGGGTGCAGTGGCTCATGCCTATAACCCCAGCCCTTCGGGAGGTTGGGGTGGGCGGATCACTTGAGGTTAGGAGTTTGAGACCAGCCTGGACAACATGGTGAAAACCCGTCTCTACTAAAAATATGAACATTAGTGGGATGTGGTGGCGCACACCTGTAATCCCAGCTACTTGGGAGGCTGAGGCAGGGCAATCGCTTGAACCTGGGAGGCAGAGGTTGCAATGAGCTGAGATTGTGCCACTGCACTCCAGCCTGGACGACAGAGAGAGAGACTGTCTCAAAGAAAAAAAAAGAAAGAAAGAAACAGAAAGCCTTGCTATGTAAAAAAACAGTTGTCTGGATTAAACAGTATAGTACCTAGTGATGGAGTTGATTTGCATTTTGTGGAAAGTTCCTTATTTCCTCATAGGGCTGTGGACCACCCTTTGAAAAGCAGCCAGCAGAACATCACTCCTCAACCCAAGTCTGGTTCTTCTCCTCTTTCTCCAGGGAAGAATCGGGGCATGTCCTGCGGAAAGACCTGCCGGGAAGACCGCGATGATGAGTGGATGGGGGTGAGCCTGGCCCGACAGCCCAAGGCTGATGGCCGTGTGTTGGTAAGTCCCTCCTGGGGGTGCCGTGGGAAGGGGGTGGCACTCTGAGAATGAATGATCTGTTAGGAAGGCTGGATGGCATGGTGACAAGTGCATGGCTTTGAGGTTGCTTATTCTGGACTACTGCTTAGACAAATGACTTATCTTCTTATTTTCTTTATCTGTCAAATGTGAATAATGTCTGTCCCAAGGTGCTGAGATGTGACTATTGAAAAATAAAACATATGTGAAAAGTGCTTTGTACATCTCATTCATTACATAGGTATTTGTGTGTGTGTGTCTTAAATTGAGGTATAATTTACAGTACACAAATCTTAAGATTACAGTCTTGATTTTCACAATTGTACACGCCTGTGTAACCATATGCCCACTGAGATATAGAATATTTCCATCGTCCCAAAAGTCTCCGACGTCCCTTTCCAGCCAACTCCTCTCACCTGAGACAAACCACAGCTGTGATTTGTATAATACGTTACTTTTGCTTTTTCTAGAATTTCATATAAATGGAATCCTACAGTATGTGCTCTTTTATATAAGACTTCTTTCACTCAAAATAATATTTTCTGAAATCAATCCCTATTGTATGTATCAGTAGTTCATTCCTGTTTATCTCCACATAATATTACATTTTATGAAATAAATGTTATTTTTAACTAGTTATTTATCGGACCTCCAAAGCACCTATGATGTATTTTGATCCGTAGGTGCTTTGAGGGAGATAGAAAGAAAAGTCTTTGCATTTGAGACTCCTGAGATCCTGGATTTGTGCTGTGCAGTAAGGTAGCCACCAGCCCTGTGTACTTATTTAAACTTAAATTTATCCAAATTAAACTAGAAATTCAGGTTTTTAGTAATATTAGCCACATTTAAGTGGCTCAGTAATCACAAATGGTTACTGGCTACTCTATTGGAAAGCAGAGAGAGAGAATATTTTCATCATCACAGAAAGTTTTATTAGACTCAACACAAAAGGAATTTCTAACACTGCAGAGGTTTTGTTTTTGTCAATTTTTCCTTTAAACTTTTCTATGAGGTATAATACTAAAGCACTTAACACACCCAGCTGTGAGTGTACAGCCTGATGGGTTTTTTTTTTCACACATGTACACTTATGCATCCCCATTGCCAGTACTCCAGAAGGACCCCTGCACCCTTTCCCAGTCAGTTCCTCTGCCCTTGGTGAGTGAACAACTATTCTGACATAGGCTTTCTCTTGCCCTTGACTTTATCAGAAGCTGTATGAAGATTTTTGTTATAAAAGCATAAGCTCAAGAAGGGAAAGTAATACTAGCTGCCACTTATGGAGGGCTTCATTTGGGTCACATGCTGCAAAGCTGAGGGTTTCGTGTGTATTTTATCCCAGGGAAACAGGTTTTCCTTAAGGCACTAGGCAAAGTGTTTTTGTCCCCTCTCTAAGGAGCCCACTTTTGTGTTAAACTTCTTCATGGCATAAGCTGTTAGTCTGACTTCTGTCCTCAGCACAATTAAGCATCTCCCCCTTGTCGGGCCCCTTGGGAGAGGAGGAAGCAGCTGGATGCTGTCGCCAGCATGGTGGGGGCCTCCCTCCTGGAAGCCGTTGTAGGTCCTGCACAGGCTCCCTGAGCCCGCTGTTTGCCTTGGTTTCCAGTCCTTTCATCACTGTCATGGCTGGCCCTGGACCCTCTCCAAACTTCCACATTCCTCCAGGCATGGTGGCCTGACCCTGACTGGACAAATGGGCCCCAGAGGGGCTGAACCCTTATCTACCATTCTGGGGAAAGAAAGGGAAGAAGCTGACTCATCTGTAAATCAAAGGGTAGCCCAAGGTCCTGATTCAGAACAAAAAGGAGGTGGTGGCCCCGTGGCAGCATAACACAAGATGCTCTTAAGGGCATCGAGCCTAGAGTCAGAGTTTGCTCCTGTGAAAATATTTCCTCTCTGCAAGGAAGGATAACCTCTCTGTGGCTGAGGGCTTGTTTCTAGAGGGGCAAGACAGAATTCTGTGTTACCACAGATCAGTATCACAAAGGAGTCATTTCTGGGGACAGTGAACAGCAATGAGGACCACAGGGAAGATTTAGCAAAGGGAGCCAAGAAGGCAGCACTGGAGCATTTGTGGATAATGGTGCCATGGATAGTCCTGTCTAATTAATTGCATGCAGGACTATTTTTTTAATGTTTTATGAAGTTATTGCATCATCCACTCAGTAAGCCACTGTATATGGGTGCTGGGCAAAGAGGAGCATCTGACACCATCTGCTTTCCTTGTGCCTTTTGTTTGTTTTTCTAATTGTGGTCAAACACATAACATAAAACTTACCACCTTAACCATTTTGAGTGTACAGTAGTGGTAAATGTATGGCACATTGTTGTACAACAAACCTTTAAACTTTATCTTGCAAAACTTACATCCATTGAACAACACTCTCCTTTTTCTCCTTCCCGTGGTTCCTGGCAACATTGTATTTCTATTAAGAGTTTGACTACTTTAGATCTTATGTGAGTGGAGTGTGGTGTTCGTCCTTTTGTGATGAACTTATTTCATTTAGCATAATGTCCTCAAGGTTCATCCATGTTGTAGCATGTGACCAGATCTCCTTCCTTTTTAAAGGCAGAATAATATTTCATTGTATGAATTCACCATGTTTTCTTTATTCATCTATTGATGGACATTTAGGTTGGTTCTATCTCCTGGCTGCCGCGATGAATGCTGCTATAAATGTGTACCAATATCTCTTTGAGATCTTGTTTTCAGTTCTTTTGGGTATACACCTGGAAGTGGGATTACTGGATCAAATGGTACTTCTATTTTTAATTTTTAAGAAACCTCCATACTATTTTCCCAAATGGCTGCAGCATTTTAAGTTCTCAACCAACAGTGCACAAGGGTTTCAATGGCTCCACGTCCTTGCCAACATTTATTGTTTTCCATTTTTTTTTAAATAGTGGCCCTCCTAATGGGTGTGAGATAATATTTTATTGTGATTTTGGTTTGCATTTCCCTGATGGTTAGTAACATTGAGCATTGTTTCATCATCTGCTTGTTGGTCATTTTATATCTTTTTTGGAGAAATGTTTAGGTCCTTTGCCCAATTTTAAATTGGATTGTTTGGTTTTTATTGTTGTTGAGTTATCCTCATGGCGTTTTGCACATGGACAGTCTTGCTAGGAAAGGCTTGTCCTAAGTCCCCTCTGCCCCTGCCCCACTCTGTCCTCAGCACTTCTCTTTCTTCTCCTGTATGGGCTCTGCCTCCTCCGTGAAGCCTGTTAAGGGTTTTCTGGAACAAGCTGAGCATCTTTTGTGTCATTAGGAACTCAACATCATCTTATTACTTATATTGTGTGTATAATTTATTTTGTGGCCATATGTCCCCTTTTGTGGAAGCCACTTGGGGATAGAGACCAAATCTTCTACCCACTTTCATTCTCAGCATCTGAAGGACATCTCTCTAAGGAATGGCATCTGAAAGTGTGTTTGAATAATACAGGGACTGAGGGTCAATGTTAAAACAATTAGAAACCAAATTAGTTGCCATCTTTTCTTGGTGGCTGATTCTAAGTGGCTGAAGGAAACACCAGGAAACATTCTGTAAAATGTTCCTTGGAAATGGCAGGCAAAAACAAGATACAGTGAGTGTCCCTATTTACATTTGGAGGTCTCATAGCCATTTGCTTTTTTCTTTAATGTTTCAACCCTACCTGTCAGAGCTTTCTAGGAGGCAAGTATGTACTTTTAAATTAAAAATGGGAAGGATATGTGTTGTTCAGGTGCATTTTGAGAACTTGAGAGGTGCCTGGGGGTGTAGGCAAGAGACCAGTATCCCCAAGGAGCACAATATTGGATTCCAAGTTTGGGTTTGAAGAGGGAGAGGTGGGCTAGCTCTTTTGAAAGTGGTGTATGGTGCTGATAGAAAACCTAAGAACAAATGGAGAATTTGAAAGCTGCAATGGGGCGTGAAATGTCTCAGTGACCAAAGTGTGGACCATGGACCCAGCAACCACCTCTGGCAAGGACCAGATTGTCAGGCTGGTCTGGCAGGTTGACCTTGGCTTAGTGCCTGCCCATCTCAGCTCCATGGACACTGTTGCACCTCCCAGGTTTTCCCCAGAAACAAATGATACTGGATGTAAAGATAGCATCAGGATTAGAGGCAAGCCCCTTCCCTTCTCACTCTCTCACCCTGAGCTTCCTGTGTGCAGATGACATTTTAAGAAATGAGCGGGGAGGGGAATCACTTCTTGAAATAACCACTGAACAAATTCTGTATAGGCATTGACTGCTGCTCAGACTTTGGAGGACAACTCAAAATGTTCAAGTCTAATGTCACCCCTTTTCATCAGACTTGCCAAGGCTCAGACAACAAATAACTTAAGCTTCTAGATGATTTTTGTGCAGAAGCAGTATTCTCTGGTTCTCTTTGTCATTTCCTTTCTAAATATCAGGGCTGTCCTTATCTGTTCAGTGCTTCCCATCTGTCCATTTTTTTTTTTCAAAGCCACAGGGTACATTTTTGCATTTACTTCTGTTGCTCTGTTTCCTGATTTTTTTTAAAGTGAACTTTTTATTGAGCTGTAACACACATGCAGAAAAAGGTATAAATCATCAATGTATACCTCAATAAATTTTCATTAGGTGAACGTCCTCAGAATAACATTTTCACACCTCAGCAGCCCCTTCCCAATGCCCCTCCTGGCCACTCCCTCCTCGGCTGGGGAGCTTCTTAGGGGAGTCTCATGGCATCTCAGCCTCTCTGTGATCCTGCTCCCCACCACACACCATTCTTAGCAGCCAGGCCCAGTTGTGGCCGTGCACTGTGGACCTGGATGCATGACAAAGGCTTTGGCCATCTCTATGGCAGGTGCGAATGTAGGAGGGTTGGCAGGGACTGATGTGCCTTTGTGGCCGAAGCACCCGGAAAGTGCCATTACCCACCTCTAGGAGGGATGTGTTGTTTCCATACAACAAAAAAGGCCTTTGAAATAAAGTGTTTATTTTCTTTCTCTTTTTCCTCTTTTGGGAGGAAAAGCAATCCTTATACCTTGAAATGTGTCAGATTCTAAGATTTGGAGTGGGACAAGGCCCTCCTTCCCCTTTCTTATGATTAATTGAAATCTGAGTTTGAGCAAGTCTTGCTGTTTTCAGAGAATGCTCTCCTTCTCCTGTTCTTCCCTCACAGCCGAACTCATTTGGAGAGATTGATGGAGTTACTAATGCTTTGGAGACAGTCCCTAGGAATTTTTTTAAAATGTAGTGGTCAGATTGACGTGTGTGTATATATAATGATAATCAAGGCTAAACACAGTCTTCTCTTTCTGTAATTTATATTCAGAGACCCTTTGCATTGTTTTCCTACATGAATCCTTCCTTTGACACTTTGATCTCTGACCTCCCAGAATGCTTTTAGTTTAGTATGAAATGCAATATTTGGATCTTCTAGGAATTTTCCAAGATCACCCCTTAAATAGTTTATGGCACTTAAAAAATGAGACAATACACCAGACATTAAGTACAGCAAAGCCTTCCTATAAGTGTCAGTGTGCAGCTGGCTATGAGACAGCACCATGATAAACATCCGCCTCTTTTCACAGCCCCTCCAACTCAGAAATACAATAAAACATGGTCAGCCCTTGAAGCCAAGGGCTTTGCTAAGTCCAAAAACTTAGCAAAACCAAAACATAACCGATTTACCCACAAATTAGATAACAATAAGTGATTCAAGTTTGCAAGCCATAAGAATTGAGTCAGAACTTTAAAAATCAATTATTTAGCAGTATGGAGTGATTATTTACTTAGTGATATATTTTTTATAGTTCTCTGCCTCATATCATTTCAGTCTATTTAGAAACCTGCTATTTTAGCACAAAACAGTATCAAGTAGAGGAGTGAATGTGGTTTGCAGCAGAAAAAATAACAATAGATTGTTTTCTGTAGTTTAATGTCATACGACAAGAGGCAGAATGTGGGCAAGCTCAGGTTTTGAGAGTCATTCTGAGTGTGTCCTCTTTTGCCATTGGGCAGAAAGGGGCCTTGTCCAGGGCCTTGGTGGCAGTGGCTTGAAGGATGAAGAGCAGAGAGCTTAGAAGGCTGTGATCTTATCATAGAATGATGTCAGGGAGAACCAGGCCCCGAGAGCCCCCTCACTCACTCGGTGACGTGGGGCATTCCATTCGACCCCAGAGTGGTTATTTCAGATGTCCTGGGACATGTGGTAGGGGGGCTGTAAAGAGGATAAAGTCACCAGGCCTGCCCCAGGGGGTGGGTTTTGATGGCCTCTCAGGTAGGAATGAGAAGTTTTAAGATGGAAAATGCTTCATAGTGAAACAAGGAAGAATTCCTGGATTCCAGTGCTGTTTGCAGCACTTACTAGCTCTGCCACTTAGGCAAAGCACTCTTTGATACATAGTGCTCTTGTACAGAAAATGGGAATTCTAAAGACACCTCTGCTCACCTTCCAGGGTTGCAGAAGAGGTCAGAGGTAGGCCATAAGAACGCTGAATGTTATCACTTACAAAAACAGTGCGTTTGAGGGAGGCAAACCAAGATGTTAAAAACTGATTATTTTCAAAAGCAATATTTTAAGAAAATGCATTCACTGGCTGGGGTGAAGTGAACTGATATCAGAAGTGAGTAGTGAATGCCCAGGAGAAGTGGAATGGGCTGGGCAGGGTAGAGTGTGTGCCTCTGAGTAAGCAGGTCGGCTCTTCATCAGCACAGCAGTGACATCTGGATGTGCAGAGACATGCAGGGGAACTGGGGCCACTGTCATGTCCAAGCAGAAGGCAGGGGCATGTTTAGTGTGGCAGAAGGACGATCCAGGCCTGCATCCTGGCTGCTGGCACTGCTCCAGTGTCTGTTAGCAGAGCTGCCCTGCCTCATGGCGTCTTGCGTAGCTTCGACCCTAGTGCTGAGAGGCTCCTCTGGAGAGCTGGCCAATGCATCTGTCCATCTTCTTCCCCAATATGCAGAGCTCTCATGCACCCCAAGACCCTTGGCCATGAACCTTCCTTCAGCTTTCTCCTCAGAGAGGCCTTCCTTGACCTGCCTGGCAAAACCAGCCACTCCCTGGCATGAGGGAACTTTCTGGTGAGATGGAGATGTTCTGTGTCTTGCTAGGGCCTTGGTGACATGAGTGTGTACATTTGTCAAAGCTCATTTGTGCATTTTGCTGTATGTAAGTTTCCATAAAAAAAACAACTCTCCACACACATTTACTTCTAGTTAATGAGATGCGTGCTGAAGTGTTTATGTGGGTAGAAACATGGTTGAGTATCAGCCATTCCTCCCTTCCCTGCTGTCTCCACATCGGTTCAGTCCCTTGGGCCTGTCAGCTCTGAAGCCACCCCCGTCGCCCATCTCCACTGCCCCTCCTGGTCCAGACCTGCATCATCTCTCATCTGGTGTTCGTTTGCACTTTTGCCCTCCTGCAGTCTCCACCAAGCAGCCAAATGGTCTTTCCAAACTGTCACTTGGATCATGCTTCTCAACTGTGTAAGACTCTCCACCGCTTCCCATTGCAGATCTGCTGAAGTCACAGCCATTCCCACGTCCCCCTGTGGTCCAACCTTGGCCGCCTCTTTGATCTTATCTCCTTCCCACCATGGTCACTCCAGACCGGCCTTTCTTTCTCTTGAGCCTCTGAGCCTTTCTCACGATGTATCCTTTGCATTCTGCTATCCTTTGAATCCTCCCAGAACCCTCTTCCCCTCATGCTTCAGGCCTTCCCGACCTCTGGTGGAAACTATCCTTCCCACTCCCAGATTCTCTATTCTATAAGCTTGTTTCTTTCCTTCCCAATGCTCAGGACTAGCTACAATTCTCATTTGTTGATATATTTATTTCCTGTCTCCTAGTAGGCTCCCAGGGGCTTGTTCCTGTTCATGCAGTTTTCTGAAGCCCAGAACGGTGCCTGTTATGAAGGTGTGGCTTTCTGGTCCCTCTGCTCCTCTCTTCTCCCACAGAAAGAAACATCTGGCACTGACAGGAGTCTGCTTTGTGATCTTTTGGGGCCAACTTTCCTGCTCTCAACTGCTCTCTATCCCTTTAGGCCTGTGCTCATCGCTGGAAGAACATCTACTATGAAGCCGACCACATACTACCCCATGGCTTCTGCTACATCATCCCCTCCAACCTCCAGGCCAAAGGCAGGACGCTGATCCCTTGCTATGAAGGTGAGCATGGATTGATTTTTCCTCATCCCCCTACCCACCTCATGCCCTAAGCCCACCTCCCCACCTCTATGCACTACCAGCTGAACGTTTCCCCAGCTTTCCACATGCTCATGATAGGGCAGCACTGTTTGCTCCCAGATGGTCTCTTGGTCCCCAAGGCCCTGCCCAGAGAAGAGGCAGGTACAGAGGGGGCAGCAGTCCCAGGCCTTTCCAACCCTCACCTGACTTGGCTGCAGAGCCCACGGTGCTTACCAAGCATTATGAAGTCTCAGGGACCGAAATTCACCAAGCCTCAGCCAAGTGACCTAACAACTGCCTTGGTTTTCTGGTAATGCCAGGTGCTGTGTTGCCTTGGGAAACTTACCTTCTCTCTCTGGACCTCAGTTTCCTTGTCCGAATATTCAGTGGTTGGCCCAGATGATCTCTACAGCCCCAGGCAGCTCCAAGTCAGTCATTAGGCTCCCACACAGCTTCTGGCTGCACTGTGGACAGATGTCCTGAGGCTGGGGGGAGAGGAGACCCAGGATTCATAAAGCAACAGCTGGACAGAAACCTGACACTTTGAACTCTCAGCATTTCATGACATTTGAGGTCTGACTTTCCTTCCCATGTGGTCCTGCAGCCCAGGCAGATGCTGGAGAATTGGGCGCATCCTGAATGTGGTTTTAAGAGCTCCTCGCCAAGGGGCACTTGGAAGGAAAATGTATCCTCTCAGACTTAGAACCTTTAAATGCCTGGGCATCGAGGACAGTCACTAATAGTGATTGAGTCAGTCACTATTTAGCCCAGTCGAATCTGAGCTTTAAGCGTTCAGAAAACACGGTTATTTTCTTCAGTTTGATAGCTCGTAGTTTCAAGTTTTCTCAGCCTAATTTTGGGTAAGCTGGAACCTGCTCCTTCTGTAAGTGCTGGACTATTTATTTCTTAATTCCCCTCCTACTTTATTTGGACAGAAGTCTCACTGGCTTATGTCCACATTGCCTTTGGGCCTCCCTGGGTTTTCCTAGGTTTCAACTTTTGTGGACACTAAAAACGATTCATGAGAAACACTATATGGACACTGGGACCCTTCTGGGTACTGAGGTGACACAGGTAGGGTGCTCTGGGAAACGTCCCCCACAGAAGAGCCAGCAAGATCTCTGCAGGAGGCACAAACCCTCTCCCCTATAGAGTGAGCCTTCCTTTGGTTTTTCTTTCTCCTCTGTATCAGCATTTGATCAGCTCTGGCTGGGCCATGTAGGGAAATGAAACTCTGGCCCTGTTTATATCTGTATTGTCCCAAACAGAAGAAGAACAAACTTCATCTTAAAAATAGAGGATGATATAATCAATCAAGAGTGGAGGGATTGTTGGTTTCAGAAACGCAAAGCATGTGTCAAGCCTGGGTTTCCACTGTCCCAGTTTACTCCTCCTTTTTCCTAAGGAAGAAAAAGGAAAAGCCTCTGGAACAATCGGTGGGGCAGCTCTTCAGGCTGGGAAGGAGCGAGGGGCTCAGCAGGGTGATGGAGGCAGTGATTGTTGAACCATACTAGTTATGCATAGGACCAGTACTTTGGTTTTCCCAGAAGATGACATGTTGTGACAGGGACACATGGTGGTCCCTGATGATTCCTCTATGTATACCACAAGCACAAGGACAGCCCTCCGAAGAGGGAGGTGGAGTTCAATGTCCATGTGTACGCAGGTCCACGAGGCTCATAATTCTGCATTACTTTCTATTAAGTAGCTGTGGATCATCAGTAGGCCAGTGCTGATCTGAGGTCTTTACACATTCTCTCATCTAATCTTCCCAGAAGCTGTGAAAAATGTTTGTTTCTTTTTTTTCTTGGGTCTGATTACAGGTATTTTATTTTGGAAATTGTTCTAGAAGACACCAGTGAGGCAGGGGGAAGTAAGAATGGGAAGGGAAGGCAGCGCATGGAAGATGTACTCCTCAGCACGTTACCTGGGCGAGTGGGTGCAGTCTCTGGGGTGGATGCTGGGGCCAGTGTGGAGCACACACCTAGAGTCCTCCTGCCTGAGGGCTGAGGGGAAGGGGCTTCCTCCACCTGGCATCCTGTCCTGCCATGTGTGTGGGCTGGGAAAGCCTCCAGGACAGAGGTGCTGGCAGGTGGCAGTCAGGCCACATCACAGGAACGGTGGTAGGAGCTGGGGGGAGACAGATGGGATGCCCAAAGGCCAGCTTCTGTGTTGTCAGAAGCTTACTCCTGTGACAGGAGTAAGCGGAGACTCAGAGTGTATGTGAATTGCCCCAGGTCACTCAAACAATAAATGGTGGAGCAGGATTTTGAAGCTGGCCTCTGTCTGACTCAGCAAACCATTTTGTGTCCTGGTAATTAATGGTAATTTCTGTTAGTTTGTTTTTTGGGGTTTCTAATTTAAATGAGAAGTAAAAGCCAGTCAACAACCCTCACAAAGCAAGAAAGGGTGACTGAACTATCCCAAAAATACAATGGACTTAATGATGGTTAAATGGAACTGGTGAAGAAATTAGCAAAATGATTATGCCCCTGCCCAATCTTCCTTCCCATGGGCGCACACACACTTTTATATGCTAACCCATTCATTGGCCCAGAGTGGGAAATAAGGGATGGATGGGTCTGGCATGTGGAGTATTGGGGTGTAAGAGCAGCCCCTTAGAAAAATGGGGGACTAAATTGAAATTTTCTGTAGTTCTTGGCCCTGTAAGAGGAGAGGGGTAGAAGATGCTGAGTATTTTTCTAGAAGACTGGACTGGACGGGTGGGGCTGGGAGGATGCCGGCCGTAGTGAGAGGGCTCTTGTCTGTGCTCTGTTGGCTTTAGGCATCTCCACCTCCCGGTTTTGTGGTTTAAACTAGACCTACTTTGGCTTTTAAGGCCACCATTATTTCCTCAATGTGGAGAAACTCAGTAATGCAAGTTCTGTGTTCCAGGTTAGGGGTCACATTATGGTTAAAGACAATGGGAAGATTTTAGAGTTTGACAGGACCTTTCAGATACCACCTAGAACAGCCTCCTGTCTTTCTTGAGGTCCAGAGAGGTGATGGCCTGAGTTTTTCTTTCTAATCTGTTATTCACATGCCACACAATGGAGAGGCAGAGTAGCTTGGTGGCCAGTGCACAGATTCTGGACACAGACTGCTGGAGTTCAAGTCCCGGCTCTGCTACTTCCTTTTATTAACAGTGTAATCTCAGATGGGTTATTTAAGTTCTCTGTGCCTAACCAACCTCAAGGGTCTATGAAGAGGACTGAGTTAATGCTTCTAAGTCCTTAGAACAGTGTCTGGCATATACTTGCTAATATATGCTAAGCATATATATACTAATATGCCATGTACAACATACTGTATTCTGAGCAAGTGTTTGTTAATCATCATAGGGTGACTGACTTGTGTACCGGGAATAGAATCCACTTAATCTTAAGTACTTGTTAGTTGCCAGATAGACAAAACCCAAGTGACACAGTTCCAGCTATCAAGAAGCTCCCCATCTACAGGGGAAAACAGAGAGGGGACAGGGTGTTTTAAAAGTGGGAGGGCCGTGTGGAGAGAGAATTTCCTGCCAGTGTGTACTGCTGGAGCCTGTCCCCAAGGGCTTGAGCTGCATCCAAGTGCAAGGTGGCATTATTTCATTTTACAATTGGAAAAACTGAAACCCACTTAAAGTCTGCAGGCTGTTGAGACTATGGAAGAGAGGGATGGTGGAAATTCAAGACTGGTCATGGTGGTGTGCACAGGGCAAGGGAGGAGGGGGACGGTTGCCTCTAAACCCACTTCTTGTGGGATGGTGGAAAGACCGTGGGAGGGGCTGTGGGTTGAGGACGGCTCTGCTGCACTTCTGCCTCTTTAGCCTCAGGCTTGTCACTTGGCCTCTCAGTGGGAGTCGACGCTGTGATGCCTCCACTGCATTTACCGCTTTGGGTTATGGTGAGGAGCTCCTGAGAAAACTCAGGTGAAAGTGCTCAGCAAGGCCACCCATTGTTCTATAACTGTGGCCTCATGGTAAGTCTCCATATGGGCCAGCTGTGCTCCTTTATAACATTGGAAGGTCGGTTTGGTTGCAGAGACTCTAAATATGTGGGGATCTTTCCAAAATGTCTCAAGCTTTTGAATTCTTAAAAAATTGGTCTCTGGTTTGGCACTAGGACATGGCTTCTCAGGTGCTTCCTGTTTCTGGTTGGATGGGAAAAGCTACCAGAATATCCTGTTGGAACCAGGAAAAACAGAGGAAATGGGAAATAAAAATGAATTTAGGACATAAACTCATGGAGCATATCCTTCAGTCAGTTTAGTTTGTGTTTGTCTGATGTGAGAACATCATTACCTACCATATGTTCTTTGGTTTTATCAGAATGTGTGAGAAAACGAGAGCTTTGGTGGGATGATGTATAGGGAAAACTACTTGTAAATTAAAGGGCAAGCACTATAAAACATTAATTACTATTAACCAAGCTATGATATTTTAGGACTCCGAAATGTTAAGTCAGTGCATGTGATAAAATCAAGTACAGAGATTTCTTTCATCCTTTGCCCTTGAGACCACTGAGGCAAGAAGCCGGAACTTAGCAGGAGTGAGACTGCAAACAAGTTGTCTTTTTATTGTGACAGAAAAACCTCATGAGTGTGGAATAGTTTGGGAGCAGCATGGCAAATTAACAAAGCCTGTTCAAGATTAAACTCTGAGAAAGAAATGCAAGAGGTAATTATGATGCCATGGTATGTTAGACCTAAATTGTGGAATCTGGCTTTACTACTCACTTATTGCTATGATTAAACCTATATGCTCCTACTTTCTGACTTAGTGACCTTAGGCAAGCTCCATGAGCCTGGTGCCCTCATCTGTAAAATGGGGAGATTAAGATCTACTTAAGAGGTATGTGAGGTATCAAGTGCCTACCACAGTGCTCAGTCGAGAGTGAATGCTGCTCATTGCCTTCAATTAGAAAATGTAAATTTTCTAATTAATTTTCAAGCAACATAATAGTATTCTTAAATATTCTCAGAAGGTGTCTAACATAACCTGTTTTAGTGACTAGATAATGAAGGGTAGAAAGCTGGATATTCCTAAAATGATTTTAAGAGCCCTTGACAAGTTATAATTTCTCAAATACTGTTGAAGATCATATTGGCACAATTTGGTTGGTAAGTGTTCCTTCCCTCTTTTTGTAGATGACCTAAAGCTTTAACTCATGCCATGTTTAAATGTTCTTAAATTTGGGATTGTTGAAGTCTGAATTTTACTGTGCTTTAAAATTGTGATGGAAAAACTTCCTATGGATTCCAAAGATTTCTGTACCACTCTATTATCAGGGAATGACTGGCTTTTATTCCTAGTGTGTGTTTGCATTTCCTAGGACAGTGATCATTTCCAGGGAACGAAATAGATTACCCATTCAAAGGTGAAGATTTTTTTCCCCTTTAATGTTAAAAGTGGTCTCCACAGGGGATAAAAATCAATGAAGGTCCATTTACAAATGAAAAGGAATTGGGGTTTTGTTGTATTTTTGTTTTGTTTTTGTTTTGGAGAGAACCATAAAAGGCTAAGTTGATCCATTTAAAAATTCAAGAACAAGCCTCATAAATTTTTATTAAATAAAGACCTCTACATTTACATAGGATTTTATGGTTTCCAAGGAGCTTTAATAAACATTATCTTATTTAAATAAATACAGCCAATTAAAGAAAAGAGGATGCAGTTGTACATTATGGCCAGTTAAACAGAGAGGGATTCTGAGGGGGAGGAAGGGAGGGTGGCCCCAGAGGACAGCCATGGCTGTAAGGAGGAGGCCAGAGGTCTCCAGCAGGGGCTCTCTGGGGCTTTCCAGGTTTCCTTGGAGCCAAGAATTTTAATCTTGGGCAAACCTGTCTCCTATACTTCAAACGTGTTTCCATGTATTACGTAGAATTATAGACTACCTAAACTGCATCTTTTGTTTCTCTCAGAAAAATTCACAGATTCAGATTCACCTAATATTTATTGAGCACCTACCTGGTGCCAGGGGTTGTGCTAGGTACCTAACATTTTTGATCTTACTGAGTAATCACATCATTCTCAGATAAGTATTCTTATCCTTGTTATACAGATGAGAAAACTGAGGCCCAGGGAGCTTGATGAAGGTCACAGGCTTATTAGTCAGAGGAGGGGTTGACGGCTTTTAAGTGTGTAGTAGGTTTCTTTGTAGCTACCTGTTCTGTTGGGATCCTGGTTTTCTTGGTGATTACTGGGTGCTGTGGCCTATTACAGAGAAAAAAAAGTCATATTTTTTTTCAATGGCATAATTTTATGAATTTTTGGGACACTACACTATAGACTTGTTAAGCTATGTTTCAGTTTTGCAATTATAGATACACTCTGTAGACAAGTCCCAGTAGGTACAGAGGGCAGACGTGGGTCCTCAGACTGATAAAATGTAGCCAGGAGACCAATCTGCTCTAGTCTGGAGTGGCTGCTTACTGGGAACATTTGGTTTCAGTATCTGCACAGCAGTTTGTCTGTCCATGCTTTGGTGCCAGTTATTTCATGAGTCTTTTTATTTTTATTTTTTGGTTATATAGATCAGAGGTTTCTGTGTTGCCCAGGCTGGCCTCGAACGTCTAGCCTTGCCTTCTTATGCGCCAGGACAACACTCAGGCTCAGGCCTGAGCCACTGCAGCTCCCTATTTCATGAGTCTTTTAGCTTTGGTCCCAAAATTGAATTCTGCTTAGTTCTGAGCTGGGGTTCTCACTGAAATGTGACTGTCCCATGTTCAGGGTCACTTTTTTTTTCTGAGAGTAGAGCATGACACAATGCATACTAAGTTGAATGTCTATATATACATTATTATGTGCCTGTATTATTACTTGCTGCTGAAGTAGGGAGTTGGCAAAATGGGTTGCTAAGTTCTAGGTAAAGGGAACGCTTTAAAGATTACAAAACTCCTTTTTTGGTAATATTAAAAAATTATTGGTGAGGCGTGGTGGCTCATACCTGTAATCCCAGCACTTTGGGAGGCTGAGGCTGGCAGATCACCTGAAGTCAGGAGTTCGAGATCAGCCTGGCCAACATGGTGAAACCCTGCCTCTACTAAAAAATACAAAAATTACCTGGGCATGGTGGGGTGCATCTGTAATCCCAGCTACTTGGGAGGGTGAGGCACGAGAATCACTGGAACCTGGGAGGCGGCGGTTGTGGTGAGCCAGGATTATACCACTGCACTCCAGTCTGGGTGACAGAATGAGACTCTGTCTCAAAAAAAAAAAAAAAAAATTATTGTAAAAAATAACATAAAAATTACCATTTTAACCATTTTTAAGTGTACAGTTCTGTAGCATTATGTACATTCACACTGCCATGCCATTATCACCACCATGCATCCCCAGAACTTTTGCATCATCCCAAACTAAAGCTCTGTACCCATTAAACATGAATTCCTCATTCCCTGCTTCCCCTAGTCCCTGGCAACTGCCATTCTACTTTGTCTCTGAATTTGGATACTCTAGACACCTCATGTAAGTTGAATCATACAGTATGTGCCCTTTTGTGACTGGCTTGTTTCACTTAGCATGATGTCCTCAAGGTGTATCCATATTGTAGCATCTGTCAGAATTTTCTTCCTTTTTAAAGGAAGGAATATTTAATAATATTCCATTGTATGTGTGTGCCCCACATTTATCTATTCATCTGTTTATAAAACATTTTGTTTGGATGATAAGAATGTTTTCACTGGAAATGTGCTTTGTGAAGCATAAGGGAGTGGCAGAAGCAGATCAGAAGTTGGGAGCCTTGCTCTTGGGTCCTGATGCTGAGGCTAATCAGCAGTGTAGCTTTAAACAAACCACTTGCTCTTTCTGAGCAAAAATATTCCACTTGTAAATAAATGGACAGAGTTAGAGTTATTAGGCATTCCCTAAAGATCTTTTCCCCTTTTAAAATCTTTCTCTCATTTAATTCTAAGTTTCTGGCTTTATGCACTTTGTGTTTCATGCACACCATAGCTTAGTCATCAGTTATTTTCATAAAATGTTCTCGCTTCCTCTTTAACCTAGCTGTTTAATTTATTTACATTTTTCCCCATTTATATGGTGGTTCCTTGTAAGCTGAGGGTAGTTTTATTCTCTCTTCATTTTTCTGTATAATTGCCCTTTTTTTTACTAGAGCTGTGTCTGCCCAAATGCATTGTTTCCTGTATTGTACAATTATCAGTTATTTAGATTTGCCACTCTGTTAGAAACAAAATGCTTGTTCCTCAGTGCCACAATGAAATAGCACTTGAACATAAACTTAATTTTCTCAGCAAGGCAATTTTTACTTCTATTGAAGCGTGCGACTTGTGGATGGAGTAATGATGAGAGCACACCTGGAGAGGGGAGGGGCAGGGGTTCTTATTCCTGATGCAAGTAGCCCCTACTGCTGTGTCGTTCCCTTATTTCCTGGGGTTCAACCGCATAGTCTGAGCTAATTCCAATTGGCTATTTTAAAGAGAGCAGGAGTACGATCCTGAGTGGCGGGGTGAGTAGTTTGGTGGGAAGGGTGGTTACAGAACAGGTGACTCAGGATGATTTGGGTCAGAGCAAGTGACCAGGGGTGACTCAAGATGGAGCAGGTAACCAGGGTGACTTAGGTTAAAGCAGGTGACCAGGGGAACAGATCTGAACTACTGATTAGAACTGGCGGGAAAGTTGTTTACTGAAACTAGAGGCAAGGGGGCCAAAGAGAACCAGGAAGTTAAACTTTAAAATGGAAAATCAAAGAATAAGAGAGCTGAACATACTGACATACTGATTCTTTGAAGAGAAACTTGGAATTCGCTATAACAACTCCTTGGTGAAATTCAGAATAAAGACTGGCAAGCTATTTTTCCCCCAGTATTTTATTTCAGAGCTAAGCTAAGGAACTACAGAAAAATAATTGTAAAATTGATGTGTTAAAAAGCTTTGAAAGACAAAACTTTCTCAAATGGGTAATATGAAGGGAGATTATTAGGAAGAATATATGTTACGCTGTATGTGAATCTTGATCTTTCTGTGGAATGGTTTTATCCTGGTCTTTTGGAAAGGGTACAGGAAGTGACCCCACCCGATTGGTGGTCTGCTTGAATTACATTCATTAATGTAGGCTCCATGCATTGAATTGCGGATTGTGAACATTTGGAAACCAGTATTTTTTTCCTCTCTGAATTGCCTTCTGTTTAGACAGGGCTTAATAAAACCAGCAGCTAAACCAAGGAAAATACTCCCATTTTTAGAATGGAGGAGCCATACGACTTAATGAATTAAAGCATGTAATGCAGGCCAAGTAATTCAAACCCACCCATGGCAGGAAGAGTTCCACAACCTGGTTCCAGCTCCTCTAAGTGACTTCTAAGTCTCCTTGTTCAACCCTATCTTTTGGGTCTCAGATTTGGCTTCCCCCATTTTTTTTTTTTTTTTGAGACCGAATCTGGCTCTGTTGCCCAGGCTGGAGTGCAGCGGCATGATCGTGGCTCCCTGCAACCTCTGCCTCCCAGACTCAAGCCATCCTCCCACCTCAGCCTCCTGAGTAGCTGGGACTACAGGTGTGCACCACCACATCCAGCTAATTTTTGTATTTTTGTAGAGATGGGGGTCTCACTTTGTTCCCCAGGCTGATTTTCAACTCCTGGACTCAAGTGATCTGCCTGCCTCGGCCTCCCAAAGTTCTGGGATTACAGGTGTCAGCCGCCGTGCTGGCCAGCTTCCCCAAATGTAAGGGTTAGGTTTGTTACAGTGCCTGTGAGCTGCTGTCAGGCAAAGCCTGCTTTTCCCCTGCTTCTTTGAGGTGGATAAATGTTTTGTTCAGTAGTGGAGAGGGCACTAGCTATTGTAGTCCTCTCTGCAGGGCCATGTCCCTGGGGGCATTTGGAGACCAAGTAGACATGCCCAGGAGCAGCCAACTGCTGGGCCCCACGGCCTTTGTGTTTGTGCAGGAAAAGTTCTTCCTGGGAACACAGGAGACTGGAGGTCACCCCCACCCCTTCCCAGGTCCCTCCACCCTGCACTTCCTGGACTTGTCAATGGAGGGAGGGTGTGTGACCCAGGCTTGTTGGGGATGTTGTTTGTGGGGCAGCCCCTTGCCTCTCTTTGTGCCTACCTCACTTCCCATAGCTTTGTGATATAGGCTGTCCTGCCATCTCAGGTCTAGACAAGCAAAATCAAGTTGTATTTTTAAGTTTTTTAGATATGAGTATGGTAGAATAACCCTATGTACGTACTCTTTGGGGAAGAAAGGCTTGTACATGAACATTTAGAAGATGGATTAGGGAGAAACCTAAACCTGCCCTCTTGACATATATATGAAGGAATCAGGTTAAAATAATAGTAGTGCCCTTAACTCACAGAAATAGCATTCAAAGGAGTGAAAACAATGGAAAGCATGCTTGTGGCCTAGGCTGTGGAAGGTGTGGAATGTGAAACTGTCTAATCCAATAACACCCACTAACTTTCCTAGACTAGAGTTGCCAGGCCCCACAACTGCCCCCAAAGTGTGTGTGGCAGGGGTCGGGTAGGTGGTAGAAGAGTTAGAACTGGATTCTACTCTACCTTGAAGGGATTAATGACAGTCACAGAAGTTTCTGGGAGGCTGGGACATGGCCTGCTCTCTGATCTAGATTTGATTATAGGAGCCAGTCAGGGGCCTCCATTGTTTGATTCCTTGCCCTAGAGCATCCTGAGAAGGCAGGTTAGACTTTGGGTTTCAGAAACACGAAAGTCAGTGATGGTACCGACTTCCATGTGTGTCCCAGGCCCTCAGACCTCTGGTGGGGCAGTCCCAGCTTGGGAAGGCGGAGGCTGGCCTGAAAACAGTGCTTCATGCTGCCTGAAACAGGGGTGCCTTTAAGGGCTTCCCCTTGCTGGCCTTCAGCCTGGGCCAGAAGTGGGGTATTCTTAGCTCCCAGTGAGGCTGTCACCACCTCAGAAACCCGAGGTCCTGCTCCCAACATAGACCACACCAAGTAGAGTTTGGGGAGGAGGTTGAGAAAGGCACTGAAGTTCTCAAATCTCCCATTTTTTGGAGGCCTTGTCATAAAGAGACCTTGAGACTGCTTTAAAAGATGAAAGAGTCCCACACAATTCCTATTCATGTCAGAAATTTATGAGGCTGAACTGGTGGTGTGTCTTGCACTATAGTTTCATTCAGCTCATGGGGTCTGAATTTCCTTTTTATGTTTCATTTTTTCAAGAGTTACAATTGGGTGTTTAGTCTCTAGAGTCAGTGGGATGGATATGCTTTTTGCCAGACTTTTCACATTTAATATGTAACTGTTTGTTTAGGTTGAGACATTTTGATCCTTTTTGCCATTGTGCTATTTGATGCAGGATTTATTATTAATTTGTATTATTTCTTGCTATTATGAAATTTGATGCAGGATTTGTTCATTGCTTTGCACTAGTCTCACTCCCAGCCCTGGTGCAAGATTCTGCAGGGAACAAACAAGTTCCTTTTGTCACTGGACTGCTTTCTGGCAGGTCTAGCAGTTGTCCTTATAATAACTGGACAAGGCGGGAGAACTGATTTTATCCTGCATGGAAGAGGAGTAACTCAATTGACATTCTTTGTCATTTAGCAGTCAGTTAATGGCCACTTACTGGAAAATGTTACTAGGCTCTGTGGTGAGTGTTGTTAGAAACTGAATTACTCTGTATATTTCCCCAGGGCCCTTTTTCCCCTTGCGTGGAGTAGACACTCAGAACTGCAGGAAGTGGCACTGTGTTGCAATCATAGTTTCATTGTTCCTTTGTATTTTGCATTTCAAAAATAATGATATTGCTTTTAATGGTACCAGAGACTTGCCAGGAGCCCCGGGGGTGGTACAGGGTCACTGGGGTAGCCCCAGCCTGAGGGTGCCCAGGAGTGGTCTGTGGAAGGTCTCCAGCATTGTCAGCCTCACATGTGATTAGTTTGAGTCACTGTGAACATCTCTCCACCTCCTTGACTTTACCCATGAAATGATTTCCAACATCCACTCACTTTGCTGGGTATTTTTAGTCACTCACTTTGCAGAACCTTTGATGGTCTGCAGAAGTGAAGGAATGGGTTTCTAAGTCCAAGCTGAGGTAGAATCCTGGCATTGCTGTTTACTAGAGCTGTGTGACCTTAGACAATTCACTTAACCTCTCTGAGCCTCAATATTCTTACCTGTTAACAAGTGGGGATATGGGTTCCCAGGGATGAGGGACCAGTGAAATGATATGCCTGGAGACAGCTAACACAATGCCTGGAATATGCTAAGCACTTGTCAAAAGTTTCCTACCCCTCTTCCTTGCCAGCTTAAAATTATAACTGCAGCAGCAGAACGCCCCCATTTGTTGGGTAGCAGTGTTGTGAGCTGAGGGGATGGAGGAGAAAAGCTTATCTGTTAGTTTTCTTTCCACCTGGAGAGATCTTCCCCCTTTCCTTCCACACAGCAATAGTGTAACCGAATGCCAGAGCAGTCCCTTCTTCTTGCGGTCCTCTGTGGATGGCTTGTTTCTTTTTGGATGGTAGGAGGCATCCAAAGCCTCTTTTAGGGAAGGTTGGTCTTCTTCCAGGAGACTCCACACTGGGATGGCCACATCATTCCATTTCTGGGTCACGTTTTCAGCTCCTTGGGCCTGCAAGGGATCTCTGTCCCTTCTGGAGTAAATGAAATAATTGTCACTAGCCTCCCACTTAATGACTGTGGCTACTGCTCCTCTTTCTCGCACACAAGGGGAGGAAGTCTGCTGGGGCACTGGGCAGCCTCCCTTCCCGATGGCACCAGAGCCTGGATTTTTGAGGTCTGGTGGATTCCTGAGACTTTCCTTCCTCACCCCAGTCTGGACGGCATCCCTGGGCCCAGCCTGCCGCGGCACTCGCGGGAAGTGGCTGGCTGGCTCTGCTGGCTCCACGCACAGCTGGCATACACTGACATGGCTGTGGTTTGCTTCTCTCTCCTTCCTTCCCCCTAGAGTATAAGAAGAAGTACGGAGAGGAACACGGCTCCTGCCAGGCTGGAATAGCGGGCTTCTTCACCGAGGTGGGTGTCTGCTGTCTGGGCATTTCTGTTCTCTTGTGGGTGTTCATTTCCTTGCTTATGTGATTTTGGCAACCCTTAGAGGTGGGACTTCTGGAGTCCCAGATACTTGAGCCTCGAGGGAGCAGATTCTGGTCCTCACACCAGAGGAGGCTATTTCAACCTGCCAGGAGGGCACCAGCTGGCCAGAGACCACTGGGCAGAGGAGGTGGGGTGGCTCATCTCGAGGCTACCCCTATTTGATGATTTCTGTAGGAGTCCGCTTGACTCTGAGACCTGGGGAAGGAGTCGATTTGGGGATGTGTGAGTGAGATGACATTCAGTCAGGTTGTGCCCCATCATTGGCAGCTGTGCAGATACATGAAGCGTGTGAGCATCCCCTCCTAGCAGCCTTCTCTCCTTAGTGGAGAGACTTGTTTGTTTTTCGAGATGGAGTCTTGCTCTGTCACTCAAGCTGGAGTGCAGTGGCGTGATCTCGGCTCACTGCAATCTCCGCCTCCTGGGTTCAAGCAATTCTCTTGCCTTAGCCTCCCGGTTATAGGCGCCCACCGCCACACCTGTGTTTTTAGTAGAGACGCGGTTTCGCCATGTTGGCCAGGCTGGTCTCGAACACCTGACCTCAGGTGATCTGCCAGTCTCGGCTTCCCAAAGTGCTGGGATTACAGGCTGAGCCACCACACCCGGCCTGAGAGACTTGGTTTTACACACAACTCTAACCATTCCCTTTCCCAGATTCTGAAGGACAGGACACCTGCATGCTTATGTGCCCGTGCGGTAGTAGCATGACTTTTGGCTGGTAGTACATTTTTAGGGACTGTTTTCTTGTGTCATTCTTACTTACTGTAAGTTTGCCCTTCATATCAGTTCCTCCTCTCTCAAACACTTTCATGACTGACTGCCTGCTGGCACTGTCCATCCATGTGGTTGCTCAGGCCAAAAAAAGAGTACTTTTTACTTCTAATTCATCTGCAGTCCTGTTGTTTTAGCCTCCAAAACACATCCCAAATATGACAGCTTTTATTACCATTACAATCGCCTCCATTATCACCATCATGCTTCTGGAAAGGCCACCACCATCACCTGGAGGTACACTGGCCCTGATTGGTCTTCTTCCGTCTATTATGCTTTTTTAAAAATTGTGGTAAAAGACGCATAATATAAAAGTCACCACTTTAAAGTGTAATTCAGTGGCATTAGTGCATTCACAGTGTTGTGCACCCATCACCATGGGCTAGGTTAGAACACTTTATCACCCAGCCTGCATCCATTCTGACCTGTGAAGTGTGCTTTCTGCATACTAGCCCCAGGGTCCTTCAAATGAAACCCATCCTTCTGACTCTGAGGCTTCCCAGTCCATGGAGGATTACAATGTAAAGCTCCTTATCCTGGCCCCTGGACTTGGCTCCCTGAGGCCACCTCTCTCTTTTCCTCACTCCAGGAGAGCAGAGAGCTGGGGAAGGGCATGGGACATGGTGGGTGGAGGGAGGATGAAGGGTGCTCTCTGGCTTCCAAAGTGAGGGCCCCTCCTGAGTCAGGAGCAAGACTGCCTACCTTCCTTTCAGAAACTGCTGTTTAAATCCAAAGAGAACATAGACAGTTGGCAATATAGTGTCTGATCCAGAAAGCAAGAAAGAAAAGGCAGAAAGTCTGAAGTTTTATTTTCACTCTCAAACCAACAAATAGGAGATGCTACCCTCCAACCCCCATTCCGCACCCTCAGTGATTCTTACCTCGCTGGAGAATCATTTTTATGACAGTCGACAGAGTTCTATGCCCTGGGAATGGCACCGCCAATCATCCTAACCATTGAGGCCGAATTTAAAGATTGTTCTCTCACCTCACTCTCCTACTTCTAAGCCACCTTGCAAGTCCCACCACCTCCTATGCCCTCAAAACCTCTAACAATGACATCCATTGCTCTCCACATCCTCTGCCACCCTACAAATCTAAGCCATAGTTGTCTTGCTTCCAACCCACTGTGGAATCCTTCTGCCATCGCAATTGCTTCCACCCTTGCCTCTGGACAGACTGGTCCCCATGTAGCAGCCAGAACCACCTTTTACAAACAAGAAAAATATCATGGTGCTCCCTTGCTCAGGACTTTCTGGTGTCTTCTCATCCTACTTAGAATGAAATGCACATGCCTTCCCTTGGCCTCCCAGCCTTCATACCTTTCCAGGCTCATCTCCTACCTCACCCACTACATGGTATTTTCAGCTGCTGCTAGGACGTGCCGGACTCCCACTGGTGGCATTGCACTGGAGATCCATTCACGTGGCTCCTTGTACACAAGTGTTTCTTTAGAAGAGACGCTAATGGAGGAGCTGCTGGGTCCAAAGGCACTCAGACTTGAATTTTGATACATGTTGGCAAATTGCACTTCAGACATGTTTACCAGTTGACACTCCCCTGCATTGCGTCTGTCTCTATCTTCTCTCACTCAGACTTTAAATTTTTGTTATGAAAAAACATCTCGTTTTAATGTCACTTTCCCTGATTATTAATGTCGTTTAATATCCTTTTAAAATATTGACCATTTGTATTTGTTTTCCTGGAAGTTGCCTGTTTATGTTCTCAGTACATTATTCTGTTTTGTTGTTGTTGTTGTTTTCCTGGTTTTTAGGAACTTGTTACATATTTTCAACAGTAATCTCTTACCTGATCTATGTGTTGCAAATTTTTTCCATCAGCCTTTTTCTTATGTTTTAAGTTTGCCTGTGGTGTCTTTATCATCCTGGCAATAAACATGCACATTTGGCCAAATCTATCAGTCTTTTTTTTTCCCCCTAGATTCTAAACTTATCTCTTAAGAAGGTTATTCCTTATGTGTACTGCAAGTTGGCATGAGCAGCTGGGCAGGAGAGTGCCCGGGATCTACAACACATGTCTGGGCTGAACAAACTCCGATATTTTATACTTATATTTTCAATATACTTGTATTTTTAATAGCACTTTCATAGGTTGTTTTTAAAAAAGATTTCGATCTTTAATCTTTCTGGAATTTGTGTTGTATACATTGTGTGATAGAAACTAACTACATTGTTTTTCTAAATATATAGTTGGTTGTTCTGATACTGGTTTGTTAAACAACTTTTCCTCTCCCCATTGAAATGCCATCCTGCCATGTGGCGACTTCACTCTCTTCTTCCATCTCAGTAAACATTTAGATTGTGTGACAACTATGGCTGTTTTTCCTCCAACAGGCCTGTCTAGTGTTGTATGACTTGAGTCAATAGGCAGTGGGAACCACTGTAAGTTCACAAGCAGGTGACACACTGGCAGATGGCAGTGTTGAAAGAAAGGCTGTTTGAGCTGGGTTTGCCCAGAACTTTGGGAGTGGAAGGGCCTGAAGGGAGGCCTGGTAGGAGGCCGTGATGTGGTAGGAGGCCATGAAGCAACAGGACAGTGTAGAGGGAGGCTTAAGGAATACAAATGATTGGGGGAGGCAGAGAATATGAAGGAAGTGTCAAGGGGCTGGGTGGCCAGGGAGCTGTGGGGTAGAGGAAGGAGGGTTTGAGCCAGGCTTCTGGAGAATGGTGGTGCCTCTGGTGAAAAGGGGTTGCCTGAGAAAGAACCCATTGGGAGATATAAACTGCCAAGCCTGCTTTCAGACACATGGAGTGTGAGATGTTTTTAGAGGACGTTTGGACTTAGGGACTGGAGTCCTGCCTGGGGCAGAAACCTAGATTTGGCCCTTGCTCATGACTCTCTTAGGGGATGAGTGTGCTTAGTGTAGGGCATGGGGGAGACACCTCCCTTTAGATGGGAGGAGAAGCTAGATTGATTGGAGACATCAGAACTCAACGGAGATGTTGACAGAGAGCCGAGGAGAAAGTGTTCCCAGGAGGGAAGTGTCATTATGTTTGCCGCAGCAGCTGGCAAGTCAGGCAATGGGCTGAGTGGAGGCAGGGAGTGGTAGGAGGAACTGGTGGGGCAGGAGTGTGGAGGGGAAGTCCAGGTAGCTGTGCAAGCTCAGGGTGACCAGAAGAACAGAAGACCTGCTGAAATCCAGGCTCTGGGATTTAGAACCTGAGGGAAACATGGGGTGTCAGCATGTGCTGGCTGTGCTCATGGTACAGCAAAGTGGGGACATGGTGGGTGTACAGAGTGGCCGGGGAGGGTGGGCGGTGGTGATTGGGAAGGCAGCCCCTCTGGGCGCCACTCTGTCCTCTGACCCCGGCCTGCTGTCTCCTGGCTACTTTGGACTTTGGCCTCCGCTTCAGTTCCCAGGCTTTTGGCCTCCTTAAACAGGAGGTCTTTGAACTCACTGCCTGCCTTGTTTCTGGAAGTTCAGCTGTTTGTGGCTGAGCAGGAAATGTGGTTGAAGGGTCCAGGCCAGTGCGGCTCCCCTCCTCTGCCCTCTTGCTGACCTTGCCACTTGGGCTTGCCTTTTCTGTGAGCTGTTGTCCCCTCCCAAGCTGGACATGGATCTGTGGCCTTCTGGTCATAGCTATGTTGCCCCAAAATATTTTGGCCTAAGGTGCCTGCTTGACCTACAGGTCAGTGACCGTGAGCTTAACAAAGCCTTCTGAGCTATGGATACCACCTGAATTTTAGCCTGTCATTGAGGATTAGAGAGAATTTCCTGGGAGGTTTATTTATTTTTGTAGATGAGGCTAACAGAGGTGGTAGATACTGCTTAGCAGCAAGAGAGGATTTGGACCAGCTGGGCTGGCGTTCACGCCTGCTGTAGAAGCCTAGAGACACTTGGGTGGGAGTTTGTTCAGCACGGACTTCTATTGTAGATCCCGGGCACTCTCCTGCCCAGCTGCTCATGCCAACTTGCAGTACACAGAGGAAATATATGGCTTCTCCCAGGCCCACCTACATACCCCGGTCCCTCTAGGGGTTCTGCTAATAAGTGCATCTTGGGAAAAAGCTGCATTGCTTATTGATGGGATTCCACAAATGTGATTTAGGTAGTGGTGGCCTTTGCTTAGAGAAGCTTTCGTTTGTGTGTGTGACATTGACACTGGCTGTTCCTGCATGGTGGGGAGCTAAGTATTGGTCACTTTTTCCTAGCACTTGTGAACAGCACCAGAAAGGTCACAAGCATCATCCATAGTGAACAGAAAAAACAACTATGAGGGATTTCCAGGAAGGCACTGTCCCTCCCTTCAGCCTCAGCCCTGAGGGTCGCAGGCTTGGCCCTGTTTTATGTAGTATGGGCTGAAGGGAGAGGGGTGTGAGCACTGGGGGCGGGGTGGCGTGGTGCGGTAAAAACAAGAGCTGTTGGTTTTAAAGGTTTTTGAAGACAGGAATTACTTTATCTTACCCTGTTTGTAATGTTTGAGAAGGGATGCAGTGGTATGGTAGGCATACATTTTTCAGCTTTTATCCTGGGTTAGTCTAAATCATCAGAAAGCAACATATCCCATCCCTGCCCCCAATGTCCCGAAGAGCCTTTGCAGGCCTGTGCTGATGCTCAAAACTTTGGCCTGTGCAAAGCTGCAGGTGGAGAAAACTCTGCACTGAGGATACATCTGGGGCTGAGGAGGTTGCTCATTAGGTTCTTCAGTGCCCTTTGTATTATATTTGGACACTGATTACAAATTCCTTTCCAAGCTCAAGGTCAGGAGAAAAAGTCTCTCTCCTCTGATGAACTTATTTGTGTTTTTTGTACTCTTTCTAGAACTAGCCTGGTCTCTTATGCAGGACAGATGAGTGTAAAAAGAATGAGTGGATGGATGCTCTGCTGTGTTTCCCAGTGGAGCGTCCTGACTGCAGAAAGCTATCTATTTTTGTAAAACAGCGAGATACCCCTGGGAACATCTGGCTTATCATCAGCAGCTTCCTTCAAGGGGGGTAGGATCTCAAAACTTTAAAATGAAGTGCTCATCAACAGTCATTTCTTGTCTACACCCTCCTGAATTATCAAAAAGCAAGCCTTTCCGGCGTGAATCTAGTGGCTTTTCTTCCATCTGTGTTCCTGCCCTACCCTTTGTTAAGGCTTTTCCCCAAATTAACCATAACACGTATTGTTTAAGGCATTGCCCTCTTGCCTGCAGGCTCTATCCTCCTCTCTCTATTTTTTTTCTTTAGGTACTTCTGGCTTTTGCAGACACTCACTCCCTGAGAATTCAGTGGTGACTTTATGAATTGTCCTCAGAAATTCTAAATCTCTGCGACAGGATCTAGCCTCCAAAGACTTGTCAGAGCCAGCAGCTTCTGCCAGTGCATGGGCTCGTCTCTGCAGAGGGAGATCAACCTGAAAAGATCTGTTTCTGAAATATATGTGGGTGACCAAGGGACGGGGTGCAGGGGAATTCTGAAGGCTCAGGGGAAGGTCAGGTGGGTTTCAGCAGTGAGAGACTTGACCTGCACAGCATCTGTTATCCCCATGAGCCTTCATGACCAGTATCTTTGGAGTTTTGTCTATAGCTGAAAGGTTTCCTCTAGAAATTTTGTTGATTTTAACCTGTTTGCATAGAATTTTTTTCTGAAATACTTTGCACATTACCATGCTGTCTTACCCCAAGAATGATCTACGAAGGGACTTTATTTATCTTTATATCTAGTGTGAACTCTGAGATATAATAGTAGGTGCCCAATAAACATTGTTGAGTGAAAAATTACTGATTTCATTAGAAAAATAATTCTGATTATTTCTTATTGCAGTGTCGAAACTTTAGAAAATAAAGGTAATCCAAAAGTAGGGATTCCCTGTTGGGGAAAGGAAGGACTGAAAGCCAGGGACCTCTGATGGATACAAGCACAGCCTGCCTCCTAGCTCCAGCACAGCCTCTGCACAATGGGAGCTTCGTCTTAATGCTTGTAAAATGTCATCTCATTAGCATGTTTTGTGTTTTTATGTGATGACTTCCTTGTTAGTGTTTAATCACTGTTCTGGAATTTTAAAAAGTCAAGATTATTAATTAAAAAATTAATACATATAATAAAATACACTATTTTAAATGCAGAGTTCGATGAGTTTTGACAAATGTGTATACCATGTCGTCTCTGTCTGAATGAAGATGAGAACATTTCCATCACTTTGGAAAGTTCCTCATGCCCCTTTGCAGACAGTGTTCCTCCTCTTTACTCCAGGTACCCACCGATCTGACTTCCATCAGTGTGGATTGGTTTTGCTGATTCTAGAACTTCCTATGAATGGAATCATTTTTTTCTCATCAACATTTGGTCTAGGATTCACCCACATTTCAACTGAGTTTTGAATACTGCGAAAGGGTTACACAAGCAGAGGAAGTGTGAGGGCATTGCACAGATGAAGATAAAAAGAGCAGAGGGAGTTCCGAAGACCAGAATTAGTTTAGAGTGTCCTAGGCATGCAGTCTGAGGGGGCAGTGGCAGGAGAAGAGCCTAATGTGGTTGAAATAGTGGACAGTGTTGAATTTTACCTGAGCCCTGCACTCTTGGAAAACAGTCTGGTCTAGAATTTTGAAAAACACAAAGGAAATAAACTTTGGGAGTGAGAGAGCAGGGGATGTTGATTGATTTCCATTATCGTATCACCCAGGGGAAAACCCCAGCAGATATCTGTGCTGACTTCCTTGGGTGACGAAATCATTTCTGGGAACTTAGGGTTATTGTCAGCATTGGTGATGGTTCTGGGGCACAAACATGCTCTCAGCCCTGTTGACCATTTCCCCCGATCTAAATGCTGAAGACAGCTGTGCCTCTTATGTTCTTGAGTCTTTTTTTTTTTTTTGGCAGAGTCTTGCTATGTCACCCAGGCTGGAATGCAGTGGCATGGTTTTGGCTCACTGAGACCTCTGCGTCCCGGGTTCAAGCGATTTTCCTGCCTCAGCCTCCTGAGTAGCTGGGATTACAGGCATGTGCCACTACACCTGGCTAATTTTTGTATTTTTAGTAGAGACAGGGTTTCACCATGTTGGCCAGGCTGGTTTCAAACTCCTGACCTCAAGTGATCCACCCGCCTCGGCCTCCCAAAGTGCTGGGATTACAGGCATGAGCCACTGCGCCCGGCCTTGAGTCTGTTTTTAACAATGATTCCGTCTATTGCTGCCTTGTGGTCTCCTCTTCCAGTTTGTGTTCTTCCTTAGTTGACCTCGCTGGTCTCTTGGTTTTGTTCTTCCATGTTTGCAGTGGACTGTAATGATCGGAAAACCATGTTCTAGAACGTCCCTGAGAGGGTCTTGAGTGTGGTCTGGAGGGGATTCCCTGGAGTACTAGTGCACAGTTTCCTCTCGCTACGCATCAGGTCGGGGGAGTTGAATGGTGAGCCTGGAGTCCAGGCAGGGTGCGGTATTGCTTACTGCTTTTCATGAGTGGTGTTCCCCAGAATCTGTGGTTGAGGTCAATGTCAGCTGTTTGTCATTTCCTTGTTAGAGCCTGATGTAAAGTTGAGGAAACGTGTGTGGTCTCATCGTGGATGGAATAGGGGCCTGGCCTGTCGTGAATTCTGTCACCTTGCTCAGTCTCTTCACATCTTTAGTCCTGATAATCCCGTCTGTGTAATAGATTCCATAATGCTGGTGAATCTGGTGTCTGTTTTTGTTGCTTAGCTGGGGAAAAAAAAGTTCTTGGTGTGAGGAATTTCTCCTTTGTTGTGACTGTGGTTCTCATTGCACTCCCCTCCTCCCCTCCTCACTTCTTCTCTGCTTACTGTTGGATTTCTTTTTGGTAGGAGCTGGTGGTGATGGGTGCTCCAGGGTCATTTTATTGGGCTGGAACCATCAAAGTGCTGAACCTTACGGACAACACCTATTTAAAACTGAACGACGAAGTGATCATGAACAGGCGGTACACCTACCTGGGTGAGTACTCAGGGAGAGAACAGGTAAGAAAGGGGAAATGGGAGTGATTCCCACCAGATTCACAAATTATTGCTTTATTGTTGGAAAGAGGAGTTAGTTGGCTTTGACGCCTGTTGTTCTAATGACTTACATCTTTAGCCAGGGCATCTTCACATCTAGCTCCACAAACACAAGGTAGAGAGGAAAACCAAGGAGGGAACTGAATTAAAACTGTATGCTTTAATTAAAAAGCTGACAGTTGAACCTCCAGGGAAATAAACATTTTATTTTCTCATTTTATCAATTGTTGAAGTTCAGATGGTCAGGTAGAAATGAGCGTGATGGAGTCTTGATTTTCCATGGGCGTCCCTTTGGATGGGGTCCTTGCTTTCTGATCACAAAACTGGTTGCAAATAGAAAGATAAGAACTAGAAATTATCATGACAGATGGCAACCTAATGCTGAAGGTTAATTAAAGGCTCAGAAAAATTTATCTTGCTTTCTTAACTCTTTTAATCTTCTGGAAAGAAGATAGACACAATTTAATTTAGCTATCAGGCAGAATGACACTGGGACAAGGTCCATGCCAATTTAAGAACAGACATAGGCTGTCTTTGCTTGTGTAGATGACAATTACAAGACTCTTTTCTTTAATTTATGCCCTAAATGCTATAATTCTGGATTGAAAGCGAAGCTAAATTTAGGAAGGCCTAATGATGACACACAATGCTCTTTCGCACTCATGATACATAACTTACAGGGAAAGGTCCTGACTCCCTTTTTGCATAGCGTCACTGGGAACTTCTTGTTAAATGGGGTTAGGGAGTCATTGACTTGCCTTTTCCCTTCTAACTACAAGTTTTTTGCCTGGTAGCATAGACCCAACAATCCTTCTACTCTGGGGTGTTTGCTCCTGTAGGCACCCAGCTGCCTAGTGCTGTTGTTTATTAAGCATTTACCCTATGCCAGGCTGTATGTGTTATTTCTTTTTAATTTCTGAAACAACCTTATGAAGTAGCTATTATTATCTACATTTTATAGATAAACTGAGGAGCAAAGAAATTATACATCTTGCCAAGGTCACATGGCTCCTAAGTAGCAAAATTAGAGTATGAACCTGTGGTTTCTGAGCGCAGAGTCTAAATGCTGAGCTGCCTTCCCTGTGGGTGCGTCTGAGAGAGCACCTATCACTGGTACTGTACTTCTCACTGGGCTGGGAGCACCTTGAAGACAAAATGTGGGATTGTGTCTCACATTTGGTATAGTGCCTGGTGTATAGTAGTAACTCAACACATATTTATTGAATCAGGGAATGAAGAGAGAGCAGAAGAAAGCCCAGTTTGGATGATGGGTTTGGGGTCTAGAACAGCTCCTTTGAAGCTTCGAGCCTGTTGTTTCTCTTTGTATACACATTAGAGGCTCTTATCAGCTGCAGGGATTATCAAGGATCCGTTCAGGCTTTGATCTCACTCAGAATACTCTTAAGTACTATCAGTCACCAGTCTGAGAGAAATCAGCCACATGGTGAGGAAGAATTGATCATGATATGATGTCATCGCAAAACTCAAACAACTTACAATCACTTTAGGGTTAGAGGGTGATGACAAGTTTGGGGATTATATGGCAGCCTGTACAGGATTTATGCTGGCCAGAGGAGAGCTTTCAGCCTGCTAGCAAGACTCTCAGAAAGCAGGAGACATTGAGGCTAAGCTTAGGCAATCTTTTCCTTTGTTTCTAGGTTCCTTTTGCATCCATATTTTTTCACTGACCACCCTCCCACCCATCCACCCATCCATCTACCCAACCATGCACCTACCCACCCACCCACTGACAGCTTCTTTTGCCTTCTTGTAGGAGGGAGTGTGGTCAACAGCAGGGGCTTTAGAGGCGCAGATTAGATTTGAGTCTTGCTGTGTGATCTTTGGCATGTTGTTTAACAGGTTTTTCTAATTCTGTATCTGTAAAATGGAAGAAACAGTCATGCCTTCTTCATAAAGTTGTTAGACTGAAAGAGATACCTAAAGACATGCATAAAAATGTTGGTGGCAACCTTGTTCATATTAACCCCAGCCTGGAAACAACCTAAATGCCCAGCAACAGAATAAACATATGACATATTTATATAATGGATATTACTCAATAATAAAAAGAAACTACTACTGTACTCAACGATGTGGATGAATGTCACAGATGTTATGGTGAGTGAAGTTCAAGAAAAGGCAAACCTAATATATGGTGATAGAAATCAGAATAGTGGCTACCTGTGTGGGGCATATTGACTGGGAAAGGGCATGAGGGAACCCTCTGGGGTTATGGTTCTGTGGTTATAGTCACTTCCTTGATCTGGGTGGTGGTTGCATGGCTACATTCATGTGTGCATTCATTGAGTTTTACACGTCAGATATATGACCTTACTGTATGAAAACTATGCCTTGAAAAGAAGAAAACAGATATATAGTATTTCATACAGTACTTGTCTGAAAGAAGACACTCAGAAAGCCCTCTTTCCTGCCCTGATATCCTGGTGAACGTGACTTTTTGTGAGATGAGAGCCATTTCAGCATGAGAAGGTTGACAGCTGCCATTTTTTTCTTGGTAGTTTATGTTCCAAGAGTAGGGAGCATGCTTGAGAAACATTTTCCTCTGATGGATGTTTTTTTTTCCCTTCCCTTCTTTTTCAACCGTGTGCTTGGTTTCCTCCCATCCTGTTCAGGCTACGCAGTGACCGCTGGCCACTTCTCTCACCCGTCCACCACTGATGTGGTAGGAGGTGCCCCACAGGACAAAGGCATCGGCAAGGTGAGGAGAAACATCTGTGGAATAGCTGGGGTCAGACAGAAGAGGGGAGCATGCAGTCCCTGGTGCAGAGGTTTGCCAGCTGACATTGACCTGAACATTCTACTGGGTGGCTGGTGGGGAGGTGATGAGGAACACCCTGACTGCCCCACTCCATTGGAAAGTTTCCCTTGAAAGCTCAATTAGAGTGTGAGTATACTCACACTCTCGATTTCCTGCACACTCTCATCTGAGGTTTTTCACAGCTGACCGTGTGTGTGTGTAATTTATAAGACTGAGCCCTGGCCTTATGGTGTCCTTCAAAAGAATGGCATGTAGTGCTGTCCAACTTCAAATCCCAAACCCTTCCCAAGTTTGGCTTTGATTTAATGGAGCTAGGTCTAGTCTCAGATATCTTTGAGGCTTTATTCATGCCCCAAATTATTCTCATATTTATTTCCCCAGTGTTTTAGAAGGAACATTGGGTTCCCAAGACTGGTTCAGCCCAAAGGCTGGACTGGAAATATGTGGGTCTGGCTTTCCCTAAACTATAGTATCTGCCAAAAAACCCACCCCCTGGATCTAGGGCTGCCTGAATTCCTTTGGGAAACATGACCTCTGAGGAGCCTGAATTGTGAACTATGCTCGTTGGTTCTTTATCATGAAGGTACAGGAAATCCAGATTGAGTAGGTACAGATGGATCAGGAACCCACATTTTTAAGAAGCTCCATAGGTTGTCTGATGGGAAAGACTGAGTGAACAGAGGAATGAACTTTGGATCTGAACCTTTAGGGGTAGACCTGTGATAGAGTCTGGTCATATCTCCCAGGGCTTGGAGAAGTGGAATCTGGATTCTGGATTAGCCCAGATGAGCTGAGACCACTGGTAATTGGAGCCTTCAGCCAGGAGGTCAGGATGATCAGGGAGCTGACGAACTTTCCAGTTGACTAGGCTTGACTAAGGATAATTTCTGTGGATCCTCCTGGGCAGAGGTTAGGAGCTGCTGCTCACGTTTCTGGAGCATGTGCCTCCCTCCTCCCTAACACTGATGCTGTGGAAGGAGGTTCTTCAAAACTGAAACCAGATAAACCAGGGCCCTGAGCCGGCAGGGAGGAGGGATCAAGTAGGTGACCTTCGATCACCTCAAGAAAGAGGTGGTTCTTTCTGAGTTGCATGAATTTATCTAAATAGTGGAGAAAGAAGCACTGAGAGCTGTTCACATTGATGTTGTCTTCTTGGGGAGGGGCTGCAGGCTACCGGGCATCTCTGTAGAAATGGTAAAAATGCCTACGTCTAGTTCACAGTAATGCGGGTGCCTCTGTGCTAATGATAGCAGCTTTCTTTTCTCCGTAATTGCAGAAAACATGATCCAGTTTTATAGTTTTTCCTTCAGATGATTGTGATGAACTTCATAGTCCCTGTCAAGTCTTAAGATGACCCCTCCGCAAACCCCTCTCACTGGCTATCTGGGGGGTGCAAGGTATAAAGTTAAAAAGTTGAGAATGGTACTTATAATTGATAGAGCCAGACAGCGGGACTCCTGGACCCAGTTTATAAAGTACATAAAAATGCTTCTTTCAATTAGACCACCTGAGAGGCATGGGGAAACTGGTCATAGTGACAAAGTTGCTGACAATTCCACATTCCCAGGGATTGGGGCTAGCTAGTACAGACTTGATTCCCAAGGACCCCTGGCCTTCAGGATTTTGCTGGATATTCTAGTGTCAGGGCACAAAAGCACTCACACTAAGATGACAGTTCCTTATCTCATGGGAAGGTTACTTACACTGGTTCTCATGAGACACTCTTCCCACGAGATGTAATCCGAAAAAAAGAACTTCCATAGTCAAGTACATTTAGGAAGTTAAATGTCAGTGATCGTCTTTGCAGTGGCGATGCATAGTTCACATGAACATGCTAAAGGCTCTAAAAAGTTCCACAGTCAAAGAATTTACTTAATGTTTAACTCCACATTTCCCAAACGAAACTCATTTTTACCCAGGCAGATCACATGACTCTAATATTATGTGAAATCACTTTGGGAAACTGCTTTGTCTACAGTACTCATCTCCACCTATCCCTTTATCTTCTGTTGTAATGCCTGGTAAAGTCTTACTGGGAATAAAGTCCAATCCATACCACCAACTAATTTTAAAAACAGAAATAAAGGAAATATTTCAAGAAACAAAATACTAGCTTTTTCTCAGAGTTGAATTGTTTACTTGTAATTTGGAAGCTCCTTGGGTCTTATTGTGTGTGGCTTTTATAAGTATTGTGGTTCAGGAGCAGTGGAGGTGATGTCTCCCTCAGGATTGAAGGACCCTTTTTTTTGCAGGGCTGGTAAAATGACGGCTGACTTCTTCATGATCATCAGCTAGCATAAGCACATCTGCTGTGCACCTGGCTCTTAAGCTTTTAAATAGGACTCCCAGGAGAGTGCTGATAAATATCTTTGATCACTGATTTCATCCTAACTAGATTTTTTTTTTTCATTCCATAGGTTTATATTTTCAGAGCTGACCGAAGATCAGGCACCTTAATTAAGATCTTTCAAGCATCAGGTAAAAAGGTGAGGTTCTTGGTATAAATGACTATTTTTTATTTGAGAGATGTGATCATGTGGGAGTCAGTACTTTTTAGAAAATTGGTTTGAAGGCCCTACCTGTGCCCTGTGTTTATATGGCAGTGCTGTCTGCTTGTTGGTGTCTTTACCTTCTCAGCGGTATGTGTAATCTGTACATTCATGGGATTCATACTCGCTTTAGGAGACATTCTGTAGCAAGATGAGTTATATGGGGCCAAGTTACAGCACAGAGTTTTAAGAGATTGTCCATAGTTCAGACTGTCATCAAAGTGACTGCATGCCCTGTCTCTCTGCCTCCATCCTTTCTCAACGCATCTCCACCTCCAGAGAGAGCAGATCTTTCTGAGTACAGGTAGCAATAAATGCTTCTCACTGAGCCTGTTTCACCAGCCCAACATTACCCCCTTCCCGAATCCTCAGCCCTCAACTGTCATTGCCAAGTTGACTGTTGCCACACAAAGAAAATCCAAACACAGGTTGCCCGATTCCTCTTAGAACCTTGAAGCAGAAATAGCTCAGGGTGCTGCCCTAAAGTTAGCCTGGGTGAGATTACTCTGCCTGGGTCCTCCCCACCCTGTCCCTAATCCTCTCTCTGCTTTCTGAAAGTTTCCATTATACTGCCCTGTTGTCTAAAATTAAGCCAATTAGAGAGTCCTGCTATTAATAAGCAACAGTTTTCATGAGCTTATCAGTCATGCACTTCTTGTGTGGCTTAGATCAGCAGGACTGTTTGGCTGAGCTTGGCTACTCTAAGGGACACAAGTTTAGGCTGGGAGCTGTGGGGGTAATTTGGAGGCTGGTCTTGGTGGAGGCCTTAGTGGGATCTGGGAAGAAGCATAGGATGTCTGGGACATGGGAGGAGGCCATGTGCCTCCTCAATTCTGTTCCTGCCGAGTTAGAACTGCTGTACGCCAGCCCAGGATCCTTCTATGTTGTTCTCCCATTCAAGTAGACCTTTTTGCAATTTTAACAATCCGAATAGGTACACTTAGTGTATAATTGTCATTATCTTTTGAATAAAAAATGCATCACCAAACTTGGTTTTGCATTTTTCCTCAGAGTGGCTCTGCCTTCCCGAGAACTCTGCTGGCTTGTGTTATTTTAACATTTCCAAAACCCCAAAGCAACAGCACTGGAAAATGACTGTGAGCCATTCTGCAAAAAGGTTTTCCAAGCACCCTTAAAGTTAGAAAAGAAATAACTCTGTGCTACTTGTGATTTACAAAAGACAGTTTCAAAGAGCAAGTAGGGTATGAGTGGAATTAAGGCTAACATTTTAGATCTTCTGCAGAAGATAACAAATGGGTGAATGTATCTAGCATGGAAACAATCTCCCTCTTCCCTTCAAATGTACCTGGGTTTGAAAGCCTAAAGGTAAAGGATTCCTTTTTTTTTTTTTTTTTGAGACAGAGTCTCACTATGGCATGATCTTGGTTCACTGTAACATCTGCCTCCTGGACTCAAGCCATCCTCCTACCTCAGCCTCCCAAGTAGCTCGGACCACAGACATGTGCCACCATGCCCAGCAAATTTTTGTATTTTTTTTGTAGAGATGGGGTTTCACCATGTTGCCCAGGCTGGTCTCAGACTCCTGGGCTCAAGGGATCCACCCACCTTGGCCTCCCAGAGTGCGGGATTATAGGCATGAGCCACCACACCTGGCCAAGGATTATTTAAAATGAATTGTGGAGTTTCTGAGTATCTTTATGTTCAGTTGTAGCTGTGCCCCCCAAACTGCTTTTCCTTCCCTGCCCTACTCCTTACTGTCTGTGCCCTGGGGAGGCCCGGTTAATTCCTATTGCCTTCGAGTAATTAACAATCTGTAATTGTGCCCTCTCTCCTCCTTGAAAACCTCTTGGTTTGGATGACAACCTATGCTCAAGTTGATCAGGTTTTTGGGGGTAGATCTGAGAGTGGGTGGTGCAAGGAGGATGAGATTAACCTTTGGGAACCCACTTGTCTAAACTTCCTGAAGACTTCTGCCATTGAGTTCCAGGACAGGTTCAGGCCTGAATGTCTGCTTGGATGTCCTTATCATACCAAGATACATCAGGTTCCCTGAGAAGGGACAGAAAGGCCCAGGTATTCAACTTCTTGGCTTCGTAGCCATTTGACTTTTTCTTTTCTTTAGGGCTCTTCTGGCCCTAACCTTTGCACCATTCCATAGGCACCCCTTCTTTCTGCCACTCACTCACAGTCCTCTTGCCTTCACTTCCTTCTACTAGTGTCTCCAACTAGATTTACCCTGTCATCATCGTTCTGCTTTTGAAATAGGCCATGACCTTTCTTTATACAACTTATTCTGCTTCTTGCCAGAAGAAATGAGACATTCATGTCTTTCTGACTTCTCCATTACCTCCTACAAAAGGACATGACCCCAGGCTTTCAAAGGATGGCTTTAGATTTATCCCTATGTCCAGAGTCACATAGACAGGAGGGTTCTAACTCAGCAAACCACCGGTTCACTTCTGCTTCCGTTTGGCTAGAATTTGGTCAGATAGTTCTGTATCCTGGCTTCCTATAAGAAGAAACAAAGCAAAAAGATTAAAAAAACAAAACAAAACAAACAAAAAAAAAACCTGGTTCTTGTCTTTATTGGTTGACTTTCTCCAAATAGTACACTTAAGAAATCACCAACATGTGTGCAGTTCAGATGTTGATACAGACACACATCTCCACATTTCCAGGCTGATGGGGAGCTCTGATCATCGGACACACACCCCAAAGCATGTCATTGCCATATTGAAGTTTTATTGAATTAACGGAGTATGTGAAGCATTTGTATTTCAAGACTGAGATAGGAAACTTCACATATAGAGATTTCTAACTTAACATTGATGAAGATGCCAAGTTAAATAGTCCTTTGGAATGAAACAAATAGTTCCCCTGGGGCTCAGCCAGTGAGCGCAGCCGGCAGCTTGGCTCTTTGGGTCTTTGCCTGTGTCTTACTGATTTCTTTTACCAAAGCTCAGATGGGGAGATTGGCAAGGCCACTGAAATAGTGACTGGCAACTCGGTTTCTTTCCTCCTCACCCTCTGTGATTTCAACCCTTTCCTGCTCCGTTCTCCTTTGAGAATGGGTAATCAGAGGGGAGGAAGATGGCCTTGGCATATCACTGGGGAAGGATTTCTGAGCGGCCACTACAAAGCCCTCCTGTGACCCTGTTAGCTGCAGGAAATAGATTGGAGTGTCCTCTACCTCTCTCCCTCAAACTCCCTGGGTCAGCTGCCAACAAACTCCAACAGTAAAAGAAAAGGCTTGTTCATGTCCATCAACCCAGGGGCCTTTTATTAGAAAACATTTATTTTAAAAGAATAATGCTTTTTCTTTTTCTTTTCCTTCCTTCCTTTCTCTCTTTCTTTCTTTTCTTTCTTTCTTTCTTTCTTTTTTTCTTTTCTTTTTGACAGAGTCTTGCTCTGTTGCCCAGGCTAGAGTGCAGTGGCATGATCTTGGCTCACTGCAACCTCCACCTCCCAGGTTCAAGCGATTCTCCTGCCTCAGCCTCCCTTGTAGCTGGGATTACAGGTGTCTGCCACCACGCCTGGCTAATTTTTGTATTTTTAGTAGAGATGGGGTTTCACCATGTTGGCCAGGCTGGTCTCGAACTCCTGGCCTTGTGATCCACCCGCCTCCCAAAGTGCTGGGAGTACAGGTGTGAGTCACCATGCCCGGCCTTCTTCTTTTTTTTTTTTTTTTAAAGTAGAGGTTGCAAACTGACAGCCTTTGGAAAGAATACAGCCTACAAATACTTTTGTTTGGCTTGCACAGTATTTGTTTATTGTTTTTACACATGAAGAAGTTGCGAGCATTTAAAACACTGGCACTTTAAATAAAGTTTTAAATTTTTGGCTTCTTTTGGAAAATGGAAAGGTTGCTCCTCTCTGGGTCAGCATTCCTCTTGGTGGCAGTTAGCTGCAGCTGGGTTGAAGCTGCTCCTTTAGCCAGGCTTGTGGGCTCCAGTTTGCCACAGTCTCCACCACTCCCTATTGTTATGTAGACAAGGAAGACAAGTGTCACTTGCCACATTAATTTTTTTTCTTATGCCTGTTATATCACCTGCCTGGATCCTGTTGGTATTTGGGTTTGAGACCCCTAATTAAGCTATAATTAAAAGTCAATATTATCTTGCTCTGTTCCCTCATCAGTTAAACAGTCTTAAAAGTTGTACCTTTTTCTGTCACTTCAGCTCATGCCTTCCTAACCAATCTTTCAGCTATGCATAGGACCAGGAGAGAATAACCTATTTCCCCATGTAACATTTATTTTCATGCCTTTCTTGTGTTGTGAGATTTCATATTCCTACTTGCTTGGCCTTGTCAAATGTCTGATATAAGGAGCATTTTTATTATGGTTGTAACATAACTTTGTGTCCTCAGCTTGCATTTTTAAAAACAGCACCTCATTCTGTGGGCATCAATCTATTTATCTTCCCCTTGATAGGACTCCAGGAATGGGGGACTTCGGGCCAGTTAGCTTTGTCTCACATTGACTGGGGCCCTGCCTTGCTGCTGGAAGTTGGGTATTTCACTCTTTGCTAGGCATTCTGGTTTAGGGGGCAGCATAGCCATCCAGCCTCTGAGGGATGTTTCTTTTTTTTTTATGTTTTTATTTTTTAGTATACATTAAGTTTTAGGGTACATGTGCACAACGTGCAGGTTTGTTACATATGTATACATGTGCCATATTGATGTGCTGCACCCATTAACTCGTCATTTTACATTAGGTATATCTCCTAATGTTATCCCTCCCCCCTCCCCCCACCCCACAGCAGGCCCTGGTGTGTGATGTTCCCCTTCGTGTGTCCATGTGTTCTCATTGTTCAATTCCTCTGAGGGATGTTTCTAAAGCCAATGGGGTGGAGGAAAGCGAGGGCATCCTTGTGTGAGAGCAGACACTGAATGCTTTGTTGCAACTCAACTTGGTTGCAGATGGGCTCTTACTTCGGCTCCTCCTTGTGCGCAGTTGACCTGAATGGGGACGGCCTCTCTGACCTGCTGGTGGGGGCCCCCATGTTTTCTGAGATCAGGGATGAGGGACAGGTCACTGTCTACATCAACAGAGGAAACGTGAGTACAATACTGGGCAATGTGCGGATGGGTGTGGAGGAGGGACATTTGTCCAGCCAGCAGTGGCCGAGCACCCCTCTGGGCCGGCACTGGGGGCAGTGTTACCCAGAGGAGATGAAAATATGTGATATCTGTCTTGAATAAGCTCAATGGCCCATTAATGGAAAGTTATATACAATGTTACAACTGCAGACACCCAGGGGCCAAGGAAGAATCTTAATAATTGTCTTTTGAGTGCTTACTATGTACCAGGGACTCTTCTTCCTGCTTTCTACGAGAGATTTCTATGCAATATACACATGGTATCAAGGGTGCCCATTTTTCAGGTGGAAAAACTGAGGCCCAGAGAGGTTAGGTAATGTGTCCCAAACCACACAGCTAAGAAGTGGGGCTGGGATTTGAACCTAGGCAAGCTGGCTTTAGAGCTGGCATGCTTTGTCTCAAGGTTATGCCACCTCTCTGGGAGCATATGCACATTTTCCCAGGGAAGCAGAGGAGGACACAATGGCTGGGGAATCTTGAAGAAGGAGTAGGAGTTAGCAGACAGGCAGGGTGGGCTGGAGCAGAGCCCCTAGTGCAGAGCTGGGCAAGTGGGTTGGGGTGTGAGGTGGCATCACCACTCATTTCAGCATGGGGGGGCAGGGGACTGCATGGGAACCATAATCTTTTTGTTCGTTTGTTTGTTTTGAGGCAAAGTATCACTCCATCACCCAGGCTGGAGTGCAGTGACGCAGTCTTGGCTCACTGCAACCTCTGCCTCCTGGGTTCAAACTCTTCTCCTGCCTCAGCCTCCCCAGTAACTGGGATTACAGGCACTTGCCACCATACCCGGCTAATTTTTTGTGTGTTTTTAGTAGAGATGGGGTTTCACCATGTTGGCCAGGCTGGTCTCAAACTCCTGATTTCAAGTGATCTGCCCTCCTTGGCCTCCCTAGGATTACAGACGTGAGCCACCATGCCTGGCCAATAATCTTGGTGTCCCCTATTCTGCAGAACCATGAAAGGGACGTGACATGGACAGAAAGATGCCTCTGGCCCTCTGTAGCTAAAGGAGGGTGGGTGAGTGGGGGCTGGGTTGGGGGACAGCAGTGCATCGCGGAAGCAGGAGACCAGTGAGAAAGCAGTCTTTTCAGGATCTGGAAGTACAAGTGTTCAAGTACAAGTATTCAACAAGAACAACATGGTTCAATGAAAACATTCTGGTGCCGCCTACCTTTTCTCTAACATGAGAAAATGCTTATGGAGATAATCAGTGGAAAAATGGGATGAAAACTGCATGTACAACCAGTCCTCAGAAATATGCCAAATACATAGAAAATGTGAATAACAGCTCTCTGGATAGATGTTTAATTTTATCTTTATCCAAATAGTGAGAATATAATTTCATATTAAAAAAAATCGAAGTGTACTGTTAAGCAGTGGCTGAGATGCTAGGTATCCCAGTTGGGAGAGGGCAGAGGTTTAGCTATAACTAAGTGGGCAGATGCCAGAAAGGAAGGAAGCAGTGAAAGGAGAGCCAGGGATTGTTAGAGCCTTATGTTGCGTCTGAGGTTTTCAGGCTCTTCAGGAAGTCAGATCTAAAACCAGGGAGGTTTGGGAGGCCCAGGTGGGAGGATCACTTGAAGCCAGGAGTTCAAGACCAGCCTGGCCAACATGGTGAAACCCTGTCTCTACTAAAAACACACAAAAAAATTAGCCAGGTGTGGTGGTGCTTGCCTGTGGTCCCAGCTGAGGCTGAGGTGGGAGGATTGTTTGAGCCCAGGAGGTGGAGGCTGCAGTGAGCCGTGATCATGCCACTGTACTCCAGCCTGGGTGACAGAGTGAGACCTTGTCAATCAGTTAGTCAACAAGCCAGCAAGCAAGGTGCAGTGGTGGTTGCCTATAATCCTAGGTATTCAGGAGGCTGAGGCGAGAGGATCCCTTGAGCACCGGAGTTTGAGGTGGTAGTGAGCTATGATTGCACCACTGCACTCCAGCCTGGGCTACACAGTGAGACTCTGTCTCTAAAAAAAATAAAATATCTGGGAGGGAAGGTGCTTATTGGTACCTGTTGCAGGAACTCTTGGCACCTGCATACCCACTGACATTCCACGAAGTCAGGGCAGGGTGCAGGGAGAAATGAGGGGGACATTAAGTAAATGAGCACTGTGGGCATTCAGTGGTGCCTGCCATTGTATTTGCAGGAGACTGAGACATTTGTGTAGGAGTCAGGTCCAACAGCCAGACTGTGTGTCTAAATCAGAAGGTGGACTCTTGAAGCACAAGAACTCCCCCAGGCCTCCACTGGGCATGATGCACCCACACCCTCCCCTGCCAACCAGTGTTTCTTGATGTTGTATGGTTATTCTAAGTACCAGAGTATTCTCATTTCTGTTGAACATCAGCCATTTGAATAAAGATCGGAAGGCAGTGTGGAGTAGTGGAAAAAATTCTGACTTTGGAGCAAGGTGGACCTGAGTTTGAATCTTGGTTTTGCCATGTCCTAGCCTGTGTGATGTGGACAAATGGCTTGAAATTGGTGGCCCAATTTCCTCATCTGCAAAGTGAGAGGCATCATAAGATCTTCCTTATGGAGTCATTGTGTGATTTGAATGAGGAGCTGGCTGTACAGTACCTGGTACATAGAAGGAATCAGTTGCTGGTGTTCCTCTCCTCTTCCCCACTACACTGAAAGAAAGAAATTAATGCATATTTGTGTTTTGGGGTGGAGGTTTCATTCACCCAAGAAATCATCTCACCTTGACTGTTTTCAAGGTGTAAATTGTGTTTATAGTGAAAAAGAAGACTTGGTCATGATAAAAGCCAGACACGCGTGGGATGGCCTGTAGGATATAGTGGGCCCAGACTGCCTCTGCACTGGGGAATGCGTACATCTTCTCATGTCTCAGGACATCAGATTGCATTGTATCACTCTGGTCTTCATGTGTCAGTGATTTGGGGTGAGAGTAGGTATGACTTTTTTCCCCCAAAGTTAGATGACTTTTCCTGCCTTTGTACACCATTAACCCCCTCCCTCTGTTGGTTAGTATTTTCTCAGGAAATTCATACCTGAGCCATGCATGAATAACAGGCACAGTGACGTCTGCCATCACAGCCACCCTCTGGCCAAGAACGACTGGGTGCTTGGATTTTCTGAACCATGACTCCCTCTATCAAGATAACTCATATATGCACTTTGCAAAACAGCTTTATAAACTTGTACCAAAAGGCACAGGAAAGAAAAAATAGAAAAATGTATACCCTTTTAAAACAACATTGGGGAAAAAGTGCTATGCCTTAAGGACGTGGAGAGCACATGGGGGAAAGGTGGGCAGGGAGGTTTGCTTGTGTGTAGTGTATTAGGACAAGGCAGAGAGTGTAGTCATTGGCTACCATGACATTCTCCTTCCCTCAAAAATGCATCTCAGGCTATGGGAGACCATCCTGCTAAGCAGGTAAAAGGGACTCATTTTGCCAGCAGGAGAGAGAAGTTTGGGTTCCTGTAATTCTGCCCAGGTGTTTCCTGTCGATGAGTGTGCTCTAACAGGGCAGCATTCAAACTCTGGTTTTTTATTGATTTTTATTGTTTGTTCTGTTTGTTTTTGTTTTGTTTTCCATTTTCTCCTCCATCCTGTTTCCCAGGGAGCCCTCGAGGAGCAGCTGGCTCTGACTGGGGATGGTGCCTACAATGCGCACTTTGGAGAGAGCATTGCCAGCCTGGACGATCTGGACAATGATGGGTTCCCAGGTGAGTGAGTGCTCCTGGTGCACAGAGCCCCTCCAGGTGCAGCAAGCTGCTCTGCTTCAGAGGGGCAGCCTGCTCGCTGACTGTCCATCTCTAGTGGCATGCTCCTGGGTCTACTGATCCACTTCGAAGGCCCATCAATGTGCTGTGGGGAGAGAGGACACGTTTAGAGGTGCTCTCCGTGTAGACAGGCAGGGCCGAGCTTCTAGCCCACTGGAGTTTTGCCTCTGCATAATCCCTTCTCACCAGCTCAGTGTTCTTTGTTGTTTGCAGTGGAAGCAAACCTTGGGGCTGGTCCATTTGGGACTTCTTATGGCAGAGAAGTTTGAATAGCTTCATCCTGCCATCAACTCTCCTTGTTTCTGAGCCTTTGATGCTCCATCATGCTCTACCATGTTGATGGGGAAATGAGTGAGGAGAGAATTAGAAACCCAGACATCTTCTGCCTGATTATAGCAGCAGCTAGGTTGACTTTTGAGAGTGTACGTGTGTGTGTGTGTGTGTGTGTCTTGGGAGGCATGGAGGCATATGTACCTAATGTCTAGGTCTGTTTGGACAGCAGTGTTCCTCACAGCCTCTTGGCCTCTCTCTCTGGCTTGTTTGAGCCTCTTCACCTCGCTGCATACACAGCATACAGACATCGGGAGGCAGAGCAACCATGTCACCAGGGCATATGGTGGTGGAGGTGGGGCAACCCTTGCCCAGGCCAGCCATCCAGACGTCTTTGATACCTCCTACCACTGGCTACAGAGGGCTTCATTTTCCTCCCCCTTGGCCTCACTTCTGCAGACACATGACTTTGTTAGAAGCAAGGGAAAAAAGTTAGGAACATCTAGGTTTTGTTCTAGGGGTTGCCAGTTTGTGAGAGTAATGTTATTTCTTGTGTGTGAAGTGAATGCCCTTCTGTATATTTCCTTTATCCAGGAATGGATTTATTATCAAATAATAATAAGGAATGGTCCTTTATCCAGGACCTCAGACTTTCTCAGTTACACAATAGCCATTGTCTATGGAATTCTCCCTGATGGAAATTATGGCACGTAGTTTATATTTGCATTTCTTTTATTGGATGGGTCAGTGGTTTTTCTTACGAGCATAAGGTAGAAACTTTTTTGGAACTAAATTCCTCTCAGTCAGCTTCTATAGTTTTCACTGTACTTTTTTTTTTTTTTTTTGAGATGGGAGTCTCACTCTGTTTCCCAGGCTGGAGTCCAGTGGCACAATCTCAGCTCACTGCAACCTCCGCTTCCCGGGTTCAAGTGACTCTCTTGCCTCAGCCTCCAGAGTAGCTGGGACAACAGGTGTGTGCCACCACAGCCAGCTAATTTTTGTATTTTTAGTAGAGCTGGGGTTTCACTGTGTTGGCCAGGCTGGTCTTAAACTCTTGACCTCAGGCGACCTGCCCGCCTTGGCCTGCCAAAGTGCTGGGATTACAGGCGTGAGCCACCACACTGGCCTCCTTTTTTTTTTTTTTTTCCTGCTAAGGGATCTTGTGCCCAAATTGATGCTTGAACAATCAACAACCAATAATTTCTGGTATCCAGGGACTCAGACATGACAACCAGAATTAGGGAAGCTGCACTTATATTATTAATGTGGCTTTTTAACCCATAGCTGTTTTTTTACCCTCAGATGTGGCCATTGGTGCACCCAAGGAGGATGACTTCGCAGGGGCGGTCTATATCTATCATGGTGATGCCGGTGGGATAGTCCCTCAGTACTCAATGGTAATTAGTGTGAGAGTGATATGGCAACTGTTCATACATTCATTCAGCAAACATGTATGGAACCTTCATTATGCACCATGCCCTGGAGGTACAAAGAAAAACATTTTTCTTGCCTTGGCCTTCCTATTCCTACCCTTTTGTGAAAGATACAATTAATATTGCTTATTAAATACTAAAAAAAGCATTCTTAGAATCCCAAGTTTGCTAACACTCAGGGATGCATTTTGCCTAAAGAAGATAATTTTCAACTCTTACTCAGAGTTGGAGCCATTTATTTAAGAAAGGAAAGGAAGCTTTCTCTTTTTGGTGACTACTTTGTCAACCGTCTATGCTAAGGCAAAGGAATATGTTTTAATATATAATCTAGAAGAAAAATGGTCCATGGTGGAGGGGCCTGAAACTGATCACAGACTGTCGTCCCAGCTGGCCTCAAAACCAGGAGCCAGTTAGGACTCTGCGCTTGCGCTCTATACTTGGGAACATGGAAGTGGTGAGTTCTGTTTTTTGCCGTATCAGCTTGGTGTTCAATCTTGCTGATGGTGTCAAGCCCAGCCCATGGGAAAAAAGGAAGTCATGCTCTCAGCAGAAGCATTGTCAGGATATTTGTGGATGTCTGCGTGTGGAGTGGCACTGGCTCTGGTCTTTCTCCCAGTGGGTCAGAGACAGAAGGGGACACACATTGAGAAATTTCTAATCAACAAATATTTATTTATTGAACACTTACTACATGCTGACTACTTCCTACTCATATGTATTTGTATTTTAATTTTAAGAGGCAGCATGTAAATGCAAGTACAACTTCTACATGAATAATTGTCCTTGGCAGACAGAGATAAACTAGTTAAGGGTGGAGGGTTGGTTGGTTGTCATTCGTGCCTCAGATCCCCTCTCTACTGGCCTCCTGCTGAGCTCAATGCCTCACCTGCAGGAGACAGGGCTTTGGGAGGCGCTGCAAAGAGGAGGGACTGTTTTTTGGGTGCCTACTCTGCCCTTTCTTTACCTTTAATCCTCACAGCAGCCATGTAAGATGGGTCTGTTTATTATCCACCATTTATTTATCCATGAGGCCCAAGGAGGTTATTTAACTTGCCCAAGGTCAAAAGTGGCAGTATGGCCACAGAATCTTTGCCAGTCTGCTGCCTGAAACTTGTATCGTAACCACCATCCTCAACTCCACATTGCAAAAAGGAACGCTCGGAAACTCAGTAGGAAAACTTACGAATATGGAAACTATTTTGCCATGAGGCATACATACTCTGAGGGGCATTTGTCTATCCAGACCATCCTCTTTTCATTAGAAATACATAACAGGGGATTAATAAACTTCGGTGATTCAGCCCACAAGGCAGGAGGAAGAGAGCTTTGGGCACAATTTGGGGGCCACATCTGAGTCACAAGAGCTGCCCTAGGCTGGGGCAGGGATGCTCTTCCCAGTGTGACAAGCTAAAAAAGTCACCCAAGGAGCCCCGTGCTCGGGCAGCGGTCAGGGTCATTCTCCACGCATCCTCCGGGAAGCTTGTTTTCCTGGACCTCGGAAGCTACACAGTGAGGCAACCTGTGAGAGACCCCGGCTTCCCCTCCTCCGGGGCCCTCCCAGTGTTTTGTTTGGTTGCTGGGTGGAATCCCTGTAGAGAACCACAGTATAACTCTTGTGGTTACCGTGGAGCGTCTTTAGTAGGAAGCAGGGATAGCATCTGGACCAGCCTGCCTTTGTCAGCACGCGGGCTGGCTCCTTTGCTTTGACAAAGAGAAGTGGTTTTGGGCTCTTAAGGAAAAAAAAAGAAGCAACTATGATTGTATGTTCCCAAGCTGCTAATATGCATATGATAAGGGCAGTGATTTAAAAGAAAAAAAATTCTTTAATGGCAGATTCTTGCAGGCCCAGGTCCTGGACAGAGCAGGCATTGTGTGGGTGAACTAGAGGAAGGAATCAGAAACAACTCTGGGCAATGGAATCACTTTGCTTTGGCCCAGATTTGTATTATTTCTGCTGGGTAAATTGTGAGATCAGGGCCTACACTTCTTCCACATTGCTCTTTAACTCTCTTTCGAGTTTACCACGGAGAGTGTTTATTTTAAGATCCTTGTGTGCCTTTCCCAATGTGACAGCCCTCTGGGCATATGGCGGCCCCTATGATCCTTCTCTTGCTGGAGGGGACACTGCATAGAAACCTGGTCAAGTGGAGGTTTCCAGGGCTCCTGGTTTTCATTTAGGGTTATTAGCACTGGGCAGACTTATCTTCTTGGCTTTTAGCATAATGGCCTGCAGATGTCTGTGGGATAACTTAAGCCTGCATCACCACCCCAGATGGACCACCCCTTCACTCTGCCCCTCGTCCCAGCCACAGCATACCTTAGAAATGTAGATCCAGGGGCAGGCTGCTGCTAGAGTTCTTGGACTCCAGAGCCGAGAGGGTCTGCTTCAAAACGTGGCTTTTAAGAAATGTGCAGACACACATACATGTTTGTTTAGACAGAGCCATGTGGGATGTAGGGCTTTGCCTGTTAGTGTGAAACATTTCTTCAGTGTTTCCTACAGTGTTCTGATTTGTACTTTGGTGCTTGGACATTTCCTGTTGGATGGCTTAACGGAGGATGGCAAGCAGCCTTCTCTGATCACTTCTAGGAGGGTTATTTGCAGTTATCAGCTGCTGGGGGTCAGGGGGCATCTCTCGTGCCTCCATCTGTAGATCCTGTGAAAACTCCCCCCTCCTTGCCTTCGTGACTTCTCTGCAGGATGACTTGGGAAAGAGAAGGATAAGGAAAGAAAGTCAAAGTGAGCCCCTAGATAGCTGTAAACCTGGTTCTGTTGTACTTTGAAAACAAAGCATTTCTCTTGTCCTCCACAGTGAGGGCATCAGGAAGTAAGCCTCCCCTGGGGGACCATGCAGATAAAGGCAGAAGGAGTAGGTCAGACCCCAGAAGATGGGACTTTTCTGATTCAAGAAGTTCAGTATCTTTGTGAGGAACTGCGCCACACGAATGTTGATGCGCAGCTTCAGTGCGACGAAGGCTGTTTGTACAATAAATATTGTTGAATCAGTGCTGCCTGTGTGGATGTGTGATGAACTTAATGATGAATAAAAAGTGAGCACAGCCAGGAGTGGTGGCTGTAATCCCAGTTCCTTGGGAGGCTGAGGCAGGAACATCGTTTGAGGCTTGGAATTTGAAACCACCTTGGGCAACATGGCGAGACCCCGTCTGACAAAAAAAGTAAAACAGCTGGGTATATTGGAGCATGCCTATAGTTGCAGCTACTTGGGAGGCTAAGGTGGGAGGATCACTTAAGCCCAGGAGTTTGAGGCTGCAGTGTGCTATGATTGTGCCATTGCATTCTAGCCTGGGCAACAGAGCAAGACTCTATCTCTTAAAAAAAAAAAAAAAAAAAGAAAGTTTTTTGTTTTTAAAAAACATATAAAGCAAGCATAGATGCTAGTGTGTCCCATGGTGAAGTTGTGAACTCTGGTTGGTTGAGGGGGCTGTTTTCTAGAGGGGAGGGCAGGGCATCTTCTTCAGCTGAGTTCTTTTGATTTCCTACAGTTTAAGAAGTGTTCAGGACCATGGAGTTCTAGATTTACTAGGTAAAACTGTTCACTCCTGTCTGTGAAGCTCCAGAATCTATAGGTCATCTGGTTGGCTGGATGGAGAGGTAGTTTCCACATGGCCATCTTTTCCAGCTGGACATGTTAATTACCTGTCTGTCTAGGGAAAGACTCTGTAATGTGTGCCTCTTAGGAGCAGAGTGTTAAATATTTAGCACATATTTGGGAAGAAAGATACAAGCTAAATATGTTCTTAGAATTTCAGCCAGCTACACCTGTGTAAAAACAAACAGAACCTGCATTAGGAATGGAAGTTAAACTTTATCCATTTTGAATTTCAACATGTCAAAACATTATCATGGTAGTCTAGGTGGATTTTTTTCATTAACACAGAACTTAGAAAAAATTTTAAATGATGACGTTTGGCCAAGACAAGTAATAATAAAGGACTGTGTGGTCTTCAACTGCCTGCTAAAGACTTGCTGATCACATTAGGATTACTTTTTTTTTTCTTTCAACAACTTTAAGACCAAGTGTCCTAGGGAAGCTGGAATAAAGCAGTCACAGTTCTTATTTGTGACTGTGGTCTTTTCCTGTGACTCCATTTCCCTATTATCTGTTTCAGAAACTGTGTGGGCGGAAGATAAATCCAGTGCTCCGGATGTTTGGTCAGTCCATATCGGGAGGCATTGATATGGATGGAAATGGCTATCCTGGTAAGCTGTTTTTCTTTAAAGGCACATGAGATAAATGAAGATAAATGCATGAAGTAGAATAATTTTCAGTCTGGTTAGCAATCATCACATCCATTTAGGATTAGGACAATTCACACAATAGAATAGGGTGTTTTGCCTGGTGTTCAATTTTAAGGTGAAAATAATGTTGATATTTATTTTGGGGTTTTAAAATGATCTACTCTGAACGGCTTAGCACCAGGAGGGTGGATTTTTGTAGTGGTTTCTGGGGCGGTAATTCTAATGAAGAAAAAAGGCACTGGCCACATCTAAAATGGTTGAATAGTGAAACCTCATGTTTTCCTTTGTATTTAACCACATTCAAAGGCTTCTTACTCTTGAGAGGGAAAAAGAGCAGCACCCCCACCGCCCCCTGCCCCTACTCTTGAAAGAAAATGATGGAGAAAGATTTGGAGTTAAAAGAAAACCATGTCCTCTTGCGTGTGGACAAAGCAGACCTTCACCATTCAAGGCTGGCTGGCTTGGCTTTAGAGTTAATTATTGCCTGTGGTGGTTGTGGCTAACTGGATAAAAATACATGATTTCAAACCCAACCCCAAGTGATATTTGGCCTAGGTCAAATTGCCTGGGTGGTGGAGTAGTGGTTCTTCAGGTGTTTCAAGATGGAGTGGGGTAAGGTGAGGAAACAACAGTAAGAATTTGAAAAAATCCAGAATGGTCATGGAATTCAGGAAACATTTCTCTAAATTTTATAGTCATCTTGCTTTTGAGAAATATTTCTTTCCACTAAAATTTAAGAAAACTAGCGCAGTCTTGTATGAGGACACCACATTGTGTATTTTTGTACAGATAGGAGTTTTGGAAATTCCTCAAGACAACAGAGCCAGGAGGAAGTAAGGGAATAGAAAGAAGTCAGTGTTGAAGCTTTTGTCCCAAGAAAGACCCTTGTGGGCCTTTTTAAGTTTGAGAAAGCAGCTCTTGTTCTGGAAAATTTGTGGCCATCCCCAAATAATACCTTATATGGGTTTAGCATTTAATATGTACAAAATGCTTCCACATGCAATGTGCATCTCACAGTGACCCCAGCAGGTAAGTAGGATAGGGTGTTTTCCCCACTTTATAGACAAGGATGCTGAGACTCATTGTGAGGGGCTGCCTGGAGCCTGCAGTGCACGGGGATCCATGCTTCCCAGTGGTTCAGCTACTTTTCTGTAAATGTGAGGTGAGCAAGGATCTGAAGTTCACAATGGATCTGAATTTCTGATCTTGTGTTTTTCATAAGGGAAATTGACAAATTCATCAGGTTCTTTTATTTTTAAACATATAGCTAATTTAAAGACTATTGAAGAACAAAATTGATACAACACCCAAGTGGAGAAATTTTAGGAACACTATAATTCATGGATTTGCCATTTGTTTTTCCTTAATGAGGGCATCATATAGATGCTCAGTGCATTTAGTGATGTACAGATTCAGACCCTCTTGGACTCAGATACTTGGTTCTGTGAAGTAGTAGTGGGAACCCCAGGGCCAGGGATTTATATGGCCGGGTTGGGGTGGTAGGGAGAAAGGCATAGAACCACTGGAAGAGTAAGTACTTCCTAAATTAAAGTTATTTAGGAATAAACATTACCAGTTAAACCAGGGTCTTGGTTTATAGCTTACCAAGTATTTTCATGAATTTACTGACTGAAATATCTGATTTCATATATTTAATAAATATTTACTATAAATCTAATGGGTACTTAATGAATATTATATAATGACTAATAAATATTTTCTGATTTAAATGTAATGAAATATTATCAGCTTTTGAAGAAGGCCCTGGGGATAATTATCTTCATTTTACAGACAGGGATACCATGAGATACTCAGGTCACATAGAGTGAGGGGTGGAGGGTGACAATTCCATGTTCTTCAGAACCTAGAGCATTTTCCAAGAGTCACTGAATTCTAGGTATGTCTTTCTCTAATTCACTGATGTCAAAAGAAGTATAAGCCTTATGTGTAATCTAAAATATTCCTGTAATTACATAAAATGATAAAAAAGGTGAAGTTAATTTTATTGATTTTTTTAGCCCAATATAGCCAACATATTATCATTTCAACATATAATCAATATGAAAGTTATTAGTGAGGTAGTTAATGGTTTTCTGTACTAGGTCTTTGAAATGTGGTGTGTAGTTTACACTCACAGCACCTCTCGACTGAGACTAGCCACATTTCAAGGCCCCAGTAGCCTGCGTAGGGGTTGGCTGCCACGTCAGAGAGTGTGGCTTCCATTCTTACAAGATCATTGTATAGCCCAGACAGTGGCCGTCAGAGGGCTCTCCGGCCTCAAGGCTGGGTCTCCATCCTTGTGAGCACATTCCCAGGGCGCGGTTGTGTATGGGCTTCAGCAAGTTTCTGAACGCTGTAAACTTCTCATTTTCAGATGTCACTGTTGGAGCCTTCATGTCCGACAGCGTGGTTCTTCTCAGGTGAGAGGCCCCACTCTTGCTCCTTGAATTGTGCTGTTCAGGGTGAGGGATGGAGCCATTTACCATTCATGGGCTCTTTCCTCTGTCCTGTTCCTTGTAGGCTGGAGGTGCTTAGTAAGTGGAAATGCTACCTAATTTTCTCATTCTAATTATTCTCTATCCCAGAGTTTCTAGCTGTGGCCTTGAATGGCTTGCAGGTATGAGATGATAACATCCTGGGAGCTTCTAGGTAGGGGTTGGGGTAGCCTAACTCTTAAGCTATTTGCTTTTGGCCAAGAACCTTCCATAATGTGCCATAAAAATATTTTATAATTTCCTGCGGGTGCTGGGAAGCACTGTTCATTCGGTCTCTTCATCTGTACACCCTGCATTTGTACCTCCAGTCAGTCCACAACACCCTGGGGACCGGGAGCCTCCTGCCCGTTAGACAGCACGTCATTCCCTGTTGGCTGCAGAGGTGAGGGACATGAGCTGAGGCCCAGAGCTTGCTGGGCCCGTGCAGTCTGCATCTCTCCTGCAAAGGCCAGTGGGCCGCCGCCACCACCCGTGAACCCTCTCCAAGTATTTCTAGCTGTATGAGTCAGAGGAGGCAGAATTACACTTTGGAGTGGGAGCCAATTCTTAGGTTTTGTTAATAACCTGATGGCAGAACTTTCTAAAATAGACTAGTAGGATCTCAGAGCTGGAAGGGATCCCAGAGGCCATGTAGTTCCACACCCCAGATCCTTCTTATTCAGCAGTACCTTCTGCTGGTCTCCACTGCAGGGCTACACAGCCTCCTGTTTGAGTGAGATGCCCCATGAGTGGGAGCCCAGTTACTTCTAAGGGAACCAGCTTGCCCCGGGTAACATTAAATCTTGAATTATTAAAGAGGCAGAAGAGCCTTGAGGTTGAATGTGAACTCAGGGGCCACGTGGCCGGGTTCCAGCCCTGACTCTGCCCTTACTAGGTGAGTTTCCTGGGCAAGTCCCCTGACCTTTCTGTTTCAGGATTCTCCTCTGTTGGCCAGGACAGCAATACAGATGCTCCTTGACTTAGGATGGGGTTATTTCCAGATAAATCCATTCTAAGTCAAAACATGGTATTTTCAACTTAGGATGGGTTTATCCAGATGTAGCCTCATGGTAAGTCAAGGAGTGTGCTGCATTCCTATGGCTTTTGCACCGTTGTGAAGTTGAAAAATCATAAGTTAAACCATTATAAGTCGGGGACCATCTGCAGTACATGTAAAATGTTCAGAACAGTGCCTGGTTTAACTGCTTAATAAATCTTAGCAAGTTTGATGTAAATTGGGTTAAATTTGCCTCCCTAAAATTCTGCTTCTTAGTCGTGTGTCTTTTATATAGCAACCCTTTAGTATCTGAAGGGGGCAACTGTGTCCCCCAAGTGGTGACTTCACTAAGATAAGGCCTCCCTGGTTCCTGTAATTATTTCCCATGTGACTGGATTTTCACTTTCTTTATCAGCGCTTCCTCTGGATAAAACAGCTTTTGTGGCTCCAAATGATTGAGGTTAGATTTGTGAAGCTGGTTGCTCTAGTTGGTGCTTTCATGATGTCATCTTTGCTCTCTTCATTATCCTGAGCATCTTACTTTGGTTTGTCAGGATTCTTCTCAAATAAAACACACTCCTCAACTTTTCACAGTTGAAAACAGGCTTTTTTTTCTTCCTTTCTTTTTTTGAGATGGAGTCTTGCTCTGTCACCCGGGCTGGAGTGCAATGGTGTGATCTCAGCTCACCGCAACCTCCGCCTCCTGGGTTCAAGTGATTCTCGTGCCTCAGCCTCCTGAGCAGCTGGGATCACAGGTGCACACCACCACACCTGGCTAATTTTTTTATATTTTTAGTAGAGACAGGTTTCACCATGTTGATCAGGCTGGTCTCGAACTCCTGACCTCGTGATCCGCCCACCTCAGCCTCCCAAAGTGCTGGGATTACAGGCGTGAGCCATTGCGCCTGACCCAACAGGCCCTCTTAAAACCGGGGCCATCTGGCTGAAGGTCCATCATATAGACTCTGCTTTCTCATCATTCTTGTATTTTTTAATCTTCCTGCTGTGAGCTTCAATCCAAAGGGTATTTTCTTTTTCTCTTCTTCATGGTGAGGGACAGCCTTCTCCAGGAGTTTGCTCACATATGGATGTAAAGTAAAGCGAGGCAGTTACACAATGGGTGGGAGACCCCAGACTCCAGCCTGGGATGGAGGGTTGAATCTGGTGAGTTGGAGCTCAACAGGGACAAATGTAAAGTTCTTCAAGAAGAACTTCAGGGAGAGCACATAGCAAGAGAAGAGACCTAGGAGAGGAGCCTGGGGAGCTCTGCCCTGAATAAGAGGCCAAGAGAAGGCCCAAGAAGAGTGGTCGGGCCATGACAGCTGTAGAGTAGCATGCAGGGATGTTGTGGTCACAATAATCCATTATCTTATTCATTCAGCTAAGGTGCATTGACCTGTTGAGATGCAGCCATGCATCAGATCCTGGGGATTTGATGGGAAACCTGACCTAGCCTGTGACCTTAGATTATAGCCAGAGAGCCATATGCAAGTGAATAATAATGCAACCAATGTTTGGTAAGCTCCTACAGCATGCCTGGCACGGTGTGAGCACTTCATTTGTGTTCATTCTTTGTTATTGTTTTCTTTCTGTATTAAGGTAGAATTTGCCTGCAATAAAATGCACCAATTTGAGAGTATGACTCCATGAGTTTTGACCACTGCATACGCTGTGTGACTACCACCCCACCACAATAAAGAATACTTCTATCACCCCAGAGAGTTTCCTTGTGCCTCTGTCTAGTCATACCCCTCTCCTGATAGACAACCACTGTTCTGACTTCTATCACCATGGATCCATCTTGCCCATTCTAGAATTTCACATTGGTGGGAATATACAGTATGGACTCTTTTGTTTCTGGCCTCTTTCAATCAGTGTGATGCATTTGAGATTCGTTCATGTTGGCGTGTTGCTTGTTTTTCCCCTTACTGAGTAGCACTCCATTGACTGGATATCCTTGAGTTTGTTCATCCATCCTCTTGTTGACAGAACACGTGACAACTCTTAGTCTTCTTAACAATCCATGACATAAGTGGGGCTGTTATCCCCATTTTATGGGTGAGGAGACCAAGGACATGCAGATCTTATTAATATAAAAGGGAAGGTGATTCCAGATGGTCGTAGGTGCTGTGAAGATTATAAGGCAGGGATACTTGGTCAGGCAGTGGTGTCAAAGTCAGCAGGAAGGGCCAAGCAGAGTGAGGCCTGAGACTTGTTGGAGGTGGCAGGGGGAGGTCAGGGGTGCCCTTGGCTGTGGTGGCTCTAGAGAAGTGATGGGGCAAAAGCCAGATGGCAGTGGGTGGGTGAGAGAAGAAACAAGAAGGACAGTGACTCTTGACTGCTTCTCCAGAAGCTTGGCTGCAAAGGAGCAAATGGGACCAGCAGGTAGTTCAGGGAGATGTTTTAAGGACGGGAAGCTCTGGATCAGTGGTTAGGCCAAGAACGTCTTTGAGCCATTTTCTGGTCTCCCAAGTCCCTTACCCTCTTGGAAGAGATCAGAGGTGGTCACCCTCAGCTTCACCCTCATCTATGTGAACCCTGATGCCCTGACCCTATGCATACCCCCAAGGGTCCTGGAGAGGTTGAAGAGACAAGAGGGAGGATGGGACGCTGCTCCAGGGATGAGGGATGTTGGGATGAGGTTGGTGAGAGTGATGGAATCTGGTACACGGGCTGGGGGTGAGGGGCCCTCATCTTCTGAGCCAGGCCCCAAGATAGGAATAAGGTCAGAGCGAGGTTCAGTTCCGGTACACGGGCTGGGGGCGAGGGGCTCTCATCTTCTGAGCCAGGCCCCAAGATAGGAATAAGGTCAGGGCGAGGTTCAGTTTGGGATGTGGATGAGGATGAAGCAGAGGGTGACCACCCTGGTCTATTCCAGGAGGACAAGGGAATCAGGGAGAGCAGGGAAGGCTTCAAAGACAGGCTGGAGCCCCTAAGAGAGGAAGCAAGGTGGGGCAGGCAAAGGGGTTGCTGAGTATGTCTGAGGGGCCAGCAGGCTGGATGTCTGCAGGGGCAGCCGTTGATAAAGTCCCAGGATTCAGCTGAGCAGCAGTGAAGGCCTGGAGGCATCAGCTGGCTATGTTAAGTAGGGGCTTGGCTCGGCCTGGCCTAACTGATGTTAGATTTTGAGTTACTTTAGGTTTTGGGTGGGACTAGAAAAGCAGGGAGGGCTAGGAGACCACGCATGTGCAAGCACACATAGATATGTATTGCCCATCGTTCCTAACCCTCCTAAGGGCAGGAGGCCAGAGGTGTGTGGGTTAGGAATGCTATGGGCTGCAGCTAAGAGAAAACCTGACTGAGGCTTTCAACTATATGACCTCAAATTAGCTCCCTGGAGGTAGATGGCCCCAGGGCTGGCTTAGTAACCTAACAATGGCACCAGTGGCACCAGGGGTGAAGGCTCTTTATCTGTCCTTGCCTTGCAGAAGGCCAAGGCACCTTGAGCAACATGTCAAAGGGCATCCCAACTGGTTGTATTATTTACCTGGAAGTGAAGTGTCAGGATTTGAACTGTCAGCCCTCAGGGAGAAGTGTTCCAGCTACCAGGTTTTTTTGTTTTTTTTTTTTGAGACGGAGTCTCCCGCTGTCGCCAAGGCTGGAGTGCAGTGGCGCGATCTTGGCTCACTGCAAGCTCTGCCTCCCAGGTTCACGTCATTCTCCTGCCTCAGCCTCCCAGGTAGCTGGGACTACAGGTGCCCGCCACCACGCCCAGCTAATTTTTTGTATTTTTAGTAGAGACAGGGTTTCACCGTGTTAGCCAGGATGGTCTCGATCTCCTGACCTTGTGATCCACCCGCCTCAGCCTCCCAAAGTGCTGGGATTACAGGTGTGAGCCACCGCGCCCGGCCGCTACCAGCTTCTTAAGAAAAAAAAAGCACTGAAAGTGCTTGTGGTGCTGTCCTTGGGTGCTCCTTTGCTTTTATCTCAGAGGCTGGCACATTTGTAGGCAGGACTGTGAGACACAGTCTCCCCTGCCCCCAGGAGTGTGGCTGGCCCGCTCTGCCCTCAGGAAGTTTGCTTCCCTCAGATTAGCTCCGGGGCAGGTCCTGTGTCAGGGTGATAGGCACACGGTGCTCTCCCATTGAAGGTCACAGGAAGCGATCAGAGAGGCCTCTGAAAGATTTCTGGGCTTTTCTTCATCCAAAAACAATACTTGGAGTTGAAACAAAAAGGTTGAAGGGAACTGATCCGACAGCTGTGGGAAGGAGATGTACCTGTGAGGGTCCCTGCGGTCCATTTCAAAGGATACTGTTTTTCCAACTTCCACTGAGGTCACTGTGTCTGGGCTGCCCACGTCTGTTTCCTGCTTGCCGCACTGTCTTCTGCAGAGCTCTTTTGTGAGAGGAGGATTCGGCTTTCTCCCTGATGAGGTGGCCCCTGGGGATGATGGGGCGGGCTAGGCTTTTCTTCTGTACCATGACCAGGCACGTCAGGGACCAGGCAAGGTGGAGACCAGCTCTTCATGGTACTTCTGTCCATCTGTGAGGCTTTGGACACTCGTGGTTTTCAGTCTCCTAGGCTGGAGTAAAATTTGTACTTATTTAACAAGGGTGTTTGCACATTTATTATGGGAACGAGAGGATGAATTCACTGGATCCCAGCCCTTGCAGGGTGCTGCAGGATGGTGGGGCAGGTTTGGAAACAGACAATGACTGTTCACCTTAGTAAGTGGGGGCCAGAGGTGTGCGTACAGAGCTGGAAGCACAGAGAGGGAGGATGCCTGTCAGGGGTACTAGAGAAGGCTTCCTCAGGGTGGGAACATTTGAGCTGGCTGTTGAAAGGTCGACGGGGTTTTATAGGGTGTCCATTGGCATCTGCACAATCACACTGGCCAGGGGTAAGATATCCACTTTCCGATTTATTTCTAGTATCCTATAAGGATGAACCCAGAAGAAAATGGAAAGACTAAGGTGTTGGCCTTCTTTCAGGCACTGCTATTGTCTGACTTCCGTTTGTCCTGTGGCCAGATTTGCTCTGGAAGTCCCACAGTTCCACTGCATCTGTTACCGCTACTCTCTGTTGACCCCATCTCCCAGCATGGTGGCAGCAGTGGAGTCCCCTCACCCCATCTGTGCCTCGTGTCTCTTCACTTCCTTTGTTCACCCAGATTTTCCTTAACGCTTTCTTCCCTTGGAGTTGGTGTGGGTCATCATTCCCATCCGCCCTATCACCCTGGGCTCTCTTTGAGGGATCATTGTACACAGGGGCATCATTGTTCTCAAGCTACTAATGCCCCTTAATCTTGTTATGTCACCCCAGTGGTGTGAAGGCCAGGGCTCCTTAGAGGTAAAAGGGTCTCTTTGCGAGGCCTGGAGGGGAGAAGGTTGAGCGGTAGCTTAGGTGAATGCTGCCTGAGCAGATGTCTGCAGTGGGAGCAGAATGGTGTGATTTACTCTTAGTTTTTGTGGGATGGCCTTGGGGAGCCCACAGGTGCTGTCCATTCATCAAGCACTGGGAGATGGTCCATGGCAGGGAGGAGAGTATGGCTATTTATTGAGTTTCATTTGGTCATAAGACTGGGCAGGTTGATTTCTTCTGCCCTGAAGCACTTTGCTATTACCAGCTGGGACTCCACTTATCAAGTTCTTTTAGGAAATTACCCAATGAATTGGTGGAGGTAAACGATGCAGGAGGTTTGACCAACTGGATGGGGCTAGAACATTGCAGTTCGTGCTCATAATGGCAGCAAATGCTTGAGGGAATCCCTGAGTATGCATCTATTTCTTGAATCATGGCATCTGTTATAGGAAATCCTCTTAAATGTATTCTTATCTCCCTAATAAAATGGAAATTGGTACTTAATTGGTAAAATTTTAAATAATTACCCAGCATCTGGTGGTTCATTTATGGCTTCAACCAGATGCATTTTATTAACAACAAACTTGCTTTTATTATTGGGAAGCTAACTTAATTTACTAGGCAATATGCCCTTTCTAAAACCAGAAAAAAATGCTCACAGAACATACTAGCCCTTCTCTCTTGGGATATTTCATACTTTAATTAAATGCTGGGTTGAAGGCGTAGGATTTATCCTGTTGGTCTAGTTCTTGTTTGGTTCTGAGAGCTGCTCCTTACCACGACTAAGTCACCTTCCTCTCTTGCCCTGCAGAGCAAGGCCTGTCATTACGGTGGATGTCTCCATCTTCCTCCCGGGCTCCATCAACATCACAGCGCCTCAGTGTCACGACGGACAGCAGCCTGTGAACTGCCTGAACGTCACCACCTGCTTCAGCTTCCATGGCAAACACGTTCCAGGAGAGATTGGTAATGAGCCACCAAGTCAGGGCTCAGGATACCCGTTTAGCTGGAGTGGGCTAGTGGGATATTTCCGATGTTCCCTGTCGCTGTTCCTCCCAGCTGGTTTTGCAGGCAGCAGGCACACAGGCTGGACATCCTTTCCCTCTGAGTTTCCTCCCCTTCTATTTCCTGCTTATCAACATGTTTCTAATGTCACACAACCTCCAGCTCTAGGACAAATAATGTTGGACCCCAAGCATTCTTTTTCCAAATACGAGGGCTAGACTGAAGCCTCATTGGACCACAGGTCCTATGGGACTGGTGGAGATATAGTGCCCGGAGCCTGGCCCTTAGGGAACATTCGAGCAGTTAGAAAGCAGAAGTGACAGGACTTTGGAGGCTCCTTATTGAGCTTGTAGCATCAGCCAGATGTCAGGGGACTTATACCATTTACTATGGAATTGGAGACCAAAGATGGATGGTGGGATTCGGATGCTGGTGTTACAGAGGCTTAGGTTTCTAAAAGAGGGGTGCTGCTTCGGCAGCTCAGAATTGAAAAGAGGCAGGCATTGTCCTGACAGCTGGTAACTGCCCCTGCCATTTGTCTGACTGGGGAAAATCAACTTGCTAGCCCAGCTCTAGAGACTGGATTAAACCCCAGAACAAGATAGAACCAGTGTTGATTGGAATTCAGAGCACGTGATCACCTGAAGGAAATGAATCTGCAGCTTTATGCATATTACTAGGTGCTTCATTTTTATTTAAAAGGCTGATTTAATAATAGAAAGAAAATCTCCAGGCAAACAAAAACACTGACAGGGACCTGAACCTACTGACGTTCTTAGATATTTTTAATGTCATGAGTGACTCCTTTTGCTACTCACAGTGTAGCCCCTGGCCTAGCATTGTCAGCATCACTGGGAACTTGTTAGAAATGCAGGACTTTGGGCTCCGCTTTGGACTTCTGAATCAGAATCTGCGTTTTCACAAGAGCCCCACAAGATTCCTGTGCACATTTAAGTTTGAGAAGCACTGCTCTGGAGCACACATGTGTGCACACACGCCCACTCATGCAGAAATATTTACGTGAGCTAGTTCATTCCTCAGCCACACCTCAAATGTTCTACCTTATTTAATATGTTCATCCTTCTTGGCTGTCTCATTGGCAATTTCTCTTGATCTTCAGGTATATTGAATAAGCTCAACGATTAAACATATTTATTTTATCATTTTTTAAAAAGAGCTTAGAAATTTCAACATTGAATGAAACCATACCATAAAACTTGGGAACTGGTTAGTGAGGGAGGATTAACAACATTTTCTTGTGTAGCTCAGTGAGAAAGAGCAGCTCACTCAAGATCACACAGATATTGTTGAAGCCAGGAGTTGAATTTGGATCTTATGATACTTAGTTTTGCTTTCCAACAACTATTTCTCACCACCTCCATAATTGTTTAAGATACTACAGTCTTAAGGAAAAAAGCTTTCTGATAGTTCTGGGACTTGTGTGTCCTCCACATAATTAAGCAGTCTGTCTTCTGTCCAATGCCAGCTCATCACGTAGTTGGACTCTGTTAAAAAACATTTTTAAAGAATGAAGATTAATTTTGATACACATAAGAATGAGAACTATTCTAGAGCTCTCAAAAAGGGCAAACAAGTAATAGTTTCTGTGTATGTTCATTTGACACATGCTTATTATGTATCCACATGTGCCAGGCACTGGAGATATAGTCCTGCCCTCATGGAGCTTCTAAAGGGAGTTACAAAGAGTTTCTACTATTTTGGCCTTGAAGCAGTGTTAGACAACGTTCACTTATCGCTGTTGTGAAAGTGAAGGTAAATTGGCATAGCTGAAGCAGAGAAGAAGAAACCAAGATGCAAGTTAGAGCAAGAGTGATTCAGACCATGAGACAAGTGGTAGAGCAAACTCTGAGTTGAAGGTTCATGAGCTGAGCGCAGAGGAGATGTGGGTGCCTCCTCATGCTGTTCCCGACCAGTGGCTCTTTCTGGGGCCCCATCTAGCATGAGCCTTTCACAGACTGCTAAGCACAATTAGAATGAAGGTCTAGGCTTAGCCATAGCCCCAGAAGTGTTGGGGTAAAGTGGAAGAGGCAGGCAGTTGGATGGCATCTTGTACTGTACCTTGTGGGCAATGCGAAGCAACCTGGCTTATATCTGACATTAGGTGGGGCCCATTCAGCACCAGTGTACCCTCCCATTAATTTCTCTTCCCTATCCTCCATCTGCCACATGGGTTCATAGATAAAGTCAAACATCCCTTTACACTCTAAGGGTGTGTTTCCCCGATAATCAGGCTTAAAGGGGATGGTAACTGGAGAATTTTGATATCTCAATATAATAAGGCAATGCAGAAAATTATTCATCCCCAGCATGTTTCTGTCACTTTCTCTGGCATTCATATCTCAATCTTTGCAGTAGAAAGAGAAATGTAGAAATCTGCCAGAAAATGTGCTGGCAGTGAAATGGAGAGTTTGGGGAGGGAAAAATGGGCAGGCCTTATGGAAATGTGATAGGAAATGAGGTGGAGGTGAAAGGTCAGGTAACTGTGGGGGTCCAGCTCTGGGTGAGGTGTCCTAGAATTCAGCAAGGAAGGCAGCCTCTTGGCTCTGCACAGTTGGGAAGGTCAGTCTTCAGATGGAGGAAAGATGGGCACTTCCAGGACACAGATACCCTCCACTCCCATCCAAGCTCAGCAGAGGGTGCCGGCCAACTCTGTCATCTCCAGGCCTCCGCCTCAGGAACCCACAGCTGAGACACTGGGTTACCAGCCTTCCTACTCTTTGTGCTGGCAGCTGCAGAGGAACCATATGGATGATGACTTTGTCCATGGAATGCCTGGTGAATGAGTGCCAGCCCTGGGCACGCCTTCCAGGCACCTCTCAGTGTCTGCATATCTTGGGCTGAGTTTGTTAGCAGGACGGCTGCATTTGGGCAGAGCAATACACAGATACCTGTGGTGGGCTAGGTACTGCTGTCAGAAGTAGTATGTTCTGTGGTATTTATCTGCTGCTGTCTTCAGCTACATGACCTGCTCTCTGAGGATGGTTCTGAGAGCCATAAGCAGCTAATGTTAGTCTTGTGCCTTTGGTTTCTTCTTCTCTACCTGGCAGGGTTCAAGCCTATGTACAGAGAAGGGACACCAACTGCCTCTTTATTTCCTGCTTTAGAAATGGGAGACCACAGTGCCTACTTGGTCATGGGAGTGTTCAGGACCAGCTCATTAGCAGGACACAAGCTGCTGTAGCCTCTGTAAATACTGTAGGAAATACAGACTTTCTCTGTAGGAGGTGAATCTGCCTTGGCCTCTGAAACAGGCAGAGTCCAGTCAGGAAAACAAAAACCATACCAGTTATTTTAACAGAGGAAATTTAGCACTGGGAATGAGTTAAACAGGTCATGGACGACCTGGGAGTAACTGCAGGAAGCAGCTGCTGCCTCCAGGTCTGCACCAGTGGATCTCAAAGTGTGGTCCCAGACCAGCTGCATTAGCATCACCTGGGATCTCATTAGATATGCAAATTCTGACTAGAAACTCTGAAGGTGGGACCCACATCTGTGTTTTTACAAGCCTCCAGATGGGTTCAATTTGAGAACCACTGTTCAAGGTTATACTTCGGGTTAACCACTTCCTAGGGGTTATCAGAACCTATGAGCTTGGAGAAGGGGTCCTGCAGAGCTAGGACCTGAACCTCTGAGGAGGGGGCTGGTGCTGCTGATCTCTCTGAGGGAGTGCAATGAGGCTGGCTCTGGGAGAATGGGGGGGAAATTGAAAACTACAATTAACTGCTGTTGGGGCCAGCTGCCGTGAGAAACTGTTGCTGGGATAAGCTGCTAGGAATAGGAAGCAGGGAGGAAGGAGCAAGTTCCTTTGCCCTCCTCCAGCCTTGCAGGCTCCCTCCGATGCTCCATATTAGCAGAGCCTCACAGCGAGCCTCTGGCAAAACAAGTGAGGTTTGCAGGGTCCCAGCCCCAGTGTCACAGTGCAGGGTAGAGAAGGGTGGGTTGGAGCTGAGGACAACAGCTTCATAAACCAGCACAGCAAGCATCCAGTTACATTGAGTTGCTGAATCCCTGTTGGGTCATTCAATCAAACAATAATAATTAAGGTCCTACAGAGTGCCAGAGACCCTGCTTATCCTGGGGCACGGAGCAGTGAGCAGGACAGGCAAAGTCCTTGCCCTCATGGAGCTGGCATTCTAGTGGGAGGGGGGCAGGCAGACGGGACAAAAACAACCAGCTGCTCTCTTGCTGGCTTTTCTAGATGAGCTCCGGGCCCCTTGTGTGGCATGCACTGTGCTTAGCACTGGGACACAGACAGACACAGACTTCTCACTCCGACTGTGGGCTCCTCCAGGAGCAGGTTTACAACATATTTCATAAAGCAGTTTAAAATAGGAGTTCTTCCTGTCCCTAATAGTATTATTAATCACTTCATTCTTGGCCTGGGAACAGCCTGTGGCCCCTTGGAGCCTCCTGGCTAGCATAGGTGAAGGTGGTGAATGCTTTGCCCAAGGGGACCCTGCCCCTCACCCATGGACGGTGCTTGTACCTACTCACTGGCCAGGCTGAAGCCTAAACTTGCTTGTCAATCTCTGGAGGCTGGGAATCAAGCTGGCAGTTCTGGGCTTTCACCAGAGTGTGAAACGAAAACCAGGAAGGGGCGCTCTCTGAGTGATTGCATTTTGTACTCTGACCCAGTGCTCCTGTGTTTCCATGGTTCTCAGCCTGAAACTCGGGAAGGAGAATTTGTTAGAATTTCACAGCTGAAATCTTGTTCTGATGGAGAGCAGGAATTAATCAAAACTTGCTGGGAGAGACCAGAGCTAGAGTTGATGAGAGACAGCTGGCTCCCTCCTGGCCCAGGCCTGTGCAGGGGGCTCCTCGGGAAGCAGCCGGGGGCAGGGCAGGGAGGTGGCTGAAAGTATTACTCGGGGCTGATCAGCTTTTCCATCACCATGACATCATTCGACATGGCAGGGACACAAGCTGCCAGAAGGAAAAACCTAAAGATGTGAAATGTGCTGTTGGAGCAGGCCCTAATCAGAACTAGCAGCCTCCCAGGGACAGATAGGGGCTGGCCAGGCTGGCTTACCTCATGGCCAGCTGTGGGCAACTTGGACAGCCTGATCCACCCACCTTCCCAGGGCCCTGACCGCGGAGCCCGGGCAGCTGATCGGCTGCTTCCCAGACATGTCCTCTGCTTCCCTTTCCACCAGACCCTTTATCAGTGGGTGCTGGTAAAACTGCCAGTTCCACTCAGGGCTTTGGAATGAGTGGTCAGCATTTCTTCTTGCCTCCTCAGGCAGGGTCTCTCATTGTGACTCTTGCTTTCTTCTAGAGGAGACAGTCTGATGTAGAAGTAATTTCCTTTGCGGTAATTTAAAATGTCAAAATTTAAATAAAGGAAAAGTACTAATTAGGCAGTTCTAGAGATGAAATGCTTCCAGAATGATTGCACTTGGTGAATTGGATAATGCGGTATGTCTGTGATTGTATGTTTTAACATTTTAGAGAAATCTGAAAGTTTAATGTGCTGGCATGCACACACCCCGCTGGAGAGGAGCAGCAGTTGCCTTGTCCTCAGCTCAGTTTCTGTGAACTGTGGGTTGTTTCTCTCTCCCTTGAGTTGCAACAGATCAGTACTTCCGGATCAGTACTTCTGCAGTAAGATGAAACTTTGGAGGAGTAAAGTTGGTGTTTGTAAATTATCTAGCACAGTGCTTGGCACACGTTGCAGGTTGAATTTATTTGCTTTTCCTGACTTACCCTGTGTTAATATGGGTTCTCCCCAAAACAGAGCCTGGGTCAAGGATCTGAGTGCATGTCGTTGATACACAAATGATCCCAAGAGGTACCAGTAAGGAAATGGGACAGTGAGACAGGAAAGGAAGGCAGCTGCAGACCTCAGGCTTCTCCAGAGAAACAGAATGGAGAGAGAAAGAAATGGATTAGTTGGTTGATTTTCAGGAATTGGGTTGTGAGATTATGAGGTCTGGGAAGTCTGAATTCTTCAGGGTAGGCCAGTAGGCTGGAGACTCAGGGAAGAGTTGATGTTGCAGCGCAAGTCTGAAAGCAGTCTAAAAGCAGTTTATTTTTTTGGGAACCTTAGTCTTTTTCTCTTAAAACCTTCATCAGATGAGGCTTGCCCACATTTTGGAGGGTAATCTGCTTTATTCAAAGTCTACTGATTTAAATGTTAATCTAATATAAAAAAATACCTTCTCAGTGACATCTAGATTGGTGCTTGACCAGATTCTGGGTACTGTGGCCCAGCCAAGTTGACACATAAAATTAGCCATCAGAGCAGCCAAATAGAGGGTGTCTTACTGAGCAGATTACCACTGTGGGCAGCTGGAGCTCAGTCCTGCTGGGGAACCCTGGCAGTCAGTGTAGACCGTGCCCCAGAATTACCGCACATCAAGGGGCAAGGGAGCTGGGGCCCTGCATTATGGAGGGCTTCTCTGGGGACTTGAGTTCCCTGGCACTCCTGGCTTGCCATGCACATGGACAGAGCCACTAGAGAAAGCCCTCAGGAGGAGAGATGCAGGTACTGACAGTTGCAATTTGGGCCGGACAGCAGAGAAATGGTAAAAGCCAAGAGGATATGGGTGGGGGAGCAATACCATCCGTTCTATCTTCCTGTGTTCCTTTCCACCCAGGTTTTCTCTGAGCTCAGCTAGTTCATCTCTGGTAAGATAGTCCAGTCTCGCTGTTCTCTCCATTGTCTCCCTTCCTGAGGGAAGGCAGCCATGGTTCTTTCACCGGGGAAGGAGGCTGGTCAGGGGACCCCGAGGAGAGTCTGCTCAGCAGCTGCCTCCACCACATTGGTTCACCCAACTGTGGCCTCTGGCTTGTCTTCCAGCAATGTGTATCTGTAGCCATGACTTTGCTTAAGCAAACTTGGAAATTCACTTCATTTAAATGTAATCTTTCTTACTTCAGTGCAGTTGTTCAGGGAAGTTGTGATCAGTAGAAAGTAAATTGGCTAGAGTTCAGTTGTAGATCTCTGCACTTGTTTGGACCTGCTATCCATGCATTCAAAAAAATGGGAGGTTTTGGTCAAGTAATGTACAACATGCAGCAAGAACAAGTGTGGTGGGAATAGCCTGGCACCAGAGATTAAGGGAGTCCTAGATTCAGCTGTTTGATGGGTGGCCCTCTGGCCTGGAGCAAGTCTTGTTCCCTTTTGGGGCCTCAGTTCCCTCATCTTAAAAAATGAAGGTTTTTGAGCTTAGTGGTGTCTAGGATTGCCTCAAAGCTTTGCCAGTCTGAATCTACCCTTTTCTTGCTATTGTCCCCATTGGAGTTGGTGTGTGACAGTTGCACAGGTGCCAGTGTTTTCTGTGTGGGAGCACTTTCCTGTATGCATTATTCTCTTCTTAATAATGGCACCTCCTGAGAGTGAGTATCCAGGTCTCAGATCCCTTCTGGTGACACAGCCTTGCCTTGTAAGTCAACTGTTTGCTGGCGTTAAACAAGTTGGGGCAGATGGCTCTGCTGACTAGGAATTTGCCAGCTCGGCATGGCAAGATCCCTGAGATGGCAGAGGCCCAGGGAGGCCATTAGAAGCATCAAAAATATGCCCTGTGGCAGGTGCAGAATGCCCATTCAGGTCACCTTCCTCTCTGCCTGTTCATACCTCCCCTGGTGGCTGATCCCTTTGATGTCATTAAAAGCCGGAGCCTTCCCTAATGCCTGACTTCACTTACTTAAATGCCAGTGGGCTTGGGGCTACTTGTTACTGATGCAAAGCCCCCAGATTCTAAGAGGCAGATGTGTGGAGACAGGGCAGGGCTGGGTCATCTGCCTTCTGTTGCTTAGCCATCTTGCCTTGTCATTCCAGGGACAGAGATTCCTGTTCTCTCACTTTAAAAATGACATATTTCCTTGAATCCCCAAAACAGTTAAAAAATAAAAAGGGTTACGGAGGGGATGACCTCTGGCACAGAAAAGCAGTAAAATAGGTGTATTGACACTGAAGTCATATTTCTATAATGAAATACATACCTATCTATTTACTTATTGACTCTGAAATAACAGAGGTAGATCCTTCCAGGTTTATCTAGCATGCATTTGATACTGTGATCATCTTTTTTTTTCTTTCTTTCTTCTTTTTTTTAAATTCAAGACTGTGTTACAAAAGTTCTGCCATCTGGCATTACACATTCAGGTATGGGGGTGAGTTATTCTTTGCAGGAGAGGACCTCAGTACAGGCCCTACCGTGGTCATAGTTTTGTTGAAAGGATAGGCACTACAAAATGTTTGATCACCACACTCGGCTACCTGGGAATAAAGGCAACTCCAGCCTTCATCTGGGTTCCTGTGCATGTAAACTACCTGAAGGCAAGAGTTTATGCCTGCGTTGTTCATTGATACATCCCCTCTACCTTTAGCGGTGCCTGGCCTATAGTTAGTGCTCAGTAAACGATGGCGGGCACGTGGTCTGGTCCATGTACTGATTATAGAGCACGACTCAACTTTGTTGAGATGAGTTAAAATTATCAGACGAGATGGTTCCCTTGTGTTGGGCATAAACCATGTGCTTTACAGAAGTCAGTATTACACAAAGCCTTGATAATTTCAGCAGCTTCTGGTAATGTTCTGTAGGTTTGTCATGATGTTTTGCTTGTCAGGACACTAACCTGTGTTGGGTACACCTTCTTGATGGGCATATTGCTGGCTCAGTTGATACCTCATGATGGCATGAGGTTTAAATCAGGGAGAGCCGTGAAGTATGACACAAGGAGAGTCATTAGAAAGGCAGAGGACATCATGCTTCTCTCTCGATTCTTTGGGCACCCTGGCTGTGTGCTGCTTTCTGAGCAAGTCTCTGCTTGGGGCTGCAGTCTCCTGCCATGGAAGGGTAGGTATCGTATGAGATGTGCATGTGATCCCGTGACAAGGAAAAGAGGTGGCCTCATCACAGTGTGTTGGTCCTTTCTGACATTTTGACCTCTCATTTATTGGCAGGACTGAATTATGTTCTGATGGCTGACGTGGCCAAAAAGGAGAAGGGCCAGATGCCCAGGGTCTACTTTGTGCTGCTGGGAGAGACCATGGGTCAGATCACAGAGAAGCTGCAGCTGACTTACATGGAGGAGACGTGTCGTCACTACGTGGCCCATGTGAAGGTCAGTCCTCTCCTCCTTTTTATCCTCAAACTTTGATCTCTGCAGAAGTTCACTTGGAGCTGGTGGAAACTATTTTTATTATGTATTATGTGTGCTCTTCCAAAATTTTATTTCACAGGGAGGAGCATATCCATTTCTTCTTTTCTTTTAAAGTTGGCCTCTGACAGCCCTTTTATTTATCTTACTGTGTTGATTTCAGCCTTTAAGGGGGGTCGTGGTGTTCTAGGAGACCAGTGGTGGTCCCTGGCTTTGACTTGTTCTTTTGAGAGGTTTCTCATCCTCTCCCCTCTATGAGGCTTGGTAGCTTTTTCAGAGGAGAGCCTTGGAAGCATGTGCCTCTGGGTCTGCAGTGATGCTGGATCACACTGCACCTGATGCCTTTCTCAGTGGTCTACTACAAATTAGCTCATGGTCACAGTTAAGGCATTTTAAAACTGGTTGGACTAGATTTTTCCCCTTTGACTACTTTCTATTTATTTTAGGATGCAATTTTTGGCAACCTTTCCCCTCGCACTCTAAATAAACTTGCAAATGTTTTTCCTTCTTGAAATTGTTTGTTAAATACACTTTGCTGCTAATTCAGGAGGCCAGGCTTTGATTAGCTACAGAGTGGCCCTTGCAGCAGGCGCTGGCAGGGTGGAAGACCTGGCAGTGCCTGATGCTGCAGGAATGGCCAGACACTGACCCATGGGCAGGGTCAGAGAGCGGAGGAGGTGGAAGAATGCACTTAATCCAGGCCACATGGTGGGTGGAATGAGCATGGGTTTTGGAGACACATAGATCCAGTGTGTATCCAGCTGGACACATAATTGTGACCTCTCCCTGTCTCAGTCTCTGCATCTCTAAAATGGACACAGTAATCCTTACCTTGAAAGGTGGTCATCAGGATTAAACATTACACAATGAATTTACTTAAAGGACCTTGAATGGTGTCTGATAAATAGAAAGCAACCAAATTATTATTATTTGGTTGGGCTGTATATAATTGCCAATATTCTTTTTGACTTACAAAAATGGAAATTTCATATAGCTCAACCTACTATTGTTTATTAGCCACTGGATTTCTGACTGATAGTTTGAAAAGTCTGCAGATTAGAGATGAAGTGTCCTCCTGTTAGTGCCAGAGCAGAAGAATAACAGCTGCTTCTAGATGCTTCAGGGCTGTGTATAGAGAGATGCCCCACACACCCATGGCCCAGAGCCCATGAGTCCATGCCCCTCAGATGCTTCTCATTGGGGCTGGGCTGTGTCTTCTGCCAGGACTCCTGCAGGGGCCTGCCCAGACCAGCTGCCTGAGGGCTTGGGATGCTGGCCATTTATAAAGCTGCTCCTGTGCCTGTTAAGCCATACAGCCCCGCCCCCTCAGTCTTAGATTACATTGGCTTGTTGGTGCCTTTGGTGGGGTGTGAGGCTGCGCAGTACAGGCTCATATGCAAACACTGTCAGGCCTTTGAATGCCTGTGATTGGTGTTTTTATACCTGCTGGGGACAGGGCATCTTCTCTCAGGCCTCTTCTTGCTAGGTCTGTTCACAAAAGCTTTCCTTTAGGTTTCTTTGCAACTTCTTGCTTTGGCTGAGAAGTTATCCTTTGTTCCTAGTTGCCAAGGGTACTGGCTATGAGATGCCACGTAGAGCCTGCAGGCCTTTGCAAAGTGCACTCAGGGAGTGGCAATAGTGAAGTGCAGGCCAGAGGCAGGGCTGTTTCTATGGTGGCCCTGAGGGTTACTGGGAAGGATCAGGGTTGCGCAAGGGGTTGGTCCTGCTACTTTCTGATATCTAGGGTTGCCAGACTTAGCAAATAAAACTATAGAACTCCTAATTAAATCTGAATTTCAGATCACCAATGAATAATTTTTTAGTATGAGTGTGTCCCAAATATTGCATGGGATGTACTTATACTAAAAACATTTTGTTGTTTATCTGAAATTTAAATTTAACTTGGCATCCTGTTGGCAGATTCAACTCTGCTGATCTTCCTCTACCCAACAAGTGGCATTTCTTCACTCAACCAAAACCTGGCTGCCAAGAAGAGAGATTGAGATGATGGTTAGAAGAGTTTGGAGGCTGAGCTCAGGGCTCTCGAGTGCAGATCCAGCACAGACCTTGACGTGATTATTTTGGTCATTCTAGGGAGAGCAAAAGAGCAGGCCTGCTTCAGTGAATTGGGACCTAGAGTCATTTGGATACAGTGGTTGCTTGGCCATTTTCTTATGCAAGGAGGTGGGAGCGGAGAAGTACACCAGATAGACACATGTCTCTGAGACCTTTATGGTTCAAGAGGCAACATTGTTGCCAAGGTACACTCAAGGTGGCTGATACTTTATAGCCATACTTTATAGCCATGAGAATGTTTATTTCTGGCAGTTACTGTCTGGGCTGTAGCAGAGGACTGGGCAAATGGCAGAGTGCACCCGTAGGATGAGTGCTAATGGCCTAGCTAGCTGTCCACAGAGGAGGCAGCAGGCGCCGCCCCTGGCTTACTGGCTGTGGGAACACAGCTATGGAAGCTGAGGCAGGAAGCAAGGATGAGGGGAAGGGGAGTGGCAGCCGGACCACCTCTTGGAGCAGGAACTGGGGCCTGGGGGGTGTTGGTCAGGGGTCAAGAGCAGGATGCAGTCTCTACTGCAAGTGGAGCTTTCTCAGTGGAGCTGGCTCTCGGCTTTATGGACAAATCAAAGAAGATAAATAAAAGCATTCTGGCTTATCACACACCATATGGCTAGCAGACAGTGGGGCCGGCATGAGGGGCTGGGCCTGCTTTGTTTAGGCTATCTTTAGGTATTTTTTTCTTTTTTTCTTTAAGCCTATTCCAATCTTTTTTTTTTCTCCCTCTCCTTTTCCCTGGAAGTTTTCTTGCCATATATGGTGATAAGTGACTTTATCGTGGAAGACCGCACAGGCTAACACCTGTTTTCCAGGCTAACTGTCTTGTACCAGACTTTGTTCCATTCACCGTATTGGAGGGCACCTCCGGAGGGTATAGGATTTTGTGATAAGGCACATCCTCCTGAGGGGAGGGCAGGTACTTTCTCAGGGCCTCACTGTGGTCAGCAGAGCTGAGGCAGCTCCAGTCACTTCCTTGGCTTCTCTGCCTCAGAGTTCACACACCCCAGCTTATCTTCCCTCTTCCCCGAGACCAGCCCAGTTTTGGGGATGGGGCCCCTCCCACTAGCCAGTCAGGCTGGAGGCCTCTGGTGGATCTCACAGTCACAGGCGAAAGCCCAACACCTCCCCTCAGCATCAGGCTCTCCATGCCCTGCCTGACCTTACCTTTCTAGACCCATCTTCTGCCACCACATCCCCTGGGCCCCAGCTCTTGTCATGACCTGCCCCTTTCCTCCCGGAACCTGCTCCTTACACTTCTTTGCCTTGGTTCTTATGCTCACAGAAGTCAGAGGCCTGGTTTGTGTCGTATTCATGTAGAACCATCTACTATCTGCATGATTTTTACATTTTTTTGGTCTTAAACTCATACTTCCTGTGGTATTTTCTTTCATATTTTTCTCTTTTAATCAGCCAACTTTTGGTCTCAAATAAAATAATTTAAAACAGAAACTTTGTACCTTTCTATAAGCAGAAAACCATCTAACATGTCCCCAAAACAGAACGTAACTGTAAAAATAAATATATTGAAGACACAACAGTGTCCTAGAATTCTAGCTGGATTTCATTGTTTGTCAAAGTTGCTGATAAAGCGCCCACTCCATTCATGTGTTAGAAAGGGAAATGATCAAGTTCTAGGGAAGGCTTAAAGACATACTAGCACCGCACTGGAACTTTCTTCCTGATGCAATCAGAAGGACTGCAGGGGAATTGACTGGGAACAACTTTTCAAATATGAGAGTTGTTTTACAGAGTCATGCCTATGTGCCATGGAAATCCACCTTGTGGGCCCAGTCTGGGAAGCCCTGGCCATGCTCCGCTTTGATCATATGTGCCTTGCCCCATCCTGCCTGCTGAAGGCTTGCTGTTGTTCAAGGCTCAGTCCACAGGTTTTGAACATCCTCAGTGGCAGCTACTGACCTAGGCCCTGGCGATGCCACTGTCATCTTCCTGACTTCTTGGAGCTTGTTCCATGCTGCCTGACTCCTGCTTTGGGGATACTTGTCAGGTGGAACCTTGTTGGAGTGACTAATTGGGTTAGCTGGAGTGTGGGGTCACAAAGGCTTCTGATATGGAGTGGGGCCTGCTTGCCTCTGTCTGGACTGACTGCTGGGAAGTGATGGCTTGAGATGATGGAGAAGAGAATTTGGGATGCATGGCGTGTGCCAAAGAATAAATGCGGGTGTCCTGTTGTCACTCCATCTTTTTCTGGTTTATGTGTTCTTACCTGGATGACAGCTGTGCTCATCCTCTAATCCTGTACAATACCTTGAGAGCACAGGCCTTTTGTGAGATCAAATGCCTATGCATGACAGGCAAATAAGCAGGCTCTTCAGGACCAGGGAAACGATGGTTCTGAGTCTGATGCAGGGATGGCAGAGAAGCCCAGGCAGAGTGCAGAGGCAGTGATGTCATTCCCTACGTGAGGATCAGTGACACCCTCTAGAAGCATTTAGGGAACTTTTTTTGAACAGAACCATGTGTCAGACACTGTCAAGAAGGCCAATAACGGTATTATTGTTAAAAACAAAACAAAACAATCTACACTAGACAAGGGAATATGCACATCAGCTTTTCTGAGAAGCTGCAGATGTTCATAAGATTGTTCTTCTATGTTCCTGAAGGATTTTTCAAGGAACTTTGAAACCTAAGTGGCTGCAGCTCCTTCCTTGCTTTTGTGGGCAGATGCTCATCCTGGCCTGGCGAAGGGTGGGACATCACCCTGGCCACCAGGTCTCCTGAGAGATCACACCCTGGGATCTGCCCAGGTGTTTTGGCCTCTTTCCATTTTCATATCCAACAAAATGCCTTGGGACCATGGCTTCAATCACATTACATGCTGTGAGTTTAGAGTGTTGGATGCTGGTTTTCAGAGGTGATCAAAACTTTTTTTTTTTCTTGTTTAAGAAACAGATAGTTAAGAAAGGGAGATTAAGTTGGAGTTAATAAGAACTCTGAGAAACAGCAGAAAGAAAAACAGCAAAAGTTTCTTCTTTATCTGGAAAATAACATGCTAAATCTCCGGGTCATCTTGAGAAGTCAAAGAAATAGCTAAGAAAAAAACAGTTGCAGGGTTTGGCAAAAGGGGACGCCAACCTTAGATATGAGGTCTTCTGAAAACTTTTAAAATTTGTTTATTTTTTGAATCAGTAGTGTGTATAGTTAAAATTTTTAAATGGTTATAAAAGTTGTCAAAGAAAGGATGTCTTTCAGCTATCCCATTTCTCTCCCAAAGGCAACCACAGTTCCATTTTCTTAACGTGTCTTTCAAAAGCTTGTCAATAAATATAGAAATCTGTGTGTGTACCTCCTTTTATTTTATGCAAATAGTAGTATACTGTGTGCACACTGTGGTAAACTTACTTTTTCTTTTAAAACATCCAACAGCAGAATGGAGGAACAGATTTTGGCAAATTGCACAAAATCTAGCTGTACCAGATGAAATACAACTCAGCAATAACACTATTATGTTATTATGATACATACAATAACACGAATGACTTTTGAAAGCATTAAACTGAGTAAATGAAGCCAGACACAAAAGGCTACCTACTGGATGATTCCATTTATATGATGTTCTGGAAAAGGCCCACTAAAGAGAAAGCAGATTGGTGGTTTTCAGCGGCCAGGGTTTGGGGAAAGGGCTGATGATGACTGACTTCAAAGAGGGATGAGACAACTTTCTGGGGCGATGAACATATTCTAAGATCGTGGTTGTAGTGGTTGTATGGTTGCATTTATTAAAACTTAACAGAATGCACACCTAAAATTAGTGAATGTTATGTATGTAAATTATATCTCAATCAAACTTATTTTGTTAAAAAAAAGTTTCGTGGAGATTGTTCCATATTGGTGCATATAGAGCTTTCCTGTTCTTTTTCAGTAGTTCTTTTTCACTATTCCTTGATTTATTTAACCTGTCCAGGTGGTCTTCTATATGTCAGTTCCAGACTAACCTGATCTGATGCTTGTAGACTAGTCATCTTAGTTTGCTTCTCCAGAAGAGGCTCCTCTTCTCTCCCCTAGATCCATAGTATCCTGGCTGAGGACCCCTGAGAGGGCAGCATGGAGGGGCCCTGGTGCTCTCTAAGGTGACCTTGGACATATGTCCTACAGAGGACAAGCCTCTTAGCTATAGGGTACCCAAGGAAAATGGGAGATTTTTCTTGATTCCTGCAGTTGGCTTTGTGCCCTTGGCAGGCTCTCCTGGTCTGTAGGTAGCATAGATGGCCTGAATGTTTGGTAAGGGGTGCTGGAAACTAGGACAAGAAAAGAGGGGAAGGCTGGGATGCATAGAACTGATGTGTGGGAAACCACCTTCATCATCCAGCTCAGGTGTGAAGCCGCTGCTCATGCGGTACGCTCTGCTCACACAGATGGCACTAAGGAACTGGGAAGCTGGGCTTTGGAGACCACGCTGGAAGTCAGCTTACTGAGTGTGGGTTGCCTTGACCATCTCCTCTGGGAGGCCATGTTGTGCATAGCTGGAGAACAAACTGGGGATGAATCAAGAAGGGAAAGGGTGTGGTGAATGTTCAGCATGGGAGCTGATATCTCTGATGAGCACTGTTTGGCCATTGATTTCTTTCTTGGGTGCAATGAAGGGCTCTTAATCTTCTGCATTTGGACACTTGCCACCGAGGACATTGTGATTAGCAAAGGAAGGCACAAAAATTCTAATCCAAAGGCTTTGCCTGCCTTAAGTCCTTTTTTGAAATGGAGCTGATTTAAATATGTAAGTATGGTCACAGCATTGACACTTCAGTGGTTATCGTAAGCTTATTTGTACTGTATGTGAGATGCAGTTTGTAGCAATTGCTATGGGTAAAATTTTTATTTTAAGAGGTGACTTTCTATTTACAGTTATTCATTTACACTGGGTTCATCTATTAATATATACTGTTGATGCCCTTTTAACACTGGTATTCTTTGAAGTCACACATGATAATGTGTTCTGTTTTATTGGTTTTGTCTTTATATTTGAGATGTGATTATAAAGATCCCTTCTGCCTCAAACCTTGAACTTAGATATTCATTATAAGCATGATTCCCTTCAAAGTAATCACCTTCTAGTCGTTCCTGTTTTGAAATTTCTTCCATGGTTTGTTTATTCACTTTTATCATGGTCCATTTTTACTCTAGGAGTTAATTCGAATTTTGGAAGCAGCAAGATTTCTGTGCAATCCTCTCTAGTAGATAATAGTGTGTTTGGGGAAAAGTGAGGTATAATAATACAGGAATTAGTATTAAAGAATGTAGTAATTAAACTCCTTTTGAAAATGATTTTAAAAGAATTCCCATAATATTCAGGTAATAGCGATAAAAGCAGCTAACACTAATCGAGCATTTAGTATGTGCTGGTTACTGTGAGTCACTACATGTGAGATAGTTACTGTTTTTATCCTCATCTTACTATTTCAAAGACAAGGCATAGAAGAGTGAAGGGACTTGCTCACGACCTTATAGTTGACAAGTAGCAGAGGTAGGATTTAAACCCGCAAGTCTGGCTCCTAAGACTTGGGTTTAAACCACTACATTCTAACACCCCTCATAAATACAAGCTAGAACTATTAGTAACTAGTACTTATTATATGCCAGATACTCTTCTACAGGCTTTACATGAAGAAAGAGAGGTTAAGTAACCTGACTCAGGCTATGAACTAGTGAGAGACTTCACTGCCTCTTCATAATAGAGTCCTAGGACCTTCTCTGTGTTAAGCATATGGCCCCCAGAGGTGACAGCTTTTGGGGGTTTATGTTCTAGAGCAGTGATGTGCTGCTAATGTTTAACAACTAGCTCTTGGAAAGAGGGGGCATGACTTTTGTAGCATTTTGCAAATTTCCCTGGTGTAAATATTCTCATCATGTCTGATTTCAAGCTACCAATGAGACATCACTGAATGTGGAGTTAGGAAGAGATGCACAATAGCACACAGTTGTTTAGTATTTCCAATAGCTCTAAATATCTTTAAGAGCATAGATGATAGTAAAGTATGGTAAAATAATTAGGAAGTTATGAGTGTTGAGTATTTATTACTTTTATCTTAATATAATTTACTTATTTTTAAGTTTATTCAATTTAACTTTTAATAATGGCTGTGTTTAACAACCCTGGCCCGTAAACTTTCTGAAAATTTAACAGTTGGCTTTTGGAAACCCACTGCAGCAAGCTCCAGCACACAACTGAATATGTTGAGGGTTTTTTTGTTGTTATTGTTGTTTTAATTTTAGATTCACAAGGTACAGGTGCTTGTTTGTTCCATGGGTATATTGCACACTGGTGAGTATTGGGCTTCTAGCATGTTTGTTAATAAGTTGGTCATATCACTCAAGTCATGCCTGATACACAGATGTTTGATTATCAGAGTCTTTTTTCTTTCTTGTTTCCTGTGGCTTTTTAAGTTGATGAATAATAGGAAAGTAAATTTGTGGGGTCAGTTAAACCACCAGACGACAGCTTTTATGTTTGTACATTGGTTCAGAGGTACTCTGTATTTTGACTGGATTTATTGGATAGTGTAATTGTTTCCATTTAAAACAATGGAAAAGATTTCATTTAAATTTACTGAGATCTTATTCTTCACCCTCATTCCATGCACATTTGGGATTCTGTTCGGCAGCCCCTCTGCACTCTTAAGACGCACGGCAGCCTCTCTGTACTCTGAAGACGCACGAATTGCTGACTGTTGGGCTTGCCTGGAGGGGACTGGGGGTTATTACCTCCCACGGGAATGTTTAAGCTCTGGAAGTTTTCCTACCTCCTGCAACTGAATTTAGTCCTAATTAGTACAGAGTGAACTAGCTGTGAACAACCTTTGGTTTTCTTGCTTTGTGCCTTGATCATGTGAGACCTAAGGGCTGGTCCTGCCCTTTTCTTATCCATTGCTTTAATCAGAAATAACATATCAAGGTGGCCCAAATTGTGTCACTATTCTTTCCTTTGTCTTCTCCACCCATTCCCACGGCATCCATTCCTAAGGTCATTTGGAGAATTCTCCGTTCCAATAAGTGGGATCCACATGGCTCAAGGAGCAACAGGCCTTGGAATCACTCTTTCAGTAGTAGCTGATCCCTCAGTCTACCCCAAAGAGCTGCCTCGCCAGACCTCCCCACCTCCCGGCCATACAGACTCCAGATGTGGAAAAAGCCCTTGCCATCTCTATCCTCCAACATAGAGCTTTGGTGTCTGAGACACATCCAAGTGACAGGCCCAAGAGGGCCTCTGAATGAAGACGGATGAGCCGTGTGGACACAGCCACACTATGTTCTCGTGAAGGCATAAGACCATGGGCCAACTTTCTGGACATCCAGGGCTGGCTGCAGAGGCTGGAGTGAGTGGCTTTCAAGGCAAGACTGATAATGAAAGTCATGTGTTTGGGTGGGAATCACAAGCAGCGGAAGTAGGGGAGCCAGCTTCCCTTCCTGCTGTGTGTCACAATAAGATAGGACACAGATGCAAAAGCAGATCGCTACAGCTGGATCTGGGTAAAGGTGGCAGTGACGCATCGGTGCAGAGAATTCCTGTTTTGAGGAAAGATTCGGAGCCAGCTAAGGTTTTCTGAGGGCCCGTCATGTCTCAGACTGTCACACTTATTCCTCTGTCATGTATGCTTAAGTCCGTTTTAGGTGACCCCTTGTAAAGAAAGGAAGCTTGGCCCCTGAAGCCTCATTGCGTGGGATAAGGGGACTAACATATTCTGTGGTTGTACCAGCAAATTATTATTTATTTCTTATTTTATAAAAGTATAGATTTTATTCATGCCTATATTGTTAGAGAAAATCATTATTTTTAGTCAACGTATTAGTATTAATATCATGGCCTCTTTTCTTCTCATTTTGGAAGGGGAATATTTTTAGACTCTTTAATGAGAGAGTCATTTTCTCAGTAAATATTTGATTGGCCTGAAGTTAAGTGGGTAGGCATAAAAAATTGTGGAAGTATTGGACTTGAGCAAACTTTTGACAAATAGCGCTCTCTTTCTCTCTTGGGCGTATGCGTGTGTGCATGCATGTACTCCAGCTCTCTGTGTATGTTACACACATACACGTTTTTCGCATAAAACATTTTTATTTTGGGCCAGGTGTGGTGGCTCATGCCTGTAATCCCAGCACTTTGGGATGCTGAGGCAGGCAGACCATCTGAGGTCGGGAGTTCAAGACCAGCCTGGCCAACATGGTGAAACCCCGTTTCTACTAAAATTACAAAAATTAGTTGGGCATGGTGGTGGGTGCCTGTAATCCCAGCTACTCTGGAGGCTGAGACAGGAGAATTGTTTGAACCTGGTAGGTGGAGGTTGCAGTGAGCCAAGATTGTGCCACTGCACTCCAGCCTTGGAGACTGAGCAAGACTCCATCTAAAACAAAACAAAAAAATCTTTATTTTGAAATAATAGCAGTCTTACAAAAAAGTCATTAGGATAGCACAAATAAATACCGTAAATTCTTCACCCAGATTCCCTAAATGTCATTTGCTTTGTAATTTTCTATCTATTCGTACTTCTTACCTGTTTGAGAGTAAGTCGGAGACGTGATGCCCCCTTATCCCTAACATCAGGGATATTTCCTGAGAACAAGGACATTCTTTTACGTAACCATAGCACAATTATTGAAATAAGGAAATTAAGTGATACATTACTGTTAGCTTATCTGCAGAACTCACTCAAATATCACCAGTTATCTTCATGTCCTTGGTAGCAAAAGAAAATCCCGCACTATTGCATTTGGCTGTCACATCTCTTTAGTCTGGAAAAGTCACTCAGCCTTGCTCCTTCATGTCCTTGACATTTTTGAAGAGTACAGGTCAGTTATTTTATAGAAGGCCTCCCTGGGTTTGTCTGTTTCATCATGATTAGATTCAGGACGTATATTTTCTGCAGGAGTACCACAGAATACTTGTGTCCTATATATTTAAAAACATATACATCCAACATCACTGAAGGTATGTATTTTTAACTCCTCCTTTAAAGTGGTTTTCCAAAGTTAGTTGCCATCCCCAAAAGGGAGCTTTTAGACATTGAGAGAGGTGATGATGAAAGTACGATAGCTTGCTCACCACCTCTCTCCTCTGCTCCTGGGAGCACAGGGGAGTTTCAACTCTGGGGAAGGTGATCATTTGGGTCATTAGTAGGGCTTTGAGTACCATGGTGTCTGCAGGGAGTTCCCAGTTCTTACTGCAGTCTGAGAATAAAACATAATATCTTTGGTCTTCACAGAGGTATCAGACAGGAATTCCACTCAGCTTGCAGGAATTGAGACCCCAGGACAGGGGCTTAAGCACATCAAGATAATTCCTCTCTCTTCTAGAGGAAGAGAAGTTGCTGATGTTGGTTCAGTGACTCGAGGATGAAGTTCTCTGACCTTTCACTTATTCAGGAAATGTGCGTTGCATACCTACTATGCCGTAGGCTGGGGGGCCCTCAGCTCTGCTGTGAAGAGACAAGGATCCTTGTCCCCTGGGAGTTTATATCCCAGTAGGGGGAGACAGACAATAGATATAATAAAGAAGAAAATTAAGGTGCATTAGAAGACGATGAGGCTATGGAAAAAAAGAAAGAAAATAGAGCCCAGTGAAGCGGGTTTGGGAGTGCAGGCATGGGGTTACGGGGGTCAGGGTGACCTCACTGACAAGGTGTGATTTGAGCAAAGCCTGGAAGGAGGCTGGGGAGTTAGCACAGCGGGTTCCTGGAGGGGGTGCTCAGACCAGTGTCTGAGTGTCTGGTGTGTCTGAGCAGGAGCAGGGAGGCCAGTGTGGGCAAAGAGGTCAGAGTGGCAGCGATGGTTGTGAGCGGGTCATCTTGGGCTTCCTAGGCCTTGGGAAGGATTTGCCTTTACTCAGAGGGGGATGTGAGTGTGTGAGGGATCTGGGCAGGGTGGTGACCTGGCCTGCCTTCCATTTTTACAGGCCCCTGCTGGCGGCTATGTTGGGAAGGCCTGTAGGAGGCGGGAGAGCAGCAGGAACAGGGTTAGGAGACTGAGCATTACCCAGGGAAGAGGGTGGCTCCACTGGGGCCATAGTGGTGACATTGTGAGAAGTGGTTAAATTCTGCATGCATTTTGAAGGGGGATCCTGCAACATTTCCTGAGGGTTTGATTGTCAGTTGGGAGGGAATAAGATATCAAGGGTCACTCCAAGCTTTTCAGCCTGAGTACCTAAAAGGATGGAGTTGTCACTGGTGGTGTTTTCAACTGAAGGTGCAGGTGAGCAGGTTGAAAGGGGGAAGATCTGGAGTTTGTTTTTAGACACACTGGTAGATGTTTAAGTGTGTATGCGTATGTATGAGTCTTCAGTTTGAGTAGTAGTCTGAGTAAGAAGTATCAACTTGGGAGTCGCCAGCAGACAGATGGTATTTAATGCCAGGAGATTTGATGAGATCACCCAGGGCGTGAGGGGAGATAGAGAAGAGAGGGGGACCAAGGGCTGAGCTATGGACACTCCAACACTAAGAGCATCTTTTCCTCCTACCCCTAAAATGGCTCTGGGGCTCCAGCCATTGTATGTGTTTTTCATGCAGGAAGAAGTGGGACATGCAAAGAGGCTCTTTATAATCTGGTCTGAGGCCCCTGTAAAGAGCCTCCAGTGACTTCTGCATATAACGCATTGACCATCCATATTTTAAAAGAGGTTGGAAGATGTCTAAGTACCAGCTAGACATCTTATAAATCCTATCACTATAGAGTTTTGCTCTCCAGCAGAACTTTCTGTGATGAAGGAAATGTTCCGTATCAGCACTGTCCAATATGGTGGCCAGTGACCACATATGACTGTGAGCACTTAAAGTGTGGCTAGTGCCAATAAGGCATTGACTTTTTACTTTTCTATACTTTTAATTAATATAAACTCAAACTGAAATAACACATGTGGCTAGTGGCTACCATGTTGGACAGTGCAGATATTGAAGTTTGATTTTTAAGAAGGAGAGAGACAGATACTGGACAGACAACTCACAGCTCCTGCCACAGTACAGCATGGAGCCTCCCAAGGCACTAGTCACACAGATCAGGCCACACAGCCAAATGGAAATACAAATAATAGATTGAGGTCACATTGACTGTTTCACGTTGTACTTAGACATGCTGATTAAAACCTGAGTTGCAAGTGTGCCATGGAACATAATCTCTCCCTCTAGTGTTTTGGAACAATCACACACAAATGTTTATATCCACATACAGGCCCCATATACAATGGAGGAAACAGAACAGAAGAAGGTTGGATGGTTCACCAAGTTGAGTGGGTCCTTCAAAGGATGTCACCATCTTGGATGTGATGTTTTCTGTTTTCAGTGGCATAGAACTAGATAAAAGGTGGCAGTACAGAGGATGGAAGTGGTATTGCTCAGTGGGAAAGGGAAGGCATTTTAGGTTTGAGACATATTACAGTATTGCCTTTTAGCGTAGAAAAGCCCTCCTTCCTGATGCTCTTGCTAGTGCTAGGTGGAAAGATTCCCTTTCAACTCAACATGTGTGAAGCACATGAACTGAAGCACTCTTCCTGCTTAGCATGGCAGGGGCTGGGCCAGGCCAGGGTGGACCAGGTCTTGCTCTGATCAACCACATGGTCTCAGGCAAGTTGCTTCACCTTTACTGCTGAGCTTCAGTGTCCTCAGCTGAAATGGGGAGCAGAATACTGACTTCTTAGTAGGGGTCTGGTAAACACTGGGCCCCTTTTTCCTTCTGCTCTACCCTGCAAATCTTTTCCTCTTTCTAACTGCCTCTGCATTTGGAAGGGGTCAAGACTCATTTCATAGTTTTTTGGGGGATTAAAAAATGATTAGAAGCAGATGGTGAGAAGAAAATAGAAAGTACGGAGCAAATAAGAAATGTGGGAAGAGAAGAGGGCAAATGGTAAGGCAGCTCTCGGAGCTGGCATGTTCTTTCTCTCTGGACCAGAGCAAGCCAGAGCCTCTCAGTCATCTTCACGGGCTGGTTGACAAGGACTCCTCACGTTAGCGTGCACACGAAGCACCTGGGACCTTGTTCAATGCAGATCCTGATACAGCAGATCTGAGGTGAATTTCTAGCAAGCTCCCTGGTGACGCTGGTGCTGCTGGTCCATAGACCACAAAGCGAGGAGCTCGAAGACATAGATACCAAAAGTTACAGGGGAAAACGGACAAAGCCACCAGCTGGCAGTTGATGCAGGTATCAGAAGCAAGTGGGCCTCGGAGGGGCCAGATGCCTCTCTCCTCACACTGACCGTGAGAGCGAGTGCTCCTCATCAACAACGTGGGGCCAGGCTTGAGTCAGCAGCACTGACTTTATGTGACCTTGTGCAGCTCGCCAGCCCACGCTGATGTGTGTTAATGGAGGGGGTGCCCCTTATAGGAGGGTGGTGTGGGCTATAATTTCTTCTGCATTCTCTGCCTATTGCTTGAAGGACAGTGTTGTCAGCAGTCAACTGACTGAGCTTGACTTTTCAGCAGTTTTTTTAAACTTCACTGCAGTGTTTTTGGACACAGCTAAGTCAGAAATCTATTTACCCTTCTCAGAGACCAGGAAGCTCTTGAAGTAGAAGCTCTTATTAAGCAGAAAATTTTAAAGTGGTTTTCCTTCTCCTTTTCTTGGGTCTGCTTTCTTGGGGCAAACAGAATACGAGAAGCCAACTTAGAAATTGCATGGGTCCTTCCTGCATTTTGTGAGAAAATGGTGGCCTCCTATATTTCTTCCCTGACAGGTTACTGTGGGCCACCAGCCTCCTTGGTGACTTCTGTTTTGCAGATGGGGAATTTGTTGATTGTAGTGAGTATGCTGTGTGTGGCAGAAAGGATTCTGTCACCTACAGAGAGCTAGGGAAGCGCCCAGGCTGAGGAAACCCACCCCTTCGAAGCAGCCATCCATAGGTAGCCTGGGGGTCTTTTCACAAGACAGCCCTAGCCCCAGTTCATGGGAGTTGGAACAATGGTGGGTCCAATGGTGGATGAATAGTTTATTCACATGCATCCCAGGAGATTTGTGTGAAGAGGGTGACAGAGAGTTGCTTCTTTTAAAAAAAAAAAAAGTATTAAGGGCTATGTAAATAAAAAGAAGAAATTAAGTTGTAACAATAACAATAATAGCTATCTTTTATTGAGCATTTACTATATGCTACATGTTTTACATGTACATGAAGTCCTTATAAAGAATACAATTACATATGTTAATATATTATTATATACAGAAAATTGTATCAGAATTATATCTACATATATAAAAATAAAATAAAATCTCATTTTACCATTGAGGGATCTGAGATTTAGAGCATTTAATTTATTTAAGATCTCACAGCTGGTAAGCAGCCAAGTCTTGGGTTTGAATCCCATCCAGCAACCAACTAGTTCTATGACTTTGAATGCAAAAGATGATGGCTTTTCTCATTATTATTACCTAGTTAGTCTGAGAAAGAGAAAACTCCATTCTGGATGGCCCATTTCTGGGTGGATTGGTGCTAGGTTTCTCCTGTTCTTGGACAAGGTTGCACTTTTCAGCCGCTCCTGTGCACGTGTGTCCATGCTCTGAGGTGGGAGGAAAGCTCAGTGTGGGTCAGTGAGTCCAGGGCAGGCAGGAGTCCTGGGGACTGGAGGTTCTCAGCACTTCTGTTTGATCTTCCCTGCCTGTCTGTGGCCTCTGCAGTTTAAACAATGACTGTCACTTAAACCTCTTCTGAAGAGCTTGAAGTCTGGTCCATGCCTTCAGCCCACCAGCGTGTGTCAGGTACCTGTTGGGTACACAGCTCTGTGTCTGGTGGAGGGGAAACAAAGATTAAAAAGACCGGGCCCTGTCCTCCAACAGCTCAGGTTATTTCATGCCTGCATTCGGGGCACTGTCTTACTTGGCCTAGTCCCACACTTGTCCCTCCCACCCCTTGCTTCTCTATTTTCAATTCACTTCTGTTTCTACACACGTCAGTGATGCAGTGTCCTATGTACAGGTGTGCCTGGGACAGTCCTGGTTTATGCCTGTTGTCCCAGCATAATCATTAATAGTTCTCTATTTCACTCTCAAGTGTTCCGATTTGGATGGCACCCTATTTATTGAGTGCTCATTGTGTGCCAGACACTGTGCTGGGCCCGGGGCAGATGGAGACTCGTAAGCCATAACCACTGCCTCCCAGGAGCTAGTCTGCTGGGGCATCCATTCTGAATACCATGACTTGGCAAGTGAAGCATTCCCATGCCTTCCAGACTCCTTGCTTTGGCTCTGCCTGTGTGAAACGTACTCCGTTTCCAGAGCCAGCTGCCGAGCTTTTTCCCCTGGGCTGACTTTCCACCACCCTGACCTGCGATTCCTCTCTGCTAACCCTCCTCTCACCGTTCTCCCCAGGGTGGGCTGTGGGCCTTCTGGTGCTGAGCTCCCTCACATCTGAGCTGTCTTAGCACCTTCTTTCCGCCTGTATTTGTGTTACTTGGGTATTTGTGTTTTATCTTCTGTACCAGAGCATAGGTTATTTTAAAGCAGGGAGCTTATGGCATTCAACACTGTCACCCTGGGAATAGGACCCCCAAAACACTTTATTTCTCAAATAAATGATGGAGTAGGTTCCAGCGTTGTTTCTTCCTTGCTGTCCATTTCTAAGGATGAGTAAAGAGTTAACGTATTGAACTTGAAAGGAGAGATTTTTTCCCTCTTGTAATAAATCAAACTTTTCTGAATCTGGAAAAGTGATGGATGAAACTATGTGAGACACAAACACACACATATACACCCCATAACCATTTTGAGGTCATTTAATAAGGGATTGCTTTCTGGATAATCTCGCTCCTTGGGTATAAATCTAATGTGAAAGGGCAGGGGTCAGATATTTACCTCAAAGCGTTGGTGTGAGGATAAAATGAGGCATTGCTTTTAAAGTGCTAAGCTCAGCCCACTGAAAAATACGCAAATGCATCAGAAGAGTCCTCTGTAAATCCACTGAGCTGGAATTTCCAAGCAGGTGTCCTTGCTGCCTCTTGTTAGCCTTTTGTGAGTTAATTCTTTGTTTAATAACAAAGAGCTGCCAGATGGTAATTTTGGAGGCTCAGATACACTCTGTTGCACGTGCCTGTCCAGCTTAAAATATGTCAGAAAGAATGAGGGAATGACTCAAACAATTTCAGGAAATGGTTCAAGGCTGTGTAACCTTTAAGGAAAACCACACGGAGCCATTACCTTGTGTTGAAAGGCAGCTCCCTGGCTCCCTGGGAGGCCTGGTGGCAAGCAGTGAGACACTTGATTTAGGTGAAGGGGGGCCCCAAGGCAGTGGTGCCTCCCTTCCTTCTGCCCAGAATTGAGGTGTTGTCCCTGCAGTGGAAACTCAAGAGCAGCACTGTCTGATAGAAATATAATGTGGTCACATCTGTAATTGTAAATTTCCTTTTTTTTTAAATTATGCTTTAAGTTCTAGGGTACATGTGCACAACGTGCAGGTTTGTTACATAGGTATACATGTGCCATGTTGGCTTGCTGCAGCCATCAACTCATCATTTACCTTAGGTATTTCTCCTAATGCTATCCCTCCCCCAGCCCGCCACCCCCCGACAGGCCCCGGTGTGTGATGTTCCCTGCCCTGTGTCCAAGTGATGTCATTGTTCAAGTCCCACCTATGAGTGAGAACATGTAGTGTTTGGTTTTCTGTCCTTCTGATAGTTTGCTGAGAATGATGGTTTCCAGCTTCATCCATGTCCCTGCAAAGGACATGAACTCATCCTTTTTTATGGCTGCATAGTATTCCATGGTGTATATGTGCCGCATTTTCTTAATCCAGTCTATCATTGATGGACATTTGGGTTGGTTCCAAGTCTTTGCTATTGTGAAGAGTGCTCCAATAAACATACATGTGCATGTGTCTTTATAGTAGCATGATTTATAATCCTTTGGGTATATACCCAGTAATGGGATTGCTGGATCAAAAGGTAATTCTAGTTCTAGGTCCTTGAGGAATCGCTACACTGTCTTTCACAATGGTTGAACGAATTTACACTCCCACCAACAGTGTAAAAGTGTTCCTATTTCTCCACATCCTCTCCAGCATCTGTTGTTTCCTGACTTTTTAATGATCACCATTCTAACTGGCATGAGATGGTATCTCATTGTGGTTTTGATTTGCATTTCTCTGATGACCGGTGATGATGAGCATTTTTTTTTCTAGTAGCCACATTGAAAAAGTTAAACAGGTAAAACTAATTTCAATAACATATATCAGTTTGCTAGAGCTGCCATAATGAAGACCACAGACTTGTGGTTTATATGAACAGAAATGTATTTGCCCACAGTTCTGGAGGTTGGAAGTCCAGGATCAGGTGTCCACAGGTTTGGTTTCTCCTGAGGCCTCTCTTCCTGGCTTGTAGATGACTGCCTTTTCCCTGTGTCCCCGCATGGTCTTTCCTCTGTACTCATATCTCTGGGGTTTCTGTGTGTCCACATTTCCTCCTATTCTAAGGACTCCGGTCAGATTGGATTAGGGCACACCCTGAGGGCCTCGTTTTAATTTAATCAACCCCTTTAAAGTCCCAGTCTCCAAATACAGCCCCATTCTGAGGTACTGGGAGTTAGGACTTTAACATAGGAATTTTGGGGGAACACAGTTCAGCGCATAAAAATGTATATTATTTAGTCCAATATCGCCAAAATGTTATTATTTCAACATAAAATCAATAAAATGTTAATGAAATATTTGCCTTCTTTTGTGTACTAGGGCTTTGAAGTCTGGTGTGAATATTAGCCCCATTTTATGATCTCATTAGGCACACGTGGGTAGTGGTGACCGTATCAGACAGTGCAGGTCTAGTGTCAAACCTCCTAATCTCTTGGGAGACCTTGGGATTGTCGTAAGGGGGCCTGAGTGAATTCATAAAACATATGCAGTTCCTGAATCAACTAATAAGTAAAAGTATACCTTTTATCACCTGAGGTTCTGGTAAATATTTTGGTATTATAAAGGTTGCTTTCACACTTACAAAAGTTAAGAAGCATGGTTCTGACTTTCCTAAACTGGGGTTTCTAGAGCCCAAGCTCCATTAGCATGGTGATGACGGCCTGCAAAATCTTTCCAGCATTTCAGAAAGCCTGGTGGGATCACAGGGGTTGGCATCCAGCTACTGACAAGGTCAGCATCATTGCTTTCAGCTGGCGTTTTAGTACAGTTTTTCTGGTGACTAAACTTTCCGCGTGCTGATCAAACTTTCCGCGTGGCTTTTTATGACACTGTAAGAATTACTGGGGTCATGCCTGGAGAGGTGGCCCACAGTTCACGCACAGGCTCGAGTGCAAGCCTTCCGGGGACTCATCTCTCAGCCCTGTTATTATTCTCAGGGCTTTGGAGGGTGCAGAGGTAGATGAAGTAAGCAAGCACTATTGTGCTTCCTGTGTTGAAGTCAGGGAATAAGAATTTCCTGTGTGCCACAAATAATGCTCCCCACCTGTATAGAATGCCTGGGAAATGCAACACTGGCCATCCTTCAGCTCCCCTGCCTACAGCTGTTGTGCTGGTGGGTCTCCTCCTATTCTCAGAGCAGAGAGCCACGAATGGGGCACTGGGGGCCGTGACAGTCATCCCTTAGCTCTGGCCTTCTGGTTGTGGGCAGACTCTGCTGTGTCCGGCAGCCCATCCAGCGTTGGATGGCATCAGCAACCTGAAAGCCCTTTCTTAGGCTGAACCAGAGTCTACCTCCATGTAATCACACACTCCCCTCCTATTTCTGCCCCGGAGCACCTACAGATATCTGTCTGTCTGTCCCCATCCCCACTGCCTACTTCCTCCAGACTCAGCATCCTGAGTTCCTTTGGGTTACTAGTTCATTTTGGAACTTATTCCACTATTGAATTATCCGTATTCTTTGGTTTTATACCTTTATTCCTCTTTAGTTGACCTTTTAGATACTTTTCTAACCGTGCCCCCCCTCCCCACCCCGAAAGATCAGGGAAAATAAGAAGAAATTCAAACCCTTGTTTTGCTCCTCATCAGCAACAGTGGTAGGGAAGATGCCCACGGCACGGAGGTTCAGTGGTTGTTTTCATTCCTTCCTGTTAGCCAGTTTCCTCAAATTGGTCAGTATAATCCTACCTCTTGGAGCTATAGCTGGCTGGATTCTTCTGCCATTTTTGGCAGTTATATATTGGTCTGGATTTAAAAGTGATGTTTATTCCATAGCTCTCCTGAATATGACATTTGTTCCTCTTTCATCCTATACTTCCCTGGGCATGATACCCTTCTTTCCATCAGCTGTGTTGGAGAAATGTTAGCATGTGGCAGATGTATCCTTGCTTGTTTAATTAATGAGCCAAACAGTCCAGAAACTTAGGTTACAACCAAGGTAGTCTGGCAAGAAATATACATGAATTCAAAGAGGTTTGGGATAATTTTATTAATGATAAAACCATAAAGAACTCAGAAAACATTTTAAGATGCTTGGCATCAGGAACTATCTCATTTGTCTCCATATCCCCAGCACCACGCAGAGTAATTGACATTGACTAATTGCCCAATAAATGTTCACTGAATGTTAGGAGAAGCTGGAGTATTTCCAAAATGAACATATGCTCAAGATATTCTACTAGAAGTTTACAATGTTATCTTTTACATTTAGATTAGTGATCCATTTTGAGTTAATTTTTGTGTGTTGTCCAGGATAGTTTCAAACAGTTGTGTAAAACAATTCTGTTTGTTGGTTATCATGAGTAGACTAATACCTGTCAGATCATATAACCCGACAGTCAGCTGGAAACACTTGGTCACATGAGATTGCCTATCTACATTTTAAATTTGGCTTCAGAGGGAGCAGCCAGCAACTCCCCTCAACCCCCTAAATTTTGGATTGTCCTAATGAAATCTTGGACTGAAGCAGTACATTTTTAACTAGGCTTTCTCAGGAGATTTGGTTTGGCTGGCACTCAGCCCACACTTTGCTTAACTCTGAGCAAAGGTGTCCATGGGTGGATAATCCCATCTCCCCATTCTGGATGTGCCAGCACTTTTCCTACTCATCCCCAGTTATGGAACGTCTAAATTCTTTCTCATTTTCTCCTGTCACTACCATGCTGCAGTGAGCATCTTGGGGCACCTAACTATTAATTCTGGAGGACAGATTCCAGCCGTGGCTTTGCTGGGTCAATGTTACAGCCATTTATGTCCCCTCAGATGTTGGGTTGGTCCTGGATGCTGCCCTGTAACTCCATCACACCCATCTGAAGTCCTGCCTGGTAGGCAGCAGACACTGGGTGTGGCTTGGTTTCTCATACCTTTTTATTTCAGTCCCTGGTGTTTTTGTCATCTTGTGTGGCAGTGGCAGTGCTCCAGCTGATCATTTTTATGGGACAGTCCTTCCTTGATGAGACCCAGATCCCTGTCACTTGACAACATAATGAATATTATTCTTCATACCAGCATTTCCCAAAGCATTTTTTCAAAGGATAGTAACGACTTTTATGTCAAAAAGCAAAACAAAATTCTGAGTTCAAATTAATTTTGGAACATAATTGAATTTAACGCAGGCTTTTTATTGCAGGACTTCGTGGAGCTTTAGAAGCCCAGGCACGCAAGGAGGATGCACTGTTTGGCATTTCCTAAATGTACTTGACTACAGAACACCTTTTTTCTCCTGAGGTTTAGGAAATGGTGCTATGATATAGATTAGTTTTCTATGAATAATTTGGCTTTATGCCTTCATATACCTTTTCTCTCTACTCATGTAGAAACTCTTCTTCAGCTTCATGTTTTAATAATGGAAGAACTTAGTGATGTTTCATATCTAGAGATTCTTCTCTAGGTCCTTCTCATCGATAAGACCTGTTTCAAGATATGGCAAGCCCTAGTTCTGATCTCTGGGGTCCTCACCATTTATAGACTTCCATTAATCCTGTGGTGACTTAATTGTTTTGTTATATTTTTAGTGGCCTCCTACACTATGGAAGACTTTCTGAAAGCCCATATCTCATGCTAAATTTAGCTGGATTTTTAACAGCCTTGATTGATTGCTGGTCTTAATGGAAGAAAATGTGATCCTTTCTCTTCCTCCCTTGTCATTAAATTATTACTAATCTATGACCAGAGGAAGTAGCCACTGCATACGTGGGTGTATTTTTAAAAATTGTGACACATCATCAAGATGGATATACTTGCCCCTTTAATTCAACAGGCACCTGTTGAATGCCTGTGCATGCAAACATGATGCTGGGCTGAGCCCTGGGGCTTACCCTGAAGAGCTTTGGAGCCCACAGCAGAACTCCCAGCCAGGCTCATCCACCACTACAGCCACAACCATTCCTACCTGGAGAAAGGGGCTAAAAGAAGCCCATGGCATTAACAGACATTCTGAAACACCAACCCTTAGGAAAGGAGTAGAAATGGGAGTTGGGATTAAAAGCGTAGGTGAGGTTAAAGGGTTTGAACAAAATGGGCCTGATCTTGGGCTTCTGAAGTCCTGTATAGTGTAACTGCTGACCTGAGGGCCTGTGGCTCTCCTGTAGTGAGGGAGGATCCAACTGGAGTATGACTTCCACCTCTGCATGGCCAGCCTGGTGACGTGAAGCACATTTCTTACGTCAGGTTCCCAGTTTCCTCTTCTGTAAAATGGAGGCAGCATGGGATTGTAATGAGGGTTAATGGAGCTCATTTACCTGAAACGCCCCAGAGGGTGCTTAGCAAATACTTTATGCTTCTTGTGGGTCCATTACTTTCCCTTGCCTGTTTTTTTAGGGACCCTGGAGTGTTACCTTGGCTTCTGATTAAAAGCTAGGTTGGCAGATGCAAGCACACATGCCTCCTATAGTGTTGTCCTAGGCTGGGGTGGTGTTAGTGGTCAGGCAAATAGTTGATCACTCTGTGTTCTCAAGACAAGCAATGGGTAAGAAGACAAGGCCACGGAGGTCAAAGATACAGAAAGATAATTGCCATATATGCTATGCAGCCAATGCCCCTACGTCATGTGATTGTAGAGTGGTTCTTACACTAGGGTGGCATAGAATCACCTGAAGGCTTGTTTAAACAGATCGTGGGTGGTGGGTACAGCATTTCAGGTGGGGAAGATGAAAAGTTCTGGAGGTGGATGGTGGTGATGGTTGCAGAATAACGAAAATGTACTTAATGCCATAGAACTGGACACTTGAAAATGGTGAAAGTGATACATCTTATATTGCTCTCCCTGCCCCATCACAAATAGATTGCTAGGCTCACTCCTTATAGATTCTGATTCTGTATCTCTGAGGTGGACCTTAAGAATCTGCATTTGTAACATTCCCACGTGATGCTGCTGGTCTAGGGACCACAGTGTGGAACCCTTGCTGACTGGGTTGGGAGTGACGTTGGGAACTGTTTTGCCAGAAATACTGGGGACCCTTGAGTGGTAATGGAATTGGTTGTATCTTTCAGTATGATAGTTCTTATAGATGATAAAGACCTCAGAAAAATCTCACTATGTCCATGCCCAAGAGTTCCACCATGAGCACATGCCTTGAGGGCAGTGACCCTGGCTCCTATTGTCTCTGTCTCTCTATATCTATAACTTTTAATCTTGAAATAGCTTAAGATTCATAAGAAGTTATAACTCATAAGAAGTTTTAACTCATAAAAAGTCAAAATAATACAATAGTCCCCCCTTATCCATTGGGAATACATTCTAAGACCCCTAGTAGATGCCTGAAACTGTGGGTAGTCCTGAACCCTTTATCTACTGTTTTTTCAATCTGATAACTGAGACAGCTGGTAAGGGATTAATGGATAGTAGTATAATAGCATGTATATGCCAGACAAAGGTGTGATTCCCATCCTGGGCAGTATGGCATGAGATTTCATCACACTACTCAGAATAGCATGCAGTTTAAAACTTGTGAGGATGAGGGGAACTACTCTATGGAAAGATTCAGGTACCCTTTACCCGGCTTTTCCCAATGATAACATCTTACGTATACATAGTACATTATCAAAAGCAGGAAACTGTTATTGGTTTAATACTATACATTTTAAAAGAGTGCTCAGCTCAAGATTAGGAATCTATTTTTCAACTACCATTAGCCCCACTTTGGCAAGGCCAAGTGGGATAAGTGCTGGGGCTCCTATGGTGGGTGTGCTGCAGTCTTCAGCAGAGCTTGGCTACAGAGGAGAAAGATCTAAACTGGACCAATTTCATATGGTCATTGCCTGTGGCTTGTGGCTGATCATCTTGTTCTTTGGAATTGACTGTCTCATGAAATAGTGAGTTTCTTGTCACCAGAGAGATTTAAGCAAGAGCCATGGAATCCCTGTCCCCAGCACTGAGAGGGAACATGAACCATGTATTCCCTGAATGTCTTATTCCTTAAAAATCCTGTGATTCTATCAATTGTTTTGTTAGAGTTTGTGGCTGACATTGATTACACTATGAGTCATGTGACATTCCATGTTGATGTAGTTGCCTAAATGCTCGCCTTCCTGGGCTCTGCTTTCATTAGTTTGAGAGAGGAGCTGAGCCACAGAAAAGGGGCTGGAGTCTGCTAGATTAATGAAGATTTGGGATGTGTAGTCTGTTTTCACACTGCTGATAAAGACGTACCCGAGATTGGATAAATTATGAAGAACAAGAGGTTTAATGAACGCACAGTTCCACATGACTGGGGAAGCCTTGCAATCATAGCAGAAAGCGAAAGGCACGTCTTACATGGATGGTGGCAGGCAAAGAGAGAGAACTTGTGCAGGGGAACTCCTCTTTATAAAACCATCAGATCTCATGAGACTTACTCACTATCATGAGAACTGCATAGGAAAGACCCATCTCCATGATTCAACTACCTCCCACTGGGTCCCTCCCATGACAGTGAGAATTGTGGTAGCTACAATTCAAGATGAGATTTGGGTGGGGACACAGCCAAGCCATATCATTCTGCCCCGGCCCCTTCCAAATATCATCTCATCACATTCCAAAACCAATCATGCCTTCCCAACAGTCCCCCAAAGTCTTAACTCATTTCAGCATTAACTCAAAAGTCCACAGTCCAAAGTCTCATATGAGACAAGGCAAGTCCCTTCCACCTATGAGCTTTTAAAATTAAAAGCAAGTTAGTTACTTCCTAGATACAATGGGGGTACAGGCATTAGGTAAATACACTCATTCCAAATGGGAAAAATTGGTCAAAACTAAAGGCTAAATGCCCCATGCAAGTCCAAAACCCAGCAGGGAAGTCAAATCTTAAAGCTCCAGAATGATCTCCTTTTACTTCATGTCTCACATCTGGGTCATGCTGATGCGAAAGATAGGCTCCCATGGACTTGGGCAGCTCTGCGTCTGGGGCTTTGCAGGGTATAGCACCCCACCTGGCTGCTTTCACTGGCTGGCATTGAGTATCTGTGGCTTTTCCAGGTTCATGGCACAAGCAGTTGGTGGATCTACCATTCTAGGGTCTGGAGGATGGGGGCCGTCTTCTCACAGCTCCACTAGGCAGTGCCCCAGCAGGAGTTCTGTGTGGAGGCTCTGACCCCACATTTCCCTTCCACACTGTCCTAGCAGAGGTTCTTTATGAGGGCCCCCCATGAGGGCCCCACCCCTGCAGCAGATTTCTGCCTGGGCATCCAGGCATTTCCATGCATCCTCTGAAATCTAGGCAGAGGTTCCCAAACCTTAATTCTTGACTTTGTGCAAGCTGCCAAGGCTTGGGGCTTGTACCCTCTGAAGCAACAGCTCAAGCTGTACCTTGGCCCCTTTTAGCCATGGCTGGAGTGGCTGGGACACAGGGCACCAAGTCCCTAGGCTGCACAGAGCAGGGGGACCCCAGGCCTGGCCCATGAAACCATTTTTTCCTCCTAGGCCTCCAGGCCTGTGATAGGAGGGGCTGCCATGAAGACTTCTGACATCCCCTGGAGACATTTTCCCCATTGTCATGGCGATTAACATTTGGCTCCTCAGTACTTATGCAAATTTTTGCAGCCAGCTTGAATTTCTCCTCAGAAAATGGGTTTTTCTTTTCTATTATATTGTCAGGCCACAAATTTTCCAAACTTTAATATTCTGTTTTCCTTTTAAAACTGAATGAATTTAACAGCACCCAAGTGACATCTTGAATGCTTTGCTGCTTAGAAATTTCTTCCACCAGATACCCTAAGTCATCTCCCTCAAGTTCAAAGTTTCACAAACCTCTAGAGCAGGGACAAAATGCCACCAGTCTCTTTGCTAAAACAGCAAGAATCACCTTTACTCCAGTTCCCAACAAATTCCTCATCTCCCTCTGAGACCACCTCAGCCTAGATTTCGTTGTCCCTATTATTATCAGCATTTTGGTCAAAGCCATTCAACAAGTCTCTAGGAAGTTCCAAACTTTATCACATTTCCTGTCTTCTTCTGAACCCTCCAAACTGTTCCAACCTCTGCCTGTTACCCAATTTCAAAGTCGCTTCCACATTTTCAGATATCTTTACAGCAATAGCCCCTCCTGGTACCAATTTACTGTATTAGTCCGTTTTCACACTGCTGATAAAGACAACAATACCCCACTCCTGGTACCAATTTACTGTATTAGTCCATTTTTACACTGCTGATAAAGACACTGAGACTGGGTAAATTATACAGAAAAAGAGGTTTAATGGACTTACAGTTCCATGTGGTTGGGGAGGCCTCACAATCATGGTAGAAAGCAAAGACACGTCTTACATGGGTGGCAGCAGGCAAGAGAGAGAACTTGTGCTGGGGAACTCCTCATTATAAAACCGTTAGATCACATGAGACTTATTCACTCTCATGAGGACAGCACAGGAAAGACCTGTCCCCATGATTCAGTTACCTCCCACTGGGTCCCTCCCATGATAGTGAGAATTGTGGAAGCTACAATTCAAGATGAGATTTGGGTGGGGACACAGCCAAACCATATCATGGGGGTAGAGTTGAGGGAAGGAGAGAACATTCCAGGGATAGGAAATAGCACGTGCAAAGGTCCTGTGGCATGGCCTTTATGTGTAAAGGAGATATTGATAAACCTTGGTATGAAAGACTATAGGTCTCTGGGTGCAAAGTAATGGCTGAGCATGAAGCTGAATTAGACTTGGCCACTAGCTTACTTTGCTGTTGACAGAATGTTGGTACAGATTGAGCATCCTTAATCTGAAAATCTGAAATCTGAAATGTCCCAAAATCTGAAACTTTTTGAGTGCTGACATGACACCACAAGTGGAAATTCTGCACCTTACCTCATGTGATGAGTCACAGTCAAAACTTTTATTTCATGCCCCAAATTATTTCAAATATTGTATAAAGTTACCTTTATAGGTCATGTGTAGAAGGTGTATATAAACATAAATGAATATGAAGTTTAGCCTTTAGTCCCATCCTCAAAGTATCTCTTTATTATATGGAGATATTTCAAAATCTGAAAAAATCCAAAATCTGAAAGACTTCTGGTCCCTCGTATTTCAATTAAGGGATATGCAACGTGTACTTCTGCAGCTGCCTTGAGAATGCATATCATTGAATAATGTTAGTGGGAGGTTTTAAACTATCTGAAGATCACGCAACTGTGAGAGCCCAGCTCCCCTGAAATGGGTAGGGTTGGTCAGTGATTTTGCTTTGCACCAAAGCAGCTGCCTTGATCCCTCAGAGCCCCAGCATTTCTGCCCGGGGTTTGGCCACCCCTGGCCTTGGCTGACTTCTCATGGATGCAGCAAAAACCCAGTAGGATGCACCTCTCAAGTGGTTGGCAGCTTTTGCTGGACAGCTTTAGAGTCCTGTGGGTTATTCTGGTTGTTGCTATTCTTAAATATTGAGTGTCCAAAAGATTCGTGAACTGCATCTCAGCTGGGTGGGACCCTTTGGGACAGGAGTAGGGGAATCATGCCGTCATTAATTGCAAAGAGGAGTTTGGGGACCAGGTTGTCTTATAGGTTTATTTTGAACAACAGATAGGCTTGGTATTGCTGGAAGTGGATAGATTTGGGTTGCCTGTGTCTAGCAGGTGGCTTCCTTTTCCAGTATGTTGCCCACTGGTCTCATCTATCAGACTCACTTAAGAGTATTTCATTATTCATCTAATAAAGGAGTATGTGAGATTCCCAGAGGAGGAGGATCTACTTCTGTACTTGACCTGGGTGAGGACCACTGGGAACATTTGCACCTTTCACCATTGCAAACTTTGACATGTGAGAGTTTCCAGAAATACAGAGATTCTTATTTTAATCCTTTTTCTTTTTAACTGCAGAAGGGAAATAATAATGGGATAGAATAACTGCAGGGAGTAGAGAGATGAGAAAACATTAGAAAAAATAGTACAGAAGTAGAGCTGGATGAGAATCCAAGTTATGAGAACCTACTGATGAGAGGCATGCAGAAATAAAATGCCCAAATTCAGTGATCTAAATCAGGGCTCAGATGAGGCTGTTTGTATTGCACGGTAGGAATATATCCAGAAACAGTGGGCCTTTTATAAATTAGGCTTGCCATTCTCCAATTGCTTAAGACACTGAGGCCCATCAGGCCAGAAACATATGACCCACTTTTTCTGAGAAGGAACTTTCCCTTTAGGAGTGGTAATTTAGAAGAAAAGAACAAGCCCAATGAATAGTCCCTTATGGGAGGCATCTCAGCAGAGGCCCTTTTTGGGGGCAGGAGGGATTGCATAGCAATACTGCCTACCCAGAGTTGTTGTTGCCAGGCTAGGGTCCAACTCAGGGCAGGGAGATCTACTGGAGGCAGTGTATCACACACTAGTTGTCCAAGAGATGGAGAGAGAGTGCAAAATCTGAGCTGTACTTATGGGAAGCTCGGAGTCTCACAGAACTACACCCATGCTGCCCATGGTTTATGTTTAATGAATGAAATGATGATTAAGATAGGACAATTGGACAAAAAGGCTGGGCCTTCTTGGGTGGGTATTGAGTGGGAAGTGATTCAAGAGGCCAGACATTCTGTCTGGACATTAGCTGGAAGTGGGGCTGGATAAGATGAACTAGAGCCCTCTTGTGGTCCCATCATTCAGGCCTGTGGCTTTCATTTGATACCAGTGGTTCTTAAACTTTTGCAGGGATCAGAATCACCTGGAGGACTTGCTAAAGCACAAATTGCTGGGCCCCACCCCAGCGTTTCTGATTCAGTGGGTCTGGGGTTGGGACTAGGAGTGCGTTTCAAAGCACTTTCTGGAGATATTGATGCTGCTGGTCCTGGGACCACACTCTGAGATACAGTAATCTAGACCACGAAGGAGGTCTGGATCCTGGGGAGGGAATCCGCTTTCTGCTTTCCTAGGCACTAGGAAGGCAAGGAGATACTTGGGGCTGGAAGGTGGCAGGGGAGCATGGAAGGGAGGAGTCCTTGTCCATCGTGTCTCACCATCTGAGGAGCTGTCATCCGTTATTCATCCTGCCCTTCTGCTTGCCCTCAGTCTCAGAAATTCCAAAAGACAGCTTATGACCCTGCATTTTTGGTTAAAGAAAGGAGGGAACTGAACTGTCTGCTCTATGAATTCTGGGCTAGTGGGGATCATGGGGATTTTGTAAATTATTTTGGTAGCCCGTTGAGTTTTGTCTCAGGATTTCAGCAGAATCCAAACCATGTGACATGGACCATTATCATTCAGCTGCCACCTCCTGGGTCCTGCCCTGTAAACATGCCCAGGGGTCTCTGAGGATGGACGCGTGTCATTCACACACCAAGTGTGTTAGAGACAACAGAAAGCATTGTTTTTTTCCTGTGTTCTGATGAAAGTCTTTTCTGTCTTTCCCTTTGTTTCTTCGAGGGAGCTTGAGTGGCAGAATTATTATTAAGAGTACTTTTTAAGTTCCCAACAATTAGATAGGAAATGAACTGAATGGGAGTTCACATTTTACCCTCAAGAAAATGACCGCAAGAAGGCCTTACTGTGGGGTGGTTAAGAGCATGGCCTGGCTTTGGAATGCCTGGATTGGGAATCCTTGTTTTGTCACATCATCGCTGTGTGATCCTAAGCCAGTGATGTGACCTCCCTGCACTTCAGTTTCCTCACCTCTAAAGTTGGGATAATACTACAACTTATTTAGTAGGATTGCTGTAAGGACCAAATAAGATAATATAGCTCATGCAGTTAGAATTGGACCTGTCACTTACAGATAGAAGGCAATACATTTTAGTTCTTACTGTAAGAGTGAGACATCCAAAGACGTCTCATACTGTAACGTGTGATATTTGCGTATATGCTTTTTAAGGACTACAATCCTTAGTTTCCTACCTACTCAAGGTTATGTTTTGTAGATGCTAACAGTGTACATTCTAGAGAAAATCAGCTGGAGGGAGGAAAATGGTACAGTTCTAAAATTCTTTAAGCCTCATTTAATTTTTTACCTGTTACTGCTTTCATCATCACCTCTCACTCTCATTTTCCAATAAGCCTGAAAAGCATGATGGAGTCATAAGTCATGTCTGTAAAATGAAGATGTGTAGACTTTGGTAAGATCTCACATGTGATGTTAATAACAATACCTTACATACCTGGCCTCACACTTCACTTAAACTGTCCCATTTAATCCCTGAAGTGGTCTCATTAGCTTCTGTTAGTCCCATTTTACAGTTTGTACAGTGGAGACTTCAGAGAAGAACCTGGCCCAGGCTCCACAGGCAGTTAATGACAGAGCTGGGATTTTTTTTTTGTGGAGGAACAGGGGAGACTTTTCTGGTAAAGAGCAGAAAACCTGCTAGACAAATTCTAAAAGAGCCATAACACTCAGAGCTGGGATTTTAACTTCATCTGCTGCTTCAGGGACCACCTTGTTCCCAGTGTGTTTAAACACCTGGCTGGTTTTTCACTTGGGGTTCTCATTCAGATTCATGATTCTGTTTACTGAGAGATGATGTCCCAGTTACTCTAGCTCTGTTATTTCCAAACAAATTTGGATTATTTCCAAAACTTGGGGCTGTGAAATAATCATTTTATTTTGCTCACGGATTCTGTGGGTTATTCAGACTCAGTGTTCCATGATATTTGGGGCCTCAGCAGGGGTGATTCAACCACAGGAGCTAGAGTCCCCTGGGGTGTCTTTGCCCACGTGTCCCACAGGTGCATGGTTAGGACAGGGACCTCAGATGGGCTGTCATCCAGAACACCTACGTGTGGCCTCTCAATGTGGTCTTTCTGCCTGGGCTGACTTGGGTTTCCTCAGAGCATGGCAACCTGATTCCTAGTGAGATTTCCGAGAGAGTGCGGTTGTCTGGCACTTCTGTGATCTGGCAATAGCTTCAAGGAAGGAAATATATTTTTACATTGAAAGAAGAGAATATGAGCCATGTGTGCCAGGTACGGGGAGCCACCTGTGAAGATCCTGAGTAGAGGCTTAGGTCAGTGTGGACACAGTGGCAGCAGTGGACAAGGACAAGGGATGCCGGGTCATGCATTCACCCCACAAATATTCCATCTATCTCTGAACTAGGCAGAATGAACAGGGCACCAATCTAGTGGCTCTTCTGGATAATCACTTCACATGGGAATCCTAGGACTCCATATTATATTCTTATCCTGTTGAAAATTTGACCTTTTAAAGATTTATTTATATTTAGCTCAGGCCTTAAAAGTTCCATGTACTATCTAAAAAGGGAAAAGTTCATCCCAGTCAATGTCCTGTCTTGCTTATGTTTAAGTCGGATAGGAAGAAAAAAAATCCACACCAGGAGAAGATTGGTTGTAAAAGTTTATTTTACATTTATGTGAAGTTTATTTTTGGTTCTGATATTCTTCATAGGGTAGATATTTCTTCTAAGACTGTTAATAGTGTATTTCCTTTTTATTTGCCACTCCCCACCAAAATAAACCCTCTTTTATTTTTGAATCAGCTTCATATCTTCAGAATGTCCAACTTTAAATAATGGTTGGAGAAGCTCCAGGTTAAGTAGAGAGTAAAGTCTTATTGCTTTCTGACCTTTGGGTTAGGATCAAGTGTGATGTAATAAAATATCAGTCCCAAGAGTCACCTTTGCTGATTTTTTTCCTATTATTCTTTCCTGTTTTTCCATATTCATGCAGGTCTTGCAGCCAAGGATTGTTACATTAAGATCCAATCTGAAATTAAAACTTATGGTTTTAACCAATAAGCTATAAAGCTGTTGAACTCCCACTGGGATGTGGTTACCTTTTCCTAAACTTCCTGCATTGTCTCCTTTTAGCCCCACGGTTGATTTCTTATTGAGCCTTTGGAAAGTTCCTTGCCGTTTCACAGCCATTTCCCGTCAGAGTGGGGAATATTGACTATGCAAACCACTTAAGGTCACAGGCACCACAGCTGTGTTTCTTCTTTGCAGAAGGGGGGTTTCTTTGGGTGGGGCTGTGCTCAGCCCTTCTGGGTGGTGAAGGTCTGAGGTCACACTGGGAGAGCAGGTCCATATCGGGATTGGGGCTCCAGCAGGATCAGAAAGACTTCACCCAGACTTCTGGACCTGGAACACATTCTCAGAACCTTCCAGAAGACCCTGCCCTGGAATTTCTTTCAAGGGTCTTTTTCATCTGTGTACAGAGTATATTACCTTGGAGGCAGCTTTGCTGAAGGCCCCTTGAGTCAGGGGTAATAGGGTGGGAGCAGCTATACACAGTTGCATTTCAGTGTTTGATGATAATATGGTGTCCATTGGTGAGCATCTTGGTGGTGAGGAAGTTTATACGACCACAGATGCTTCTTACCCCAAGGTACCTGTGCCCTGTGCTGCTGGTGCCACTCATCCTAGGGCATTCCTGCTTGGCAGTAGCAGATTCTAGATTGTCCTGTTTGCTGGTTTGGGGGCTGCAGGGGTCTGCAGAGTGCTGCAAGGAGAAGGAGTCCCAGATCACTGGTTGACCTTCAGCGGGCATTTAACAGCATATTCCACCAGGCCTCACCTACTAGTGTTTTGTTCAGGCTGCTGTGTAACTTTGGCTTTCTCTGCTGTCTCCTATTTAAGGGTAAATAAAGGTAGTGACAGTCACAAAAATAGCATCAATGATGACAACTAGCGTTTACTGAGTGCTGACTATACCCAGGCACCATTCTAACCTCTTTACCCAAGTTGTCTCTGCTAGTCCTCACCACAGCCTTGGGAAGTGTGTGCTGTCATATACCCACGAAGAAACTGAGGCCAAGAAAGGAAAGCAGCTCTGCCCAAGGTGTTATAAGCAGAGAGCACTGAGATAGGACCCAAGCCCAATTTGTGTTGACTGGGGAATCAGTACTCAATTCTCTTAGTCTTTGACTGTTTTGTTGAGTGCCCAGGTCATCCTGGTAGAAGGGAGACAGTGACCCAGGTGAAAAAAGATGGCTACAGATGCATGGCTGCATGGCTGTGCATCATCCACCCTGGAGTATCTGCTTGCCAAAAATGGGGCTACCTGCAAAATGCTTTGAGCACTGTGGAAACAAGCCATTACAACTCCAAACGTTTATTTTTCTGATAATAGGTCAAGGTTTTCATAATTGAGTTTTAGGGGGGCTAATTTTAGACTTTCTGAAAATCAGTCTCAAGAAACAAAACCCAGAGTCAAGTAAAAGGATGCTTTTGGAACTGATGATTCTCAGAAGAAGCCATGAAGGGCTCGGCCATACCCCCGGGAAAGCTCACTGGCCAGCAGCCTGGAGCCAGTGGAGCTTCAGGTGGCTTTAATTCTTCCCTGGATGCTGCTGGTCTCCAGGGACACAGGGGTAAACAGGTCACCGTCCTTGTCCTCAAGGGTGTCATCCTCCAGGGAGGACATAGCTGGTAATGACAAGGTGTGGGCCAGCGCCTTCTTGCAGCTGGGCACACAGGGCTAGGGGAACTGAGAGGAGAAAAGGATGAATTTGGCCTTGGCTTGGAGCAGCCTTTTAATAGAAACACTCGTAACTTTCCTGCAGATGCACTTCCTGTGAATGAGGAGTCTTGATATATATTTTTCTTTAACAAGAGAAAGCCAGGCTTTTGATTAATAATTTATATGTCAATGTTGGGATCTTCATTTTGTTATGAAAGATTTCAGTTACAACAGTGTGAGGTGGGTGGTCAGGAAACATTCTCCCTGGGCTCACTTTTTGCTTAGAAAAGTCCTGATGGAGAGGTTGAGGTGGGAAGAGAGTGAGGGGGAAGACTCCATGGAGCATGACAGGCATGCTGTGCCTGCCACAGCCAAGCATGGAGGTCCCAACCATAATGTGTTTTTGAGACAGGATCTGGCTCTATCGCCCAGGCTGGAATGCAGTGGTGCAATCTCGGCTCACTGCAACCTCCGCCTCCCAGGCTCAAGCCATCCTCCCTCAGCCTCCCGAGTACCTGGGACTACAGGCGCGCACCACCATGCCTGCCTAATTTTTTGCATTTTTTGCAGAGGCAGGGGTTTCGCCATGTTGCTCAGGCTGGTGTCGAACTCAAGTGATCCACCGACCTCGGCCTCCCAAAGTGCTGGGATTACAGGCATGAGCCACCACACTCCACCTCCAACCACAATTCTTGTTTTAAAAAATGAAAATAGAGTGAAACAGAAATGGTAGAGTCAAGTCACCTTGCTCATTCACAGTCATATGCGGCTAGGACACCATGTGGTCCAGTCTGACACAGGCTGATCCCTTCCCATCAGGACCCATCCTTGGGGTCGTCCAGTCCTTGGGCTCTGTTCCTCTGATGTGGCACAGGTGGTCAGTGGGGCTGGGAAGACAGAAAGATGAGGGCCACATCCACAGAAGTCATTTCCTTCCTGTGGTACAGCCATGACACCACCCTGTGGGATGAATGGGGATTCCCCTGTTTGCTAGTTACATATGGCCAAGCCCTTCAGCCTTTCTGCCCCACTTCCAGTTTCTTTCTTGGGTGGGAATACCTTGAGCCTCAGTTAATTGTTTGAGTTTTCTTGAGTATAAAAGGAATCCTGGCTGGGCATTGAGTGAATACAATCATAAAACCCAAATGATGCTGTTGGCCTCATCTGAGCTGAGAGTGGTGTTGGCACCTTCATAGCTGACATCAAATGGATCTCCAAGCCCAAACACTAACAGTGGAACCAGCTATTGCTGCTTCTGGTGTATCATCCAAATGGGTTTTCCCAGCCATCTTCTGGTGCGTTTCTAACATACCCTTAAAAGGCATAAAAAAGTGGCATAGATGATGGCTGGAAAGATTAAGTTCTCTCTGGTGGCTTCTTTAATTTTGGAATAACCAGCCTTCCTTCAACCCCCCTACATGCATTAGAAACTTGTGAACTGTTTTTGTTCTGTTTTTAATTAGGTTGTGGTACAAGAGGAGCAATTAATAAAACCTTCCATTTCCACATCTACTGTGAAACTCTGTGACTTCTTCCCGTGTAATGATGGCTAAATGCGCAGAACATGTGAAATTTAAGTAGATTTGTGGAAACAGAAACACATTTTTATTTAGTCGTGAGCGTCACTTGGAGTATAAATAGAGCCCTTTATGATTCGTGTGCTGGTCTTTCTTCCTGGAGGGCTTCATTATTATCTCATGCTGTCATCTTTATGTTGTATTGGAAAAATCTGGGATTCTTTTTCCCTTGGTCATTATTTGCCTTTTTAAAAATAATGTAGTTTTAAAGAATTCTTGCTGTTTAATCTCAAGCCCAAACATGGTTTCTAGTGAGGAACTGATACTTAATAAAGTTTTATATTTTTAGTTCTAGAAAGAATTGTTTTGGGGGGTGAGAGGCTGCAGTTGAGAGGTACAAGAAATGTTCAATGAGGGGAAGACACTCTACTGTGGTTCCATTTGCTCTTTGAAAACTTGTGTTTCTGTTGGAAAGAAAGGTTTGATTTTGGAAGTTTTAAATGTACTGCATGATGTTGCTAAATTTTAGTTCGTTGCTGGGAAGTTTTGGATGAGCTCATTTCATAAGGATTTATGTGCCTTATAGGCCAGTGTGGGGTAAGGGGTGGAGAAGCTCGCCTCCTTCAGAAGGGTCTTCATCCCTAGAGGGATATGGAATGACCCACTGCTTTTTGGTGGGAAACGCAAAGGCCAGTCAGCTTTTGGGTGAATTTTCAAGGAAGACAGCAGCTGTCCATCTTCAGTCTTGACTTGCCATTCCCTTAGGGAGTTCCTTCCTTTCACCTATCTTTTTCTCCCCATGGCTTGGCCATGCCACAGTGGTCCCTCGGCTTCAACAGTCTTGCTTGCTTACATCTACTAACTGGGCAAGAGAGACCATTCTCCCATTGGCCCTGGACCACCACTCTGATTTGGATTTAGATGGGATCAGGAATTTTGTTTGGAATCCTTTTGGCCTTAAACAAAATAATGATGAGAGAAATCTGCCTCCCATAAGTCATAATCTCAGCAGGCTCCTGTGTCTGAGCTATTTCTGTATCCAGGTCCCCAAGAGGGCTACAGGGAAAACTTCACCATGGTGGGAGGGAAGAAAGAAGGTAAAGTCCTAAGATGTTTGCTTCTTATTCCTTGTAAGGTTTAGCCATGTATAGTCATGTGCCAGTCACTTAGGGCTGAGAAAGGGGAGCAAGCAGAGAGGGAGAAGAGGAAGAAGCCAAATGAGATGGTTCGTAATTGATTAGTGGAAGTTAAATCATGTTAAGGATAGGAGGCTTGTCCCCTCCATCATGATTTAGTATCTCATCCTTCCCAAGAGAAGTTTTGAGAACCTGTCCTCTGGTATCCAGGAAATGGCCTCGCCAGCAGTGTGCATAGCCCCAGGGAAGCCGTCTCATGAGCCCCTCCTTCTCTTGACTCCTCTCCTAATGGTCACATGGTGCCACCACTCTTTCAAGCCAAGTCAAATTGCATGAAGCAGAAAACCCAAATAAGTTTATGCAGTAAAGGTTTATTCTCACACCGAAGTAATTCAGCATTGGTATGGTGGCTCCATGGACATCAAGGATCAAGGATCCTTTCCTCTTTCTGTTCCACCATCCTCAGAACATGGCTTCCAGTTTCAAAGTTACCTTATGGCCCAATGTGGCTGTTGGAGCTCCAGCCATCACATCCAAATTCCAGATAGGAAAAAGAAGGAAGAGAGAAGATTACAAAAGAAAATTATCTCCCAGCTAATTTGTCTTTATTTATGGAGTTTTCCTGGAAGCCTCACATTATGGTGTCTGCTTGTATCTTCTTGACCACCTCTTCTCCAGGGGAGACTAGAAAATGTCTTTTAGGTAGGCATATTGTAGATTGGAATAAAGTTGAGTTTGGTTAAAAGGGAAAAGTAGAGAATGGATATTGGTTAGGCATATAGTCTCTGCCATGGTCTAGAATATATGAAGAACCTCATGTGTGAACCTTAATATATTCTGCCAAATATTCTGTTTATAATATCTAACCCTCCTATCAGATCCTAGGCCATTTGGAAGCCAGGAGCTTATCCTCTCCTCTTTGTATCAAGCCAGGGGCCCACATGTTGGGGTTATAGCCCATCTTTGTTCAGTTGATTCAGATTCAGCCCTTGCCTCCCATATCCCTCACCATGGATATGCAGTTATAAATGATTTCTTGTTAAGCATTTTTAAAAGGTTAACTTCTTCCCAGAGAGCTTTTACATAATTATCCATTTAATGTGTTTTTAATGGTAAAGAGTCTAATAGTTATCAATAATGTTGGAAAAGTAATTCTAGGCATGAAAATTAGCAGTATGGTACATATGAAGTACATACCAAGTACTACCTGATTCCAGATATTAGGAAAACAAGACAGAAGGGTTTCACCACTAGTCAGTATCAGTAGATTGTTGGGGAGAAATCTTTATGAAAAATGCCACTTTTCACTCTTTTTTTCAAGTTTGAACTGACTGTGGAAAGATGGGAGATGTCTGAGAAAACTTGTGTCAGTACTTCATGTTTGTAAAAGGACAGGGAATCCTTCTGAAAATCTAGTTACATAAATTTATGTTCCACCACAAGAAAAATCAGTGGATGGCTGGAAGGAGGGGCTTTCCCTTTTGCTCTGGAAGGGAAGGAAACTCTGACAGCTGGACTTTTCAGTCGGAAAGTGTCTTTGGTGAGCCTTACTATGTGACTGGCTGATTCACTTTGTCCGCTAAGTCTCGGGAGAGGTGATGTAACCAGGGACTGCAACTTCTAGGGAGAGGGGAAAAATCACTGTTGGCCCCACCCTCTAGCATTGGAGGCATAACAGGGCTTTGGCCCACAGCAGATGGAAGTTTGAGCTGCGTTTTGTAATTCTTTTTTAAATGTTCGCCAGAGCATCCATTATTCCTCATTTTCTCTTCTCCTCTCCCCTCCTTTTCTTCTTTCTTACCTCTTCTCTTTTTTATCCTGGATGTGCTCCTGTATGGCCATTCTAAATCAACTCAGGTCTGACCTTTGGAAATACATACAGTAATAAGGAATCCTAGGGGCTTCCTGCTGTATTTCTGTTTTTGAATTTGATTAACATGAGCTAAGAGGTTGAGTAGAAAGAACTTGGACTTTGGTGTCCAAAAGACACGGGTATGAATTCTGACTCTACCATTACTGGCTCTGTGACTCTGGACAAGTTGCTTTACTTCTCTGACTCTCTAGAATCTCACCTGGAACTTGAGGTTAATTCCTGCTTCAAAGCGTTGTTAGGAAGATTGAACAAAATAATGTGTGAAGGAAAACCCAGCGAGAGGGATGAAGAGCAGAATGTGCTGGGCTACATAGGCTGAGCTAAGAAGTTTGGATTTTATTTACAGTGCTCTGGGAAGCAGGGAAGTGACCTGATATTGTAGATATTTTCAAAAAATCACACTGGGCCTGTGGAGTGAATGGAGGACAGGAGCTGGAGTGGAAGCAGATAGCCCAGCCAGGAGGCAAGAACAGTGGACAAGACGGCTGGACTAGTGTGGTCACAGAGGGAACAGACGGAAGCAGTGAGTCTTGAGAACTTTTGGAGGTAAAGACACTAGGAGTAGCTGAAGTCTTAGATGTGAAAAAGGGAGGGAAAGAGAACACTCAAACATGGATCTTAGGTTGGGTCTTGAGCGCGTGATTGGTGAGGACTGTTTGACAGTGTAGTCCAGGACTGTGCATGGGGATGACACCCACAAGATGTTGGCTGGCTGGCTGGATTCATGACTATCTGGAGGAAAGAGAGAATGCGTGTTCTTGGGCCATGTTGGATGCTGAATGCAGTGGGACAGACCCAGTTCTATTTCTTGCTTTGAAGAGATTGTGTTCCAATTATCTGCCCTGTTTAGATGCCAGCTTCCAGAATCAAGTTGGTCAGTTTTGAGCAAGATCTGGAAAGCAAGACAATGTCTCAAAAGCATCAGGACCCCTGATATCCACCTTGTTAACACTGTAGATGACTTTGGTGCCCCTCCCTGCAGCCGTCTGCTTTAATTGTCAGAACAAAGTGAGAGCGAACTCAGAGTGGGACTTGGGATGGGCTTTGGAACTGAGCAGCATTCTCAAAGCTGGGTGCTGTAGTGGCATGACTATTACAGGTGGGGCCAGGACCCCACTTCCACAAAATTCAATTGGATACATCTGGTAGGAGGTGTTCACCTGGAAATCTGGGTCTTAAACCACTTTGAGAAACACTGTCCTGGAGGTAAGCAGCCCCTGTTCTGGTTCTTTTTCTTCCACTTCTTAAAAAGGAAATCAGTTTGGTGGCAAAATCTCTTCCTGTCCATAATTCAGACTACGACAGCAATTAGAGGCAGGCAGCCTCCCCTCCAAGGAGAAAGAAACCCTCCACGTGTTTTATGAGTATATTCCTAATAATGACAGTAGCAGCAAACAAACACCGTAGTGGTGATTTCATACTCATGAAATTATTGTCATGGAGTTAGAGCCTAGATAAAAGTCTTTGGCAAGTCTCTAAAGCATATTTCAAGAGAAAAAGGAGGCCAGAATTTATAGAATCTAAAAATAGCAGTTGAAGTGCAGCTGTGTTTAGCTTGTCAGAGAACCTGTTGAGTCAAGATGGGCAGGGGATTTTATTTCTCTGGCCCTGAGGTCATTTGTCTTGTTTAAGAAGGGGCAGCAAACATTTCCAAATAGGGATTGACTTTTAAGGGGAGGAAGATGGCTAAATGTATATGGTATTTCTTGTTTTCTGCTCTTATTCTTCCTACCTCCAACCCCATTCCAAATTTCCTCTTAAGAAAAGGAAGGAGAGTTTGTTTTTCTCGGTAGAGTAAGTAGTGACTGCCTAGGTGGCAGGATTTTGGATGGTAGTGGTGATGTTACTTATTGATGGCACATTTGATGACTGTTAGTCCATGGAGTGGTGGGGGTAGACTAACTATCTGGTCTTAGTGGGTTCTGTACAATCCCATTAAGTTGAAGGAATAAACCCGTAGTTGGAGAAATAACAGTGTGATTTCTCCAAGACTGATTGGCTGATTTTTGGACTCTCTTTATCCCATTTCTAGTCAGGGATTATGTCTTCTACTGTTCCACAACCCACAAAAGAAGATGTCTGTTCCACTTCTGGCCTAAGCAATCCTCAAGCCTCTATACTTAACAACATTGGAATGTCACCATCTTAAAACTTGTCAACCAGTAGGCCTTCAAACCTCCTGCCCTTTAATATTTATTGAAACCTTGGTGGAAATGAATTCTGTTTTTGGTGGAGTGCGTGAAGTTATTTCCCTCCATTAGTTTGTAGGCCAGAGGTTGAAAACTAGTAGCCCGCAGGCTGAGTCTTCCTGACCGTCACACTTTGCTTGCCTGGCAAAGTGTTAACCTATACAACTGCCAATATTGGAAAACTGGGATACTTTGTTTACAAATCTTTATTTCTGGATTCTCCTGGATTGCTCTAATATATATTCTTGGTTTAGATTTCTTTTCTGGAGAGGTGTCCCCAGACTGCCGTGCATAGGTCCTTGTCCTCCCAGAGTAGCTCACCTGTGGGACATGATGAGAAATAGCCACTGTATTTTCTTTGAGGATAATAAGAAAGGGGTTAAATAAATTGTATGTTGAGCACCTAGAAAACATATGCATGTGCATGATGAGCACCCTGTAAGCATTAGCTATTATTGTTATCATCATCAGCATCATCATCATCAGCATGTTTAATGTATTTTCTGTTGAGCGTTCCGTTGAGGACATTGTTCATGCCATAACCCAATGTCTTATGAGGCCTCATGAAAGACATGTCTGTCAGATCTCAGTTCCAGAAAATAGCTGTCCTTCTTCTGAATTACTGGTTCATCTGTACCTTACTCATGCCCCCAATCTTATTTCTATCTTTGCACTAGCTTTGCAGCTCAGAGGCAACTATGTAGTTCATGTCTAGCAGGAGGACTTGGATTTGATTTGTTGATCCCTTGGTTTCACATGCCATAATTTCCTTGCTTCTCTACTTTTCTCACTTATTTTGTTGTGAGCATTATGGTAAGCAGCCTTAAATCCTGTTGGAACAAGGCTGGGTGTAAATTAAAAAACAAATCAAGCATCCATTCCTCTGAGAGGTTATATCATCACTGAGAATAGGCTTCCACATCAGGACAGGTTTCATGTCTTAGCCTTCGGACTTCATGTGTTCTCTTTCCCTTCTGGACACTACTGACCTCTCATTGTCGTGTTGGACTTGATTCTATCAGTTGTGCTCATGCTTTCCCTTGAATCTAGATAACCTGTAACTTCTGTTACAGAATGGGATGGCTTATTTCCCTGGGTAGACTGACTGTATTAGTCAGCTATTGCCACATAACAAACTGCCCCACAACTCCATGGCACACATCAAGAAGCATTTATGTTCTCGTGGATCTGTGGGATGGTTGGACAGTTCTGCTGCAGGTCTGCACGTTGGCTGGGGAAGCTGTTCTCCATGTCTCTCATCTTTCTAGAACCAGTTGGCTGCTGGGGCAGGTTCTTCTCATGGTGATGGCAAAAATGCAAGAGGGGCATGCAGAAACATGTGAGACCTCTTAAGGGGTAGGCTCAGAACTGGCACTATCACTTCTGCCCTCATTCCATTGGCCAGAGCCCAATCCATCAGTATGGATTGGATGAGGCCCAATCCATCAGTAGAGTGGGGAAATAGAGTAGAAATAGATTAGCATCTAGTGAGAGGAACCTTAGAGTCAATGACAAAGGGTAGGAGTACCAGGTGGTGGGTAGGGGGCAGCTGATAAGTAATGCAGTCTAGCCTGTAATCCCAGCACTTTGGGAGGCCAAGGCAGGTGGATCATGAGGTCAAGAGATTGAGACCATCCTGGCCAACGCGATGAAACCCCATCTCTACTAAAAATACAAAATTTATCTGGGCATCTGGGCATGGTGGCATGTATCTGTAGTCCCAGCTACTCGGGAGGCTGAGTCAGGAGAATTGCTTGAACTCGGGAGACAGAGGTTGCAGAGAGCCAAGATTGCGCCACTGCACTCCAGCCTGGGCGACAGAGTGAGACTCCATCTCAAATAATAATAATAATATTATTAATAATAATACAGTCGATCACAGGCAGTGTAATTATTTGAAGACCATAAGGTTGGGCATACAGCATAGAGTATCTAGCCCTTAGTGGCTATGTTGGCTATTCTCTACTTCCCCTCTCCAGATCCATTCTCCACCATTATCCCTCCTGCTTTGTGCCCTTGGGAGGCTGACCTTCCCCTCTGCCTTTTAGTTGGGTTCAGTCAGAGGGGAGCACTGGAAAAAGAGGGTGGAAGAGTGGCCAGCCATAGTGACCATGGCCCTCTACAGAAGGCCATAGCTTCTGCCAGGTGGTTAGTTCTAATAACTTAGGGGTTCCAGTGACCACTCCCCACCTTGCTCCTTCAGACCTAGGGCATTAATAGCTCCCTGCTTTGCCACAGGGGTCTCTTTTAAACTGACCCCCCTTACTGTTGTAAATAGTCCCTTCAGTGAGTTCTTTTTGTCTCCCTGTTTGAAGGAAACATCTGCTCCTGGCCAGGACTGTCATGGATACAGTAGGTGCTCAATAAGTGCATGGTTGATTAGCAGGCCTCCTTGTTTTTCCTCTCCTCTGGCCTCTACATCACTAAATGGTCACTTCTCTTCTACCCTGAAGAGCCGATGGGATGTCAGCTTGGGGATCCCTCCCTCTTTCCCCATAACTTGTCCAACCACCATCCCTCTCCCAAGAACCTGGCACAGTAAATTCATTAGAGTGAATTCAAATAAATAAGGTTTTACTTTTCTTCTTTGGGATTTCTTAGCATGCCCGTTGGGACAATTAGGAAGGGATTCTTTCAAGTACAACATTTTCTCTAGCAATTATGGGGGTTTTATCTCCCAGATGTGATTTATGCCATATTACATTCCAAGAAGGGAACATGAAGAATGTTTGTGGCTAAAGAAGTCTCAACACAAGGAAACTACAGGTGAAACGTAACAATAGTAATTGCCTTACTTTATTTGCGAAGGGGTGGTGAACACTAATGTGCCTGACTCCATAGAGCAGTGTATTTGGTTTTCTTAAGCAGGAAGAAGGGGGCCCCCCAATTTTAATTTACTGAATGAGTTTAAGAACCATGGTTTATTTCCCAAGCTTCGCTAGTGAAGATGGTATTTTGTTAAAAATTGAGATTCCCATTGATCCAGATCCAGTTGGGCCTGGGAATCTGTTTTCAACGTGTATCCTGAGTCATATTTGGGAAGCACTGGGCTCTGCTTATGATTCTCACGTTCTGGTCTGTGACTGAGGAGACGTGCCATGATGAGAGTGATGATGGTGATGGTGGCAGACAAGAGCATGTCACATTTAGAAATACTGTAACTGGTTGCTGAGGTTTTACATATATTCCTTCTGAGCTTGTTTTGTCTAATATTGCCTGTGCCAACAGTATTTTACCAGAATTGAATGAAAAGAAAGGTACCAGCAGATTTTTTTAGATGTTCTAATTGATACCAGAAGCAAAGACATAGAAACCATCATGTTATAAACATGAAAGCCCCAAGCAAGCAGCCTTTAGCCCACCCTTTGAGAACCACTACATGACTTCTTGATAAGATTCTTTCAACTTTACCCTATGCCTGGATCATGAAAGAGGTGTTTCTAGAAAGCTCTGCAAAGGACTTTCTCTGACAGACGGCTCTAGGCAGGGGGAAGCTCTGACTAACTGATCTCTGGAGAGGAACACAGATGTTCCCTCCTAAAAAAGGACATGCTGGCCTTGCTTTCTTACAGGTCACGAAGTCTCCTTTAGGAATGCCATTTGCCATTTCAAGTTTCTGCAGCAGTTCTGCAGAAAGCCATGCCTAGAAAATTTATAATTACTCTGATACCAGATGGCTTTGAGGCCTTCAGTATCAAATGCATTGTGATTGTGCTATGAGAATTTTGGGGGGAAAATTCCAAACTTTATTAATTATTGTATTGGGGAAAACATCATGTTATTGAATTTTAATTAGAGTTGCTGGGCAGCCTGGGCTGCCTTTTAATTTACGGGTCACCTGGTTATTGCCTGTGAGGCTCACTGAGGAAATGTCTTGCTGGCAAAGCTGAGTTCGCTCAGAATGTGGACTATTCCATTTTTCTGTTGTCCAACACTTGCTTTGTTTGTGACATTTAGCTCCTTTTCTTCCTTTCCATCCCCAATCCACACCCTTTCTTCTGTCTTTTGCAAAATCTATGACACTGTTGAATGAATAATATAAGCCCAAGGACTTGGAGGGATGAGAGCTGTGATGCCCTCATGTTTTAGTGTTGGCATGTTTCCTTCATTTTTGGGGATGCCTTGGGTTGAAGCTGATTTTTCAGCATCCCTGGTTTAGCATATATTGCATTATGTATCTGGGAAAGTAGCATATCTATTTTCTCATTTTGCATTAAAATAGCATCTAGTAACATTCAAGCCTCAATTAATTGAACCAATAATTATCATATTAAAAATGGTATGTATGCCCCAGGGCAGAGATTAGGCTATGGTGGGCATTTGAGACCTTAGGGCCATAGACCCCAAAACATGCATTCTCCAGAACTGAGCATGCAACTGTTTGCTTTCGACCTTACAGCACAGGCTTTAGGAGAAAACAGTTAAGTTCAGGTCCTAACTCCAGTAATGAATTTCAAGCTTCTTGTTATTGTTTTTCTTCCTGAAAGACAAAGGGAGTTTTATGCCATGGTATTTTGAGGACAATGTTGAATCAATTGTTATCAGATGGGAAGATTTCTGAATGCTGAGTAGTTTGTAATATCCTTCAAAAAACCAAACCAAGAACCCACCCACCCATTCACCATTTATCTCTCCATTTGCCCACCCACCCATTACCCACCCATCCATCCATTCACCCATCCATTTCAACATTCACCAGTTCCTACAAGGTACTGAGTACTGCATTTATTTGCTAGGGGTGCAAAAATAAAGTCTAATAATAATAATAACCATCATTTGTTGAGAATCTACTGTGTGCTGAGCAGTTTCCAATCTTCAAAGCAGTTTTGTGAGGTAGGAATTATGTTCTCTGTTTTATGAGAGAACAGAAGCTAATTTACTTGCCTGGGTCACCAGGCAGTCAAGGCGGAACAGGCCTGAGGCATCCTTGCAACATTAGAACCAGAACAACATTTCATTCTTTTATGTTAAACGGACTCTTCTGCCTGGACCCAGGCCCACGTTAGCATCCAGAGTGGCATGCAGTGGCAGAGTCGGAGCTGGAACAGCCCTCATTTGTTGTCTTCTCTCCTTGGGAAATCTTCCTGCTATCAGTGAAAAAGGGAGAGGGATCAGCTCTTGTTTCTTGGCTTTGCTCTTTACAGCCTCTTAGAAACTTGAGTTCTATCTGGATTCATCCTGTCATTTGATGGTACAGGAGTACAAATGGAGGTCCACTTAGCGAATATCTAAATATTTAAAGATTACAAATCAAGGTAACTGTTCAGTAAACTGTGTTCCATCCTACCTTGACAAATATACCTTTATAACAACTTGGAAGCCCTGGGTTGAATTTTGATTTCTCAGGCCTCTCAGAGTTTAGTGTAGAAATGGATGGCTTGGGGAGAGCCAGCCCCCAGCCCACCCCCCCCACTTCCCTTTCCATCTGGCTCCATCCCGCATGGCAATGGGCCTTCTGTGCATGCGTGTGTGGACACCCATCCAAGCTTCGTCCACCCCCTCCCCACAGAGGCTGCCCTTGGACCTCAGGTAGGGTACACTCACTCATGGTGCACTTTACAGTGGAGGGGACGAACCCTGGAGTAGAGCCCAACATGGACCCTGAAGGAGGACTTAGTGCTGTTGGGGCAGGGATTTCTGTTGTCCTGGGCACACAGAGCATATCTGCAAGAGGGAGATGTGGAGACTGACCTTGGTCTCACAAACTCATTGCCCCTTGCAAAGAAATAACCAGGAGGGTCTCCTGAGAATGGGGTTCAGAGTAAGGGCCCCTCTTGCCTGGGTCTTACCCAGGGTGATACCATTTCTGCCAAGTCAGAGGATGAAAGGGACTGCGGAAGCCATATGACCCACCTCTGTCATTTTAGGGAGAGTGAGCATGGCTGGTAAATCTCAGTGATGGCTGGAGCCCTGGGGGTCCTTAGTTCCCCAGCAAGTGCCCTGTCCTGCTCTTGCCTTTCTGAGCATCATCCTCGTGGCATTCTGGAGCATGAGGACCCAAGGCTGGGTCTGAGTGGATGACTGTAGTTACGTACACGGGCTCTGCTGCAGGGACAGGATTACAGAAGATGTTTACACAAAGCTGTAGCTTTGGAAACAGGCTGTGGTGCATATCTTAGCAACCCCACTGACCAGCTTGGTGATTTTTGTTCAACTGGAGCCTTGGCTTCCTCATCTAGAAATTGGAGATAAAATGGTATCTGTAGGTAGAGTTATGTAGGTGGAAGATGAGATGTTTGTAGAAATCTTCATACAGCACTTGGCTTTCCCAAAGGGAACATCAGCGAATTGTAGCCACTGTGACTGGAGCTGCTACTATTGTTCACCAGGTGTCCTGGACCCCACTGAGAAGACGCTGCCATTCGTTCATTCACTGATTCACCCACTCAGATATTCATAGAGCACCTATCATGTGCAAGTACTATTCTGGTAGCATGGGACTTACCAGTGAACAAGAGAAGCAAAATTCCATGCCATAGTGGAGCTAACATCCTAACAGGTAGAGGCAGAGATAAACCATAAACATAATTAACATGGAGATATAGAACATATGGAATATAGAGTATGGAAACACAAAAGCTGATAAGTACTATGGAAAAAGGTGGATAAGGGAAAGGGGTTTGGTCGACCCAAGGTGGGCTGTAATTTTAAATAGGGTGGTTAGGGTAGGCCTCATGAAAGAGGTTTTTAATCAAGAACTTGAAGGAGGTAAGGGGAGAGAACCATGTGGAGGGATCTGGGAGAAGAGCATTCCAGGCAGCAGAAACAGCCGATGCAAAGGCCCTGAGGCAGGAGTGCCTGTTGTTCCAGGGACAGTCAGGAGGCCAGTGTGTCTAGAGCAGAATGAGGGTGTAGGTATTAAGAGACAAGGTCAGAGACATGACAGAGGCCTGACCGTGTAGGGCCTAGTAGACCATTGAAAGGACTTGGCTTTTACTCATTGCAAAGTACGGAGGGGGCAAATGACATGACCTTCTGCATCTCCTCTCACGCCTTGGGCCCGCAGGCTGCCTCTGCACTGTTAGTCCTCCCTGACTTCCTGCCCCAGGCTCACTGCCCCCATCCATGTTGCACACCCCTCCCTACCTGCAGCCGCCATCCCCTAACAGGTAGAGGTGTGCCCTGGGTCCACTCCCTCAAGTCCCAGCTGCATTATTAGCCAAGGATGTGATGCATGGTATTCTGGAGCTCCTTTTTAAAAAGGAGTTACATTGCTTTGGGAGTTCAGGACACAGGCAGCCTGGGGGTGCTTGCTTCATTTCTGAAAAAGCAGGTTGTGGCCACCCTTTCATGAGCCTTGACTCTACTGGGCTCTCCCTGCTCCCCATGGAGCCTCATGGTGTCCTCAGGCCACCCTAGCCCCCTGTTCTCCTGGCTGGCTTTATCCCACTGAGCAGTGGGACAGAGGACAGGAAGATGAGAGGAAGATATTCCTGAGCTGGGTGGAGAGTCAGGGTGGAGTAGAGCTGTGTGAGGGTGTGCATGAGGGAGCCAACAGGAAGGAGGGCTGGGTTCTTGTTCTCTGACCAATTCCCAGTCATGGCTCTCCCATGGGGTTTCACAGCTCAGTCCGAAGACACATTGTTCCTGTGCATGGTGTAGCCAAGCCCAAATATTTAGCTACGGCCACACCAGCCCTTGTTCTGCTTATAACTGTGGTGTAGACCTCTCAGTCCAGACACCCTCCAAGAGGTACCCACCCTGCCCCTTGGCACTGGCTTGGGCAGCCTTGTCTGGTGCTGGAAGGCTCTCTTGGGTTCTTTGCCAAAGTTCAGATGTCCCCCTTTCCCAGTCTGTGGGTGGGCCCTAGTGGGGGATGGATGAGGGCTAAGGCATGCTTCACCCCTGGCTCCCAGGCACAGAGATGAGGGTGGCCTCTGGGTCAGAGGGCTTCCTGTTGAGTCAGAGCCTCCAGCCGATATGCCCACTGTCCCACCCCTACTCCACATAGATGCAGGGCACCCTACAGCTTTGTTTCAGGAGGAACTCTGCCAGTGGAAACCCCATGTCCTTAGCACAGCCCTGGGGGTTATCAGGGTGGCTCAGATGCAGGAAGTCCTCGCCTCTGCTGTCCTGCTCTGCCCCACCCTGTCCTGCAGAGGGGAGGCCCTGCCCATGGGAGAGTCTGCCTCCACTGGGCAGTGCTGGCCTGGAGGAAACTTCCATGCCACCCCTCCTGCCCCTGGGCTCCAGGGCTCTCGATTTTTGGGGTAAACAGAGGTGCTGGGCTCTGCTGAGGATAAGCTTTGTGATCTGGGAAGGATCCCTTTCTCCTCATTTTTTCCCCACCTCCTTTTCATCATGTCTGTGTGAAAACGAAAGCTATTGTTTATGTAAAAGGACCATTTGCCTAATGTCCCTGGAATTTATTTGCTGGAGCATTTTCCATTTTCATATTCAGTTTAGACCTTGGCTGAAGTAGGGAGGTTATGTAACTGGGATGGAACAAATCCCATTGGCATCTGGGGACCCTAGTGTACCCCACCCTTAGCCATTCCTGCAATGGACTGAGTGCCCCCCTGGCTGTATATTCAAGTTGCCTCTGTGGCTGCCAGAGTTGGGGAGCTGGGGAGTTGGAGTGATAGAGAAGGAGTTGGCAGCATTTAGAATGGAGTCAGGAGGAAGATTTCTCTGGGGGGTTGGATTCATAGATCTGCTTTGGGGCTGTCTCCTCCTCCTCAGCTGTAGACCTCGGGGGTCCAGAGTTTCCTTGCACACAAAGCCTAGGCCTTTCCTATCAGCCTGTCTGTGGACCTTAGCCAACAGCCTGAGCCTCACTGCTTGAGCCTTGGCTGGATTAGGGAAATGTCTCTGGCACTTTCCTTCTTGGCTGTCTGTGGAACCTGTCTCTACATTCTAACCCATCCCCAGCAGCACTGGCCTTGAGGGCCATGTTTCTACCCCTGATTCCCAGCCTGAGCGCCTTTGGTTTCTCCTCAGAAGCCTTGTCTGGGTCTGCATGGAATTACTTTGACAAAGGATGGGATGTTTTTCTAGGTTATGAGGGCCTGGACATTTGCCTGCCTGGGGTTTTAAAAGAAGGCAAATGTATAGAGTGGGTTTTGGAGCCCTGAACTTAGTCATGGGTGGATAGGGGTGGGCTGAGGAGGGGGTGCAACCTCTGCCTTCCCTCCCCACGCCCCCATATTCTGAGATGGTAGAGAACCCTTTCATTCCTCCAGCCTGTCTCTTTATCCCTCTATGGACTGAGACATCTCCCTTTACACCAGTTTTTTACTTAAACATGCTTATTAGCCTCCATTAAGAAAAAGGTAACCCTGTGTATACCTGTATTAACACAATGCTAACTGCTGCAACAAACCCTCAGTTTTCAATTACTTGACCTACTAGATGTTTGTTCATTGCTCATGTGTCAGTCAAATAAGGCTATTCCTCATTGAAGGTAGCTTCCTCCACGTGGTGATTCTGGGACTGCAGTTGCTTTCCATTGCTGCTGCTGCAATTCCTTGGGACCTCCAGGATTTCTGCCTCCTGGGGGCAGGAGGAGAAAGAAGCAGTGGAGAAGGCACACCCACCCCTTAAACACTCCAGCCTAGAAATGACCCACATCCCTTCTACCAACTTTCCATTGGTGGGAACTAGTCACATGGCCACAGCCGGCCTCAGAGGAGGCTGGGAAATGTGGGTCCAGGCTGGGCACCACCTTGGGAATAACTCCACATATCGGTGGTAGGAGATGGAGAGAGGGGGGTGTACTTGGGAGATGGCAAGGTCAAGTCAGCAGGGTGGATTGAGAATATGTAGTGGGACGAAGCCAGGAGTCCAAGGACCCCTCGGGTTTCTGGTTTGGAGAACAGGGTGGATGGTGCCTCTGAAGGCAATGGAGTTAACAGGAAGATGGACGATGCTGAGAGGGAAGGCTCATCTGTCAAGTGCCCAGCAGGGGTGGGTGCTGTAAGAATGTTTTGTGAATGCAGGAATGAGGAGAAACAGTAGTGAAAAAACTTGAGTCCCTTCTGCCAACGCCTTGCAGCTATAGTGGGGAAAAACTGTTTGGTAGCTGTACTCCATAGCCTGAAACCATAGCACCTGATGAAATTGGACCAATCTGTTTTCAAATACAAAGCTAGTAGTTAGAATAACCAGGGGGAAAAAAGCATAATCAGTAGCCCCATGTCTTTGCACAGGCTGCCATAAAAAAAAAGGACTGTTGTTTCTCCGTATGCATGGGAGGTTGGTTCCAGGATTCCCAGTGGATACCAAAATTCATAGATGCTCAAGTCCCTGATATAAGGTGGCATCGTATTTGTATATAACCTACATATATCCTCCTGTATACTTTAAATTATCTCTAGATTACTTATAATACCTACAACAATGTCAATGCTATGTAAATAGTTGTTATACTGTATTTTGGGTTTTTTGTTGTATTGTTACTTTTATTGTTTTTTTCCTTAATATTTTTGATCTGTGGTTGGTTGAATCCATGGATGTGGAACCCATAGATACAGAGGGCTGACTATCCCATAAATTGGGTGGGTTACACAACAGAAATTAATTTGCTCACAGTTTTGGAGGCTGAAAGCCCACAATCAAGGTGCCAGCATAGTTGGTGTGTGGTGTGGGCTCTCTTCCTGGCTTAGAGATGGCCACCTTCATGCTATGTCCTCACATGGCAGGGAGAGAGAGGGAGAAAGCTCTCTAGTGTCTCTTCTTATATACCATCATGAAGGCTATGACCTCCTCTAAACCGAATTATATCTTGAAAGGCCCATCACAATGGGAGTTAGGGCTTAAAAATGTGAATGTGGTGTTGGAGGACACAATTCAGTCCACGGCATCCAGTGGCGATGTCTCCCCAGGCATAGAGCCCTCTTCCGTGTTGGGTATTGTCTCTCTAAGCTGCGGGGAAAGGGAAGGCAGCAGATTGGTGTCCTGGCCCATCCACTTCAGGTGAGAAGGATGCCTGCTGTCCTCGTGTGGGCACAACTTCCTCTGCTCTCCTTGGCCTTGGCCTCTTTGCTTTAGGATATGATGCCCAGAAGGGCTCGAAACTGGCATGACTCAGGAGTCTGACCAGGGGCAAGCAGGCTGCCTCTTGCTCCTCCCCAGAAAGGGAGAGCCAGCTGAAGGTGACACCTTGGGCTGCAGCCACAGGCCACTTTGCCACTGGGCTCACCCACGCTGCTGCTGCCACACGTGGGGCCAAGGGTGACAAGGCTGCCAGGAAGCCTGGGATCGGAGTTCCAGGGCCATCTGAGCTCTGGGTCAGCAGCAGTCATTGGAGCAGGGATCTGGGGAGGCTTTTCATGTGGGGGTTGTTGAGATAGGGGTCTGGCCCCATTCCTGCCTGACTGGCAGTCTTCATTAATGTACGTTTATACCAGGAGCAAGTGGAGCTGGGGAGGGGACTCACATCTCTGTCTGTGGGAAGCAGGGCAGAGTGAGGGAGAGTATGGCCTGCTTTCTAGCTGATATCTCCCCTTGCTGTCAGCAAGCTCCTCTGCCTCTTCCTTTCCTTCTGGTAAAGCATAAGGAGAGGACTCAACAGGAAGGACTAATATTTGACAGTGAGGAGCAGATAGAGTTTTTTAGGCAGGGGTCACTGTTAAGGAAGTTTGTATTTTTTTTTTAACTTCTAAATAAAGCTTGAAGTGTCTGAGAGGCTGCATAACAGAGGTGAAGGGCACAGACTTGGGAGCCCCATGGCCAGGATTTGAATCTGAACTCTTAGGCAGGTCCCTGAACTGCTCAGCCCTCAGTTTCCCATCTGTAAATGGTGATAACAGTACCTTCCTAAGGTCATTATGAGGACTAAATGAGTAAACATTGATACAGTGCTAACAACGCTTAATAGAGTACTTACAACACTTCACTTAATAAGTGCCATATGGTGGGTGTTAAATATATATTTTGGGGAACGGGGTCTCGCTATGTTGCCCAGGCTAGAGGGCAGTAACTATTCACAGGCACAGTCAGAGCCCACTACAGCCTCCAACTCCTGGGCTCAAGCAGTCCTCCTTCCTCAGCCTCCCAAGTAGCTGGGACTACAGGCATGTACCATTGCACCCAGCTAAATTTTTAAAAATTAAGTCTTGTTGAAGAGTGAGTAGAAACCAGAGTGGTGATAATTTCTGGTTCTCCCTAGTCATCTCCCTCAAGAATTTCCCAGTTACTTCTCCTGGAAGATCTGCTTCCTTGTTTTTTTGTTTTTGTTTTTGTTTTTGTTTTTGTTTTTTTTTGACTTTGAGACAGGATCTCACTCTGACACCCAGGCTGGAGTGCAGTGGTACAGTCTCTGCTCACTGCAGCCTCAACAGCCCAGGCTCAAGTGATCCTCCCACCTCAGCTTTCCAGGTAGCTGGGCAGTGTCAGCAGCTCTCCTATGGCCAGCTCCACCACCAGGTCAGACAGTACCCTTGGCAACCCGTGGACCAGGCTGGGGAAGAAGAAAATCTAGGAAGAAAAGGCCACACAAGGAAGAAGTGCAGATGGCAGGGGATTCTGGTGGCCAGGGACCAGATGGGAGTCCGAAAGCTACACAGAGCAAGCAACCAAAATTGAAAGCAAACGACTCTGAGTTGAGAAACCTGTTCTCCCTATCCAGAGCATACAATTCAGAAAATGCCGGAACAGCATAAACACTGCAAAACAAATCCAGCTATGTAATCCCTTTATTTTAGTAATTAGAGGTGGCACTGGGAATGCTGGTAACAGTGGAGTTTGACTCAGATCCCCTTGACCTCACTTGGCTTTTCCTCCATGTTCCAATAACTTGTTAAGTCTGCTTCTCCATTCCATTCCTTTCCCGGCGTGGTGTTTGGGTTTGTAGGCAGGATGGCCATGTATGCACAAAGAAAGCTTTGGGGCAGTTTCCTGCCACCCAGTTTTTATGAACATTCTCTTTGCCCCATGTGTGGCAGCAGAAGGCAATCCAGCCCTCAGCCGGGACCGCCAACCTTGTGTGTTTGTCTGCCTCTGTGCCTAGGCCCAAGAGGCCATTAGAAGCCCCATTTGTGTGTCTCAGCATGGCAGGAAGGTCAAACCGCTGCTTCCTGGTTGGAAATGTTTTCTTCATTGATTCATCAGATCAGTCAAGCATTTACTGAGCACCCACTGGAGCCAGCATTGTGCAAGGTGCTAGGAATACAGTGATGAGGAAAAGCAGACATAGTCCTTACCCTTCTGAAAGTTCCACTAAAAATCAAATAACTGTGAACAAATGTCCCCTTCCTGCTGTGATACCTGCCGTAAAGAAACATGTTACTATTAAAGTATAACCAGATACTCACATGTGACATTCTTTTGTTGGTTTTCACTGAGAGCAAAAGAGGTGGTGAGTCTTTCTAAATCCTGAGTCAAGATGCTTGACCACTTATTAGGACTTGAAAAGAGAAAGGCTACAACTCAGTTTTGGACCCTTAGTCCCTTATCAACATCGAAGGTACAGAAGGATTGACATCAGAGAGGCCCAGGAAGTTTGACATTGGAGAGAGGCGTTTTTGGAGAAGGCTGATGGGCTGGGGGGTGTTTTCCGACCTGAGCCCCTTGGAGGAGAGAAAAGGGTATTCTTCCTCCAGCCCAGAGAAAGGAGGAGACCAGACAGGTCTAGCTCCTGAGAGCTAGCCTGACTTTCTTCCAGAGTCTTGGAGAGCACACAGATGTGTGTTGATGTACAGCTTAAAGGGGAGTTAATGGAGCCCTGAGAATGTCCTGCTACCCCAGAGGAGGACATGTGAGTGCATCACAGGGTGAAAGCTGGCTAGGAGCTATTTAAAAGGGGTTGTACCTTAGGTGACCCTAGGGAGAGGTGATGGGACCATACCCAAAACACAAGGGGTCTGGGGCCAGCAGAGGAGACCTTGTTCCCTCTTGGGAGTTGCAGGGGAGTGTCCCAATGCTCAGGAAGCTCCAGGGAACCTTCAATGTGCCTGAAAAAAAGTCAACCTGGAATACCCACCAAGCTAAGGGAGGTCAGCGTGCAATGCTGCAAAGCCACAGAAGTCTCTAGAGCGACTCGCTTTAAACAGCTGCCATGGCCAGAGAAAAGCCAACACCCAAAGACGCCAGTTCCAACTAGGTGTGGCTTCTCCTCCCCTCCTCTCCTCCCCTCAAAAGGTGTCCTAAGCAGCTGCTGGGAAAGGGGGTGAGAGGAAGTGACTGCAGCTTTTTTATCTCCCACTTCCCACCCTCTAGCAGCCTTCAAAGCCTGAAATAGGGCCAAGTTGGAAGAGGCAAGGAAGTTTAACTTTAAATGAAATTTGGAGTTTTTCACTAATACACAGGACTGGTCATTTTGATACTGAATGGGATTATTCTGGAGATTAAAGCAATGGAAAGACTTTTCATGATCTAAGAGTGAACCAAGAGATAGTGGGACCTGCTCAAGGTTTCATCCAGGAGGCCAGGGAGAAAGGGCCAACCTCAGTATCTAAGGGTTAAGGGTGTGCAAGAGAGTGCAATCAGTATTGCATTTCAGCAGATCAGCCAAGCTGCAGGATAGGTGACAGGTATGAAAGGATAAATGTGGAGGCAGGGAGACCAGGTAAGAAGTCTGCGGTGGTCTAATGGTGGAGGTGAAGAGAAGAGGGCAGGCTGCAGAAAAGGCAGGATACGAGGTAGAACTCCCACAGTTTCCTCATCTCTATTGTACATAGTAATCGGTGTCTAACTTAGCTTCCCTTTCCCACCTACGACCTATGAGGTGCACCTGTCCGTAGTAAGTACTCAGTAAATGACTGGTGAATGAATGTGTTTTAAATAAGGTATATAGTGAGAAAAGTGAGCATTGGAGTCTATTTCAGTTATGTGTTACAATAATAATGCTGCAGAACAAACTCAAAACCTCAGTGGCATATAATACAAAGCGTATAGTTTGTGCAGCTGGGATTAGCAGTGGCTTGGCTAGCTGGCTCTGCTGATTTGGGCAGGGCTTGTTCATATAGCTAGGGGTCAGCTAGCTGTTGGTTATCTAGACTGGCATTGGCTGGGGTGAGTAGGGCAACTCAGCTCCGCTCCATGCATATCTCACTGTCCAACAGGCCAGCCTGGGCATATTCACGTGGAGACTGAGAAGCACGAGAAGGCAGAATTGGGCCCTTGATGAGATCATCCTAACACAGAGGTAGATGTAGATTTGAATCCTATTTGCAACAGTCACTAATTATGTGATCTTCGGTGATTTATTTTACACTTTGTGGCTTAATGTCTTTATCTGTAAAATGGGGCTAGGAAAATTTATCTCACTGGGTAGTCAGGATTACATAAGAGTAATAACATCTCATTCCCACTATACCATCCTGAGAGGGTAAATAATTCTGCCTATGACACAGGTGTAGAAATAAAAAAGACTATTAAAAGATGAAAAAGAGCTCAAATGAAGGGAAGAGAATTCTAGGCAGAAGAAAGAGCATGTTCAAAGGCTGTGTGAGTGAAGAGATGGGAGAGTGTGCTGAAAGGTGGGCAGAAGCCTCTCTGCCCTGGGGGAGGGGATGGTGCCAGGGAGCTCTAATTGTATTTTGCTGGCACTGGGGAGCCATGGAAATTTCTGTAGGAAGGGAGAGATTTATTTTATTCCACAAACATTTATTTGGCACCTATGATGTGCAAGGTATTCTTTAAGATGCTGGGGAGACAGTAGTGATTAATCAAAGTCCAGTGGGAGAGTCAGGGTGGTCAGGAAGATCTTGGCACAGAATGAAGTCAGAGTGAGAGAGGTTAAGATTGGCTGGCCAGGGGTATTAGCCCTGAGATACACTGCTGCTCTATGGGATTTTGCCCCTCATTCACAAGCAGAGGGCCTACCCTTAGGCCCCAAGTGTGTCAAGCCCCCTCTGCTTACAAAACTTTATTTTTCACAACCAAAGGTGGTTCATAATGGTGGGCTGAGGAGGAAGCAACTGAAGTAGGGGAAGCTCAGAAGTCTCTGAGGGTCCTTCCCACCAGGAATCTCCCCACTTGAACCTAAGGCTGGGACACTTTGGCATGTGTGTTTTAAAGGATCCATGGGTTTGTGGGGAGGGCTGCACCAGTGACCAGTTAAGCCCAGTGGGTGATGCCTTTCCTTTGTTACTTTTCATGCAGACATCTGGAAAGAATTTGTCAAGAATTATAATAAAGAATACCATGGAATGAAAGCAAATGTGGTGAGAAGCAGAGTTGCATTAACACTGAGAAGCCAGCAGGAATGGCTGCTGCTAAGAACCTCATTCTTATAGGAAGGATTCAGTTCTTTCCTTGAGCAACAGAAGTACATAGGTGCACGGCATAGTGTATCAATTAGCATTTGCTGAGTAACAAACCTTCCTCAAATGTAATGGCTTAACACAACAGCCATTTATTATTGTGTATAAGTCTCTGGGTTAGCTGGATAGTTCTGCTGTTCTAGGTGGGGCGTGGCTGATTTTGGCTGGGCTCACTCATGTGTTAGAGTTCAGCTTGCAGGCTGGCTGGAGGCTGGCTCAGTCAGATGTTTTAGAGTTGGCTGAGGTGACAGTGTGGCTGGGCCAATGCCTATCATCATCCAGCAGGCTGGCCTGGGCTTGTTTACATGGTTAGGAGGTTCTACAAGTGAGAGTGGAGGTAGGCAAGGCCTTTTGAGGCATGGGCTTCAGAAGTGGCATGATGTCATTTCTTACACATTCTCTTGGCCAAAGTAAGTTCAAGGGATGGGAAAATAGCCTCTTCCTGATGATGGGAGGAGCTACTGTATCATCTTTTCATGACACATATGTAGGGACAGGTAGAACATTGTGGTCATATGCAATGGACTGAGCCCATGGGCTTTGGAGTCACATGGGGCTCTCAAGCCATGATTCTTTACTTAACCTTCATCTATAAAATGAAAACACTGATAGAATCTATCTCACAAGATCATTTTGAGGTAAATGCACATATACCTAATGCATAGTAAATTCTCAGTAGAAAATAACATTTTATGTATTTTGCATGTTTCTCATAAACTGATTGTGTATTCTAATTATTTAGTTTGGAAAATGTAGTCTCTGTAGGTTTACGCTTCCCTGAGGCAGTAGGGGAGATCATCACCTCTGTAATGGTATAATATGAACTCAGGAGTTGAGATTCGTAAAGCAGTAAGGAATGCATAGTCAGCTGTACTGGAAATTTGGGAAAGGGAAATGGACTATGTGGGAAAGCGGGACTCTTATCCTTGCAGAAGTCACTATGAAATGAGGCTTTCAGTAAACAGAAGATGGGCATTTCATCCTTTCTCATTACTGAGCCTTCCTCAAGACCTCCTTAACATCCTAACATTATAAATACAATAATTTTAGAAATTACTTAGTCAATAAAAAATAAGCACTTATTGTATACGAGACTCTGTTCTAGGAGCCAGAGATACAGAGGAATAAGGAATTAAGGTATTTCTCCCATATTCAAGACTTCAGTTTCATTACCTGTCCAGAAAACTATGAGAACCACCCATCACCTCTGGTTATAGATTCTTAAGTGGGATGTCAAGCCCCTTCCCTAATGATCTCAGTTTAACCTGCTGTGCTATTCCTCTGTGGCCTATTCCTGTGCTACACTCGAGCCAAGGTGGACTCTTCCCTAGCCCCACACATACTCTTTGTTTTTCCATTCTTCCAAGCAGGCCCGGAGAAGGAATGGGCTCCACGATGCAGGGCCCGCAGTAGAGAACAGCCAGGCAGAGCAGGGGGCCTGGCTGGATGTGGCCAGCATCTGCAGGGGTTCAGCATTGAGATATGACACTGTCACCTCCATCTCAAGAAGCCCTTACTGATGCCTCTCTTCCCTTCATGACTCACTGTGATCTACAGCTCCTCAGAGCCAGCCTTAAAGTGGTCTGTGGATCAGTCTCATCTCCCCACTGGAGCTCCATGGGCAGAAAGCACTCTTTCTCTTCTGCCTACAACATCCTCCTCCCATCTGTATGCACCCCTTCCTAGGAGCCCCACAGGCAATGACAGGAACCCCCAACCCCATGTGTGCACATATACACATTCCCACATGTGTGGGGAATGAGAGGCTACATAGCCTGCTCCATCTTCTTCTTTTAACCTGCAATTACTGGGTGAGAAGAGTAGGATATAGTAAAATGCAAATGCTAGTTTAGTAAATGGCATAAAGACATTGAAGTGTCCCTGGACATCAGTCACGTGGCTGTGGAAGGGAGACTTAGGGTGTGGCTTTCCCCATGGACCATGCTGGGTCTTTGGGATCCCTCTCTTCCCCACCCCAGTCCTTTAAAGACCCACCAGCGACTTTGTGAGATTCTAGACTCCTTTCCCTCATACCTCCTAGCCTTATTGGATGGAAAAGAGGGAACAGTGGTTCTTTTCTTTCTGCCATGCCTCCACCTTCCATTGGAGACTCCTATTTCTCCCTCCGTGACATCTCTGCTGAACAGAACAGCTCTTAAACCAGACCTTATCTGTTCCATGGGTGCAGAGGGGTGCAATGTGAACAGAAACAGCAAGTCTCTGGAAAAGAGCTCCTCCAGCCGCAAAGAACACAGAGGTCAGGAGGAATAAAGCTAATGAGAGAGCAGAGAGTCCTTTGTCTCCCCAGGTGTTATTCCCAGAGGGCAACTAGGGAAAATGGAGATGGGGTATAAACATCTGAATTCACTGTTAAACACTCCATTAACTGTTGATAATTCCCTAGAAGCAGCATATTCCTGAGGTAGCTTCATATGATCTCCAGAAGCAACTTACATGTAGACATTTTTCTGAGAATTCCAGAAAGAATATTGATAATTTTCAGACACCATGGCTTCCACGCCTCATCAACATAAGCAGTATTAGGCTTTATCTCTGACATCAATCAAACTTGAACACCATCAGCATGGGCTTTAATGAAATTCTCACATATGTATCAGAACTTGTATTTTTTCCTTTAGTCAGTGTCTTGATCCATTTGTGTTGCTGTAAAGGAGTACCTGAGGCTGGGTAATTTATAAAGAAAAGATGTGTATTCGGCTCATGGTTCTGCAGGCTGTACAAGAAGCATGATGCCAGGCATCCGCTTTGGGTGAGGGCGTCAGGCTGATTCTACTCATGGTGGAAGGAGAAGGGGGGCCATCGTGTGTAGAGATCACATGGTGAGAGAGGAAGCAAGCGGGGAGTGGAGGTGCCAGGCTCTTTTTAACAACCAGCTGTTGTAGGAGCACAGTGAGAACTGACTCACTACCTAGAGAATGGCACCAAGCCATTCACAATGGATCCGTCCCCATGACCCAAGCACCTCCCATCAGACCCACCTCCAACACTGGAGATCAGATTTCAAAGTGGGACTTGATGGGGCCAAACAAATCATATTCAAACCATAGCAATTAGAATCTTAAAATCAAAATTGATGGCTTTATTTTTCTAAAAATGGGAAAATATCTCCAAAACATTGTTCAAAAACAAAACAAACAAAACAAAACAAAAATGTTTGTTCTTGTATCCCATCAGTTTATTCAACTAACATTCATTGTGGACTTTTTATAAGGCAGTAACTGTTTTATGAATAGGAGATATAAAACTGAGTGAAACAGTGAGGTTCCTGGCCACTGTATTGTAATAATAGAGGCACATATACCAAAGAGCTAAAATACAGGCAGCAAACTCTAGGGACTGAAGTAAATTTCCTTAATTTAATAAAGTGTATCAAGCAGAAACCCACAATAAGCATCATACTTAAAGGATTCATTTGAATTTTTTTATTTATTTTTATTAAATCAGATATACTTTTCTAGTTTTTTTTTTTTTTTTTTTTTTGCATTTCTTGATCATTTCAAAGTGAGGTCAGTTACAGAGTGAATGGGTTCATCCTGTCATTGTAAATAACAGTTTTTCGTTTAATAATGGCATTTTGTATTACCAAGACCTTGCTTCACATTAGGTGTTTTGTATACATTATCTCATTTAATCAAAACCAGCACTCTATATCATGGGTGCCACCATTCCTCTGATTTTTGCTAAGGAGGAAACTGAGGTTCAAAAAGGGTAAATAAGTTGTCCAAGACCACACAGCCATTGTTTGGCAGAGCTGGGGCAAAGGTCTATACTGCTGCAAAGCTTGTGATTTTTGGCTACTACCCTTTCATGTTCTGTGAGGGTGGAACACCTAACCTAGAATTTCCCTGTGGATCACTCACCCACCATGATGGCATGTCTTGCTCTGGACCCATGATATAATGATCTGGATACAGCCAAAGTCACTAAGCACAGTACACCCTAGCCTTTCAATTCCTTTATTACTTCATGGAGAATCATGTATTTCAGCCACTCAAGTATCTTTAAGGTCTAGGCCTTATCGAATGGGGTTTAGTCACTCAGTACAATCTGCCCTTTGTACTCATGAGTTCAGCATTCATGGATTTGAACAACTGTGGGGTGAAAATATTCCAAAAAAATGGATGGTTGCATCTGTACTGAACATATACAGACTTTTTTCAATATTTCCTAAACAATAAAGTATAGCAATGATTTACGTATTATTTACATTGTATTGGGTATTATAAGTAATCTAGAGATTAAAGTATATAGGAGGATGTGTGTATGTTATATGCAAATTCTACACCATTTTACATCAAGGACTTGTGTGTTCTTGGGGTTTGGTGTCAGTGTGGTCCTGGAACCAGTTCCCCATGGACATTGAGGAATGACTGTGCTTCCCCTACCCAACAGAAGTGGTTCTCCCGTCAGGTTATCATAATAGGGAAGGGATGTGTGATCTTTCCTGAGAACTGAGGCATGCTATTAAGCTTTAAATGGAGCATCTCTAAGTTTCCTTACCAAAAAGTAATCAGACAAAGGGCCATGTGGCAAGAGCTCTTGCTTCACCAAACACGTAGTGATGGACCCCCCTATACCCAGTGTGCCAGACATCATCATGAGATGTACATCCTTTCACATATCTCTTCCCTTGCCAGAGGAAGGAACGGAGGCTCAGAAAGGTTCAATTCCTCACCCAAAGGTTTCCAACCCAAGGTTTCTGATCTGGAGCCCTGCTCTTTCCTTCACACCCTGCTGCCATTATTTTGTCTTGTTGGGCTGGGGAAGGGCAAAGAGGGTGCCTGCCCACTGCTGGATGAAAGAAGCAGCTACATTCCCACTCAAGGTGTGCTGAGCCCAGTCCTAACTGCTCAAGTCTTTCTTAGGTCTTATGATGGAACTGAAAAGCAGGCTACCTATTTTAGCCAGGAAGCAGACAGAGGATACGGATGGGCAAGCACTTCTATCAGATGCTGGTTCTGTTGTAAGACATCATCAAGGTTCCTCCAACCCCTGCTCCTCATCACACTGCACAGCCCTTTGGCAGAGACAGGGAGAAGCTTGTTGTTTGAGACATCTGGAGTTAGAAAGTATCTGAGCTTTAAATGGAGAAGGAATGGGGAGAAACTGACAGTGAAGTGTAGACATGAGGCTTAGAGAGATGCTAACTAAGTAGTGATGAGTTGAATCTCCCATTTAGTCAGACACATTTTTCTAGTTTTTCTAGTTTTCTACCCTTCAAAATACTTTGTGTTAAACTCAATTACAGAGATAGATCCTTCCATTCATCAAGTGAATTTTAGAAGCCACACCTTTGGGCGGGTCTTAAAAGCAGTTCATGGGAATCTATAGGCTATTGTGTATAACTGGAGGGTAGCAGAAAACAAGTTCCTTGTGAGATCAGACACATGAGCTAAACATTTAGGAAAACCTTACAGAAGCAAATCTTTAACTGAAGGGTTTCCACACTGAGGGCCTTGTGTTGCTTTTGGGAATGGTGTAGAAATCACGTGCTTAGTCTTGAATTATGACTCACCTTTACTGAATGTCCCTTCTCTTTTCTTTACTCACTGTTGAACAGGAACCCAAAGGGTGTAGTTTCTGGCAGATGTCCTTTGTAGGGTTCAGTATTTCTCACTCACCCCTTTAAGACCCTAAATGGGGAGTTATTAATAGTTTCAGAAAGTTGAGGGAAATCATGCAGAGGTTCTCAGATGTTCAGAGAGGCTTCCTCTCCCCTTCCATGAAAGTTCTAAGGCTCATGGGTGAGGCCTAAGAAAGGCATGTCAGTTGTCTATCAAGTTCATTAGTTTATTCAGCTTATTTCTGAGGCTTTTGATGGGCCGGCTGTTCAGAGGTCAATGAAATAGACATGAGTACTCTTCACAGACCTTACTGTCTAATAGGAATGATAGCAAGTGAATGTATAATAAATAAATAATTACGGGTTGATTGTTATGGGTGCTATGAGGGGAATAGCCAGGGTGACATGTTTGAGAAGGGGTCAGTACTGCTAAGTGTTGATCAGGGAAGCATTGCAGGCAGAGGGAACAGCAAATGCACATGGTTTGGAGGCAGGAATGGTGTTCCACGAGTAGTAGGGAGCCTCGGGACTAGAGTTTGGAGGATGAGCGAGGAGAGTGGGAGGAGATAGTGGGGAAGTCTGTGGAGCCAGTTCCCTGAGGGGCCTGGTGGGCCATGCTCAGTGGGGGTTTCATTTGACGAGCCATGGGAAGGCTTCCAGCAATGGGGGATGTGGTTTTACTTGTATCTTAAGAAGATCACACTGGCTCTTGTTTGGAGAATGGACAGGAAAGGAGCAGGAGAGCAAGCAGAGAGTCTGAGGGGCAAGAAATGCCCTGTCCTCCCAGCAGACTGGAGCGAATTCTAATTCTGCCTCTGCTACTTCATTCCTATGCAACTTTGGGCAGGTTTCCTAATCTCTCTGCCTCTCAACTGTTCACCCCTCATAAAATGAGGACAAGTATTTTCTCATGTGGTTTCTAGGAGAAATAAGTATTCATAAAGTCCTCTATAAACTTGGGCCATATGCTTATCTGAGCTATAATATGATTCATATTGAAAGGAGGGGGACTCCTGCAATGTTGGGAAAACGACTCAGCTGCCCCTATATAAGGAATATGTTATTACAGTCCGAGACTAAAAAGATGCTTTTGTTTCTTTACTGCCATCAGTGTCTCTCTAAGGGAGGGTGGCTGGTTAAAAATCACATGGTGTGGGCATTTATAGGGGTAATAACTTGAAATGATTAAACCCTTTTTTTTTAAAGCTTCATGTCTCTGTTCTCCATCTGTAGGTGGTGCATGAGTATGATATAGTGTGCATGTGTGACATGCTGCGAGCGTGAGGAATGCCAGAGGGGGACCCACGAAACTGCCCTGCAGGCAGAAGGCCACATGCTCTCAGCACCAGTCAGTGGTGCTTGCTAGTCCAGCAGATTGCTGTATTCTTGCACCCTGTACCACAACATTGTTAGGATAAAGTTTCATAAGTCTTATATGACTTTGAACAAAGCAAGTCTATTTTTCATCATAGTATGGGTTATTTAGAATTCATATGTTATGAGGAAATACACTGTTTCAAATGCAGTTTTCTTTGCGGCGTCTCAGCAGATACTGAGTTTTGCTGCCCTGTCATCCAAGAGGGCCTCAAGGTGCCCAGAGAGACCAACTGAAAAATGTTCACTGGAACGGAGCTGCAATGGTGGAAACGTTCTGTGTGTGCACTGTTCAGTACAGCAGCCACTGCGCGGCTACTGAGTCCTTGAAATGTGGCTATCAGGGTAGAAGAACTGATTTTTAATATATTGAATTATGAGTCATTTAAATTTAAAGAGCACAGCTGTATTGGACAGCACAGCTGTAGAAGGATGTTTTCTCTCATGGAAAACCCCAACTCTGAGCCCCAGGGGTCCTATGGATCCATGAGCTCACAGACTCCCCTAACGTCCATGAAGATCATCACCAGGATTTGTGGGAATGCTGTGGTGCA